>NC_139229.1:190943376-191455537 GCF_977018435.1 Lepisma saccharinum | reverse complement strand
TGCATTAAATGTGAATCTGATTCCTTGAAGAAGCTACAAAACACACTTTAGTGCATCAATCGATGCATTATGGTGCATCAATCGATATGATGCATTTAGTTCTCTGTGTGCTGTAACAAGATCGCTGAAAGGGTGAAGGTCTAAGTGACATTTCATACCGAAGCGACTAGTGACACTTGTCTCCTGGAAACCAACCTTCAGAAATAAGAATGCAACTTTCCGAACCGAAGCGACATAAGCTGCACGTGTCGCTTGTCTCTTGGGTGTGGCTCTGGGCCGTTTTCTCAATACAGTGTAACGTGTCGCCTCGGTTTCCTCGCGCTGCAAGGTGAATGTTTTGCTTTAGACTGAAAGGGCCTGTAGAGCGTCTGGCTGGCACGCGGGAGACTCGGTTGCGATTAACGGAAAGGGTGAATTCAGGTGGGCATATTTCCAGCAAAGTTTCTGAGGTTAGAGGCTCTGGGGTTCAACCGGCCTCTTATAAATGGGTAGCGGCTGGGGAGGGGTAAAGGCGACCGGAGTGTGGTGTTGATCACATCATCTCCCAAAATGGTGGTGCACATTCTCTCGTACACGACTATATTTACCTTTACCCATTTTTATTCGTATAGGATATTATATATATGCATGTATGTATGTATATTTATACAAAAGAACCGCTGGTCTAGACTGTTGGGCGTTTGACTGGCAAGCGAGAGACCCGGGGTGGGTGATAAGGTCGGAATTTTTCCGACCATGTTCCCGTATAAAAGGGGGCTCACCCAGCCTCAAATCAATGGGTACCTGGGTAGCAACCCTGGGGAGTAAAGGCGGCCGGGGCGTGGTGCTGATCACATCACCTCCAAAATGGCCGCATCCCAGTAGTTGTATTTACGATAGGATGAGGACCACTTACAAGTGTAGAAAAGAAGAGCTCAAATAATTGAACAATCCGATTTGCTTACACTTAAAACAATGGCAAGAGGGGCTTATACCCTAATTCTTCAGGTGTGATATGCTCTGATTTTTAAGAAATTCTGAATTTTAGTGTAGAAAAAGAAGAAGCCTCTCAGATAGATTTGTTTATACTTAAAACAATGGCAAGAGGGGTTTATATTCCAATTTTTCAGGTGTGATATGCTCTGATTTTTAAGAAATTCTGAATTCAAGTGTAGAAAAAGATGAAGCTTCTCAGATAGATTTGCCTATACTTAAAATTATGCCAAGTTCCCATATCATCTTATTGTTTATAGTGTGTTTTTTCTGTCAAAATCCCAAGAATCTTGAATCCCCCCCCCCTCAGACAGATTCGGCCATGTGTGTAAAAGCTATATCTGTGTGAATGTTGTTTATAAACTTGTCAAAAATATGGCTTTTTTGTATGAAAACATGCAATCCTGAATACAATTCTGGTTTTGTCTTGTTCTGTTAATATAAACACAAGTGAGACTTACAGAATATTTATTGCACAGTTCAAAATCCAATTTTGAATTGTATTTAGTTGATATAGAGATGAGGTTTTAAACCTGGTGAAGTGTGTTGTACATCAGCAAAACTATCACCAAAACCTAGTTACTGCTGTTGTTTGGGTATAAAAGCACCAGCTCAGCCACTAACTGCTGAACCCAACTGATATTTTTATTAAGTATAAAGTTTTGAATTGAAGCCCAGAAAATCTTATATAATAAACAACAAGAAAAAATGCCAAAACAAAAATATTGCAATCAGTGTAATAAAAATATATCTAGTTCTAATTGGGCTAGGCACCGGTTTATTTGTGACCGTAAGAAATGGAGAAAGGCCACAAAAATGTGTCCAAGATGCCATAAAATATTAAGCAAGGCATATTACAAATGGCATAAGTGTAATTCTTATGCACAGTCATCAACATTGCCCCCACAACCATCCACATCTGGTCTGAAAAGAAAGCATGAAGCACCTCTTAATGCTGGACCTGCAAAGCAGCCATGCTATGCACCCATCCATAGCAGTTTTAATGCCCAACTAAGAGATTATCGGTTTGTATCAGAGCCAAGATGTGGTATTCAGAATTTTTTGAACAGTGTAAATCCTGATCTGCAGGCAATTCTAAATGCACAAAATGGCTCTTATAAGCTGTCCCTCAAATTGTATACACAATATAAGAAGCCAAATGGCACAAAATTTACACAGCCCCACAAAACAGAAACTGTACCGGTATATTCAAATGCAAATTCAGACACAATAATAAGCAGGTTGATAGATCAATTGAATATTAAACACTCTGAATTTGCTGGAAAAGAGTCTGGATGGAGCCTATGCGGATCTCCACACAAGTTATATGTTAATATTTCTGAATTCAGCCCATTACAAGGATCTACATATTTGCTATTACCTGATAATATTAAAAACAGAAGAGCCGTGGTTAATATAGAAAATACCGACCAGAAATGCTTTTTGTGGTGTATTTTAGCTGCTTTGTATCCAGTTTCAAGGCATTCTGAGCGAATAAATTATTACAAACAACATGAACATGATTTTGATGAAGCAATGGAGGGTTTAGAATATCCAATGTCTGTTCAGAATATTGATAAATTTGAAAAAAGGGCCAGGAATATCAATAATAAACAATTATCTATTAATGTATTTATTTGCTCCACTGGCAATTGCCCGATAGAACCTCTCAGAATCAGTACAATTGATGATGAATCTGCTGTTCCGATTGATTTGCTCTTAATTGAAGGGGATGGCACACACCATTACACTCTGATACATAATCTTGAAGCTTTAGTGAGAACACAACTAGACAAATCTAATAGAATATTTAAGTTGTGCAGAAGATGTTTAACTGTACTTGATGGTCAAAAAATGGCGAATAGGGTTCAGGAAAAAAATGCAGAAATTGCAAAAAACAAGTTAATTGAGCATCTGAAATATTGTGGCAATCATAAACCTGTTCATATGGTGATGCCCAATCCAAGTGAAAAAGCAAAATTCAAAAAGTTTGAAGCCTTGTTGGAACACCCAGCATATATTGTCTGTGATTTTGAATCAATCCTCAAATCTCTTGCATCCTGCAATCCAGATCCTGAAGAATCTTCAATTACACCATACCAGCTACATGAACCTTCCAGCTTTTGTTATGTGGTTGTACAGGATGGTGTTGTTAGTAAAGAATATTCATACATGGGGCCAGATGCCATCAAAATATTTGCACATAGAATAGAAAATGAGTGCCGTGACATAGCATCTAATATTTTATTAAAATCAAAACCCATGTTGCCTTTAACAGAGAAACAGATTGAAGATTTCAACAATGCAGAAAAATGCCCAGTATGTGATTCTGAATTTTCAGATACAAATATCAAGGTGAAACACCATTCTCATACAGATGGTCGATATAAACAGGCACTGTGTAATAGCTGTAATATTCAGATCAAGAGACCAAAATTTGTCCCCATATTTTGCCATGGAGCATCCAATTATGATTTCCATCATCTAATCAGGTACGAGGGGTTTGAGAAGCAGAATTTAAATATTTTAGCTGAAAATGATGAAAAATATATATCTATTAGCAAAACAATTAAAGTTAATGGTGTTCCTATTCACATATGATTTCTTGATTCTTACAGATTTTTATCTGCTAGCCTGGATACACTGGCCACTCAATTATCTGATGATCAATTCAAAATCACACGTGCTTTGTTTCCAAATCAGGACCTGAAATTAATTAGGCGGAAGGGTGTATATCCATATGATTATGTTACAGATTTTTCTAAATTTGATGAGTGCTCCCTGCCACCACAACATGAGTTTTACAGCAAAATCAGAGGATCTGGAATCACTGATGAGGATTATCACCATGCCCAATTGATGTTTAACAATTTAAAATGCCGGACATTTGGTGATTATCACATGGCATATTTGAAACTTGATGTGACCCTCTCAGCAGATATAATGCAGGCATTCAGAAAATCTTCTATGCAAAATTATGGACTGGACCCAGTGTATTTTTTCAGTGCCCCGGGCCTAGCATGGGATGCAATGTTTTTAAATACCAAAATGCCATTGGATCTGATCCAGGATCAAGATATGTATCTGTTTATGGAGGAAAATATAAAAGGAGGCATGGTGCAATGTTCTCAGAGATATGCCAGAGCAAATAACAAATATATGCCTGATCATGATCCAGCACGGCCATCAAATTATATACTGTATGTAGATGCCAACAGCCTCTATGGTCATGCCATGATGCAAAAACTGCCATATGCAGGGCTTGAATGGGTCGAAGATTTCAATATTGAGGATCTTCAGGACTTTGATGACAGTGACTATGGCCTCTTCTTAGAGGTTGATCTGACAATTCCTGATGATTTACACAACAAATTTTCTGATCTGCCCCCAATTCCTGAGGTTCAGTGCTCACCTGGCTCTAAACAGAAGAAACTGATGATGACACTGGAGCCAAAACAGGGTTATGTCATATATTACAAAAACCTCCAGTTCCTGATGAAACATGGTGTTCAAGTGACCAAAGTTGGAAAAGTTTTAAGATTCAGGCACTCAGAATGGTTGAAATCATATATTGATACAAACACGGAGCTTCGAACATCTGCAAAGAGCCAATTTGATAAGGCCTTGTTTAAATTGATGGTTAATTCTGTATATGGCAAAACAATTGAAAATGTCAGAAAACATACCAATGTTAAAATAATTACTGACCCCAGCCTGAGCAAAAAATTGGTTGCAAAGCCTAATTTCAATTATAGAAGAATTTATGATGAAAATATGGCACTTTTCAACATGAAAAAAACAAAGATTAAGTTTGATAAACCTATTTATGTAGGGGCTGCAATATTGGATTTGGCCAAATTACATATGTTAACATTGTATTATGATGTGTTGAAACCTTTTTATAAGGATCGTGTAAAATTGATGTACATGGACACGGATAGTTTTGTTCTTGATATTAAAACAGAAGATGTTTATCAAGATATGGCACAGCCTGAATTGTTTAAATATTTTGACACCAGTGAATTGCCAGGCCATTTGAATATTCAACCCCACAACAAAAAAGTGCCTGGCAAGTTAAAAGATGAGACACTTGGTGATGTTATTGTGGAATTTGCTGGGTTAAGTGCCAAGATGTATAGTTTTAAAACATGTAATGGTGTTGCTGCCAAAAAGGCCAAGGGCATTGGCAAAGTAGCTGTGGAAAAAGAGCTCCAATTTGAAGATTATAAAAATTGCCTCAAATCCCAGAGTTTAATCAGAACATCAGAATCCAGAATTCAGAGTGTGGATCACTTATTGACTTCAAATGTTGTAAGAAAAGTGGCTCTGGACCCACATGATGATAAGAGATGCATTTTATCATGTGGCATTCATACTTTACCATGGGGTCATTGTGATTTGAAAAATGGCAATCAATGCCCAATTCCAGAGCATGATTTGAAATAAATAAACATGCCTATGAACTTATTTGGGTTCAAAAAACAAGGTATTATGGACCTGCCAACACCACAACCCTCTCCTGATATCATATCTAAACTGAGTGGCTTGTTAATTATTCACCTGAACAGCATATTTACAGATGTTGATGATGAAACAGGCAAAATATTGTACATATTTTACAATAATTTAAATCATTACCAATTACCTGTAGGTGGGCAATTGCAATTTATTACAACCCCTGAGGGTGATGTCAAAATTTCAGTAGGGAGAAATATTTACAGAATTAAGCACTCAAACATGGTTTCTGGCACTGTTTATACTGTTTCTGCTGGTGACTGCTTATATATTGAAGTCCCTGGATCTTATGACAAGCTTATACCCTTTTTTATAGAATTAAGAATCAGATATTCAATAATAAATAACCACTAAACAAAATGCCTAATGATATTTTTGGCCATACAAGACATGAAGATCACAGTGATGAGATTCTTATGCTTGATGTCAGAGTCAAGAAATTAAGAAGTGATTTACAAGCTTTACAAACTACACTCAATGCCAGTCTTCAATTAGAAATTACAAATTTACAATCACAATGCATGGACCCTCTTCTTAAAATTGATTCTGAACTCAAATTGCTGCTTCAGAAATATACTGATTTGGCCACATTGGATAATTTTCAAAGTTTAGAAGAGGCTGTAGCAGCTCTTCAAGCCAAATTTAAGACCCAGGCTAACAACTCTGAGCAATTGAAACAACAATTGGAAGAGCAAATAAATAATGTCCAGGCACAGCTCCAAACAATTGTAAAAAGTATAAAATCACAAGAAGATTTTGATCTCGTGATTTCCACTCTAAAGGAACAGATTCAGTCACTCCAAATACCTAATCTGGATCCTCTGAACAATGCCATAGCCGAGGTTAAAGAAAAAATTGAGACACTTGAAAATTTTATGAACAATTTGCCATCTTCTGATGCTTTGAATGCAATAACTCGGAGTGTTGCAAATATTAAGCTGCAACTTGAAACATATGAAGATTTTGGAAAAATTCAAAGTTCCATAACCCATCTTGAAGGTACAATAGCAGCAGTGCAAAGTGATTTGGCAAATGTACTAGAATCCCGATTGTCCGGGATTGTAGATACCCTTGTTAGTGTCCAGCAACAAATCACAAAGCTTGAAAACCTCAACACTGAATCTGAACTGTCTCATTTTCATCACTTGATAGATGATATCCAAACAAAACTTGAAATTTTACAACAATCCACACCCTCTCAGGCAGATATAGCCCTGCTCCAAAATGCTATGCAAAATGTGGCTGATGCTTCTGAATTACACAATGTGAAATTGGCACTTGAATTTTTGCAAAATACAGTATCAAATCTTCCTACATCACAGGAACTTAAAAATATTAAGAGGGCAGTGAATAGGATATTGAAATCAGAAGATATCAAGAATATCCAGGCAGAGATCAAACATCTCACACAGACAGTGGCTACTCTACCAACCAATCAACATATTAATGAACTGCATGCCTTGTTTGAGGATATCAGAAGACAGGTCCATGATCTTACTGCTCAAAATTCAAAATTGGCAATTGTTGAAAATTTGCAACAAATTGTAGGTAATATCAAGCAACAGCTAGGGACCATGGAATCCAATCAAGCAAATGCTCTGTCTGTTTTTGCCACCCAGCTTCAAGATATTGTGCAACAATACAAGAGACTTGCTGTAGACATAAAAATAAAGCCAGGCCATGATGATGTTCTTAGGACCATCAATGAGTATCTTGAATCTGTAACAAGCAGATTGCTCACAGCAGAAAAGGAAATAACAGGCATAATCGAGAATCCAAAACATTCAGTAATTCTTGAATTGTACAGCATCCCCAACAAAGAATATGATTCTCCATTTACACCAGGTGGCAAAATATATATGCTGTCCCCTGCACAATTTTATTATCAATTTTTTGTTGGGGGCACATTGAGACCTATCAAGATCAAATATTGGCTTCAACCACAGGCACACCACTACCCTACCTTATCAATAACAAATGCTGATAACAAAGTAAAAATCACCAGTGTAGAATTGGAGGATTTTACAGATCCCAATACATTGGAAACAGCCTATGTTGAAGATGATGGCTCTTTGGAATTTAAAATACAAATAGGGGACAAATTATATTTAGAAAATCCTGCAGTATCAGCTGCTGAACACCCTATAGTTGCAATATTCTTGTTTACATATTATGTCTAGACAAATTATTGTTGATGAATTACACAGACAAGCCAGACATAATTTTAAGAGACTCCCAGTAGTCACAAAAGGCATAGATGATTTATGGCAGAGCGACTTGATTGAAATGGCAAGTGGACAGCTGAAAAACTTAGACAAAATCAACAAGGGCTACAAGTATCTACTCACTATCATAGACACATTTTCAAAATTTGCCTGGACTGTGCCACTCAAATCCAAGACTGGAAAATGTGTTACAGAAGCCATCAGGACAATCATCAATCAGAGTGGAAGATCACCGCGATATTTGCAAACAGATAATGGCAAAGAATTTTATAATTCAGTGTTTCAACAATTTATTAAAAGCCAGGCAATACAACATTATTCGAGTTACAGTGACCTCAAGGCCTCAATTGTAGAGAGATTCAACAGAACCTTAAAAAATCTTATGTATAAACAATTTACACTTCAAGGTAATTATAAATGGATTAATATTCTTCCAGAACTTCTACATAAATATAACAATTCTGTCCATTCCACAATCAACATGAAACCCTCTGAAGTAACTTCATCTGATGAGCAAAAATTGATCAACACTGTTTATTATCCTAAATATCAGCCAACAACAAGAAAAGCCAAATACAAGGTGGGGGATCAAGTAAGAATCAGCAAATATAAGCACTTATTCAAGAGAGGCTTTACAAGAAACTGGAGCACTGAATTATTTACAGTGGTTCAAGTTAAACCCGGGACTCTTAACACATATATAATAAAGGATCACCGAGGAGAAATTCTCAAAGGCAGGTTCTATGAACAAGAGCTCAGCAAAACTAAACAGCCTGACACATATCTCATAGAAAAAATTATCCGCAGAAAAGGCAACAAGTTACTTGTCAAATGGCTGGGACTTCCAGAACACAGCTGGATCGATGCAAACAAAATAATAATATGAGCACCTGGGATGTTATAAAGAGGCTGCCAGAACCTGAACAGCAGAATAAGAGAAATGGCAAATTGTTACCTGATAATATTAGGTGTCTTATTGTTGGGCCATCTGCTTGTGGTAAAACTACACTAATGGTTGATAATTTTTTATTGGCACCCAACTGGTTAGACTGGAAAAACAGGCACTTGTATATCTTCTCTAAGAGCTTGGAACAATTAAAATATCAGCAGCTGATGAAGCTATATGATGGATTGGATATTGCCACTTTTGAACCAGATGTTAAGCCACTTGATGAATGTCTCGATAATTCTGTTGTTGTGTTTGATGACATTATATTAGATAATCAAAACAAGGTTAGGAATTTCTTTACACAGGGCCGGCACAAAAACATTGATTGCTTCTACCTGGCACAGACTTTTTCAAAAATACCCAAGCAGCTGATCCGAGACAATAGCAATTTTATATGTGTGTTTCATCAAGACCATACCAACCTCAAACACATACATGATGAATATGTAGGTGGGGACCTGAGCTACAATGATTTTTCCAAGTTTTGCAGCAAGTGCTGGAACCAGGACAGTTATGGGTTTGTCACAATTGATATGACAAGAACACCCAATAGTGGCAAATACAGAAATAAAATTAACAATTTTCTAGACGTAGAGACGTATATAAATAAACATGAAAAGGCCAATCATTGATGATCTTAAGTTAAGAGATTATCTTGTAAAAAGATTTAAGGGATGGAAATCAGAGAACCGAGGAATTTATGAAAAACACAAACAAACAGAACAGCCTGTAATTGATGCTATTAATAATTTAGGTAAAAATATCAAAACTGTTACAGAGCAAAATCAAAATTTGCTCACAGAGCTTGTACCTGTAGCTGCTAGGAACATATTAGATTATCCATTCACCCCACTTTCCAGTATTCATACACCTAGTCCTATTGCTCCTAGAAGAATTGAGGCTAGTCAGGATCCTATTGAATTGGGTCTTCTTGCTCAAAAATATTTAACCACACCTAAAGACAATAAAGATGAGGTTTTTGGCTTATATGCTGACACAGAGCTTGATGGGAGCATCATACATAGAATTGGCAATTTCAGAGTAACATTTATGGGAGATGATATAATTGTATATTCAGAATCTCGACTTGGAGAAAAAGGTGCTTTTGTTAAGTACTCCGGAACACCTGGATTGTGGGAACTGATGACTAGGAAGAGACCTGGCAGCTATACAGATCAAGATTATGAGGATTACAAAGAAATATTAATAAAATCAGATGCTCTATACCAGAACAATGATCCCACACAAAAAAGAGTCAAGTCGAGCAGTGGGGCAAAATACAATAATTTAATCAAGCCCATATGGTCACAGATCAAGACTGGAAGTGGAATCAAACAATACAACACCCTGCCTAAAGAATTTGTGTGGGTTGATGATGTCAGGAAACTTGTAGATAGGTTATTGGTGATAGCTGGGGAGGAAAATGCTGGCAACCACAATTTTTACAATGAAAAGGTTGGAATTATGGACATGATAAGCACAAAATTGTGTAATTTTATAGTGAATGACACTAAAGGGATTGGATATCTCATAAAAATTATTAATACTCTACCACCTAAATTTTGGAATATTTCTGAGGGTCGGGGCCTTGTTAATGACATTATAAACAAACTGCCATTTGAACTACATATTCCAGGCTATCAGTATTGTGGTCCCGGTACAAAATTGGATCATAGATTAAACAGAGGGGATCCTGGTGTTAATCCTTTAGATGCTGCTTGTAGAGACCATGATATTGCATACAACACACATTCTGATCTTGACAAGAGACATGTTGCAGATAAGAAATTAGAAGAGGCTGCATTTGGCAGATTTGTAAGCAAAGATGCTTCTTTGAGTGAAAAAATAGCAGCATTGGGAACCACCATAGCTATGAGCACCAAACAAAAACTGGGGTGGGGGTTGTGAATGTGTATATAATAAACCTACAATGAAGGCCAAGGGTGTTATGTATCAAATACCTTATGCAGGTCTCAAATCTCTTAAAACTATTGACAGTCTTTTGACCAAAAAGCAGCGTAAGAAAAAAAATTCTTGTATTGCAAAGGGGCATGGTATGAAATTGTTGCTTAGTACCCCCCAATTAAAAAAATTACAGCAATCAAGAAAAAAATCACATGTGGGGGGATTTATATTTACCATCCCTGCCATCTTAGCTGCTCTCGGGGCTGTTGGGAGCTTGGCTGGGGGATCAGCTGCAATAGCAAAAACAGTAATAGATGCCAAGAAAAATAGGGCAGAATTAGATGAATTGAAGCGCCATAACCTGGCCATTGAGAAACAAGGCAAAGGTGTTAAGAGAGCCATGAATAAATTTAAAAAAACAAGAGCCGCTTACAAACCAAGATATTGAAGCTTTAATCAAGCCATTGGGCATCAAACATTTTAGAGGTGTGTACATGTCTGATTCTTTGCCAGAACAACCACTCAACAAAGAGTGTGGCATTGTTAATTTGGATGAGTACAAAAATCAAGGCACTCACTGGATTTGTTATCTTAAATATTTAAAAAATGAGGCATTTGTGTTTGATTCATTTGGAGGTGTTCCACCTGAAAATTTAATAAAATATCTAAATTCAGCTAATCTTTATTACAATAATGCCCGTGTTCAAAACTTCAAAGATGTTAATTGCGGACATTTGTGCTTATCTGTTCTTAGATACATGTCTCAAATAAATAAACCATCAATTGAAGATTTTCAAAAAGCCTTGTGGTATCTGAAACATCATGGGGGTATTTCATCTCACCAGCCAAAATTCAATATTGAAACTCAAATTGCATGATGACATAGTGTATCCCAAAACAATAGCTCTCAGGGCATTTTATGGCATGTACCTGATCCCCAATATTACACACCACAACAATACAATTGCAATAGGGGATGAAAAAATTGTTATTACTCCAGGGCAATATAATCTGTCCACTCTAAATGCTCAATTACCCAGAGGTGTAGTGTTAAGTCAAAATTCTGTCACTCACAGGGTAGAAATTGTATCTGCCACAGAAACAGTAGATCTGGGTACCATAGGAGAGCTGTTAGGCTTTGAGAACAACACAAAACTTGAACCAGGCATCAAACACACTGCTATGAATATACCTAAATTCTTAGCCATAGAGACTCTGAATATTCACTGTAATGTGGCTGAGGGTATGATCACCAAATCAAATGGCATAGGCACTCACAAACAAACCGGCATTATTGCAACATTCAAACCTAATTCTGAATTCATGGAGCCTATTATCTACAGTCCATCCCCAACATTATATTTTCCTGTGTGTCATAATAGAATAGATTATATTGAATTGATGGTCACTAATGAAAAAGAAGAATTAGTTGATTTTGCTGGAGCCACAACAACTGCAATCATAGAAATTAACATTTAAATAAAAATACATACAAGAAGAAAATGGAAAATATTGAGAGTTATGAGCTACAATCATTCCCCCCAAACAGGAGGACATTTGCAAATTTAAATCAACCCAACACAGAGGTTGAGGTTGATCTTGATGTAGGGGATGGATTTATACACCCCCACAGAGCAGATCTATACATCAAATTTGATGTTGTAAAGCTCGATGGTACCGATTATCCGGCAAATTCTAATATAAGACTTGTAGATAGTTTTGTGCCGCATCTATTCTCTGAAATTGAGGTCAGAAAACATGGTGTTGTTATAAACAGAGTGGATTATCCCGGCATTACCTCCACGGCTTTGGCCACATTAAAATTATCCAAAACCGAGGCTTCTTACTACAAAATCGGTGGTTTTGAGGCTGGTGATAAGATATTATCTAAGAACCACACAGTGCTGTTCCCGATGCGCCTATTGCCAGGATTCTTCTCAGATTACAAAGATATTATGTGGAAGGGTGGGTTAAGAATCACATTTAGAAGAGCTGCAAATGATAACAATGCTTTGATGAGGTACAGTGCAATAAACTCTACAGGAGAAGCTCTGCCTAATACCCTACCTGATGCAGGCAAATGCATTATTCAGACTATGGAGTTAAGAATCCCTGTTGTTGAGTATGAGGCCAGTTATGCTCTTAAATACAAAGCAGATATAATAAAAAATCCACAGGTTCCTCTGCAATTTTATACATATCAATGTGTACAGAAGCCTGCATCTGGTTCTTATTATGAATTTGATGCCACAAATTCATTCTCCAGTATTCAATACGACATGCCTGATTTTGTAGTAGTACTGTTTCAGACTGGAAGAAACAATAATCAGGAAAAAAATTCAAGTAAATTTGATAACTGCAACATCAAGAACATATATCTTAAAAATGGCAGAAATGAGGTCTTTCCTAGAGAAAATTACAATTTAGACATGTCCAAGAATGATTTCCTCAAATTATATGAGGCTTTTACGGCTTTCAAAAGGGTCACTACAGGCAATACTGATATGTATTACACTCCAGATGAATTCAAAGCACAGAGACCCATGTTTGTAATTAACACTTCAAAAAGGAAACAAGTTGTGGTGAATGACAGAACAAATATTAAAATTATCTGTGAATTCCATGAGGCATTACCTGATGACACCATATGTAGTGTTATTCTCATAGGTGAAAAATCATATGTTTATGATGTAAGAAATGAGAGGGTCACAGAGCAGTTCTAGAAGATATTTGCTCTATTATCCTGTTGTACAACACACAAACCTCAACTGTATATCAGCTAGCAGTGAATATCTTATGTGTGGGCAGTTGTATGTATTTCAATCTTATACATTTTATCAGGACTCGAACCCAAAGCCCCTGATTACAAGGCCACAATATTAACACGTCTCCAAATAGAATATGCCCACATTTTACTGGGTTCTGAAGACCTTGATACAGACAAAATTGGATTTTGTTTCTGTCATAATATTCTCCAAGTCTTGCCTAGGCACATATTATCAGAATAGAATTGCTTTCAACATGAAGAGGGGCAGTTCATTGCCTCTATGTCAGAAAATGTGTATCTTTATCTTAATCTTTGTTGCACTTTTACATGTTGCAGACATGTTACACTTTTCCCCCTGTCGCACAGAAAGATTAATGGCCCCTTCAGTGATTCGCACAGAAAAATTATTAATGTTCCCTTATAGCGTGTAGATTTTATCTCTTGCGTGCCGGCAGGACATGCAGGCAAAACATTAGTCTTTTGATAGATTAATATCAATTCATGCATTTTTCCGAGCTATAATTGCTTACCCCAAGCAATAGAATTGTAGAGCATAGAAATATGGTCAAAAATAATATCAAAAAAGCCATATTTTTGACAAGTTTATAAACAACATTCACACAGATATAGCTTTTACACACATGGCCGAATCTGTCTGAGGGGGGGGGATTCAAGATTCTTGGGATTTTGACAGAAAAAACACACTATAAACAATAAGATGATATGGGAACTTGGCATAATTTTAAGTATAGGCAAATCTATCTGAGATGCTTCATCTTTTTCTACACTTGAATTCAGAATTTCTTAAAAATCAGAGCATATCACACCTGAAAAATTGGAATATAAACCCCTCTTGCCATTGTTTTAAGTATAAACAAATCTATCTGAGAGGCTTCTTCTTTTTCTACACTAAAATTCAGAATTTCTTAAAAATCAGAGCATATCACACCTGAAGAATTAGGGTATAAGCCCCTCTTGCCATTGTTTTAAGTGTAAGCAAATCGGATTGTTCAATTATTTGAGCTCTTCTTTTCTACACTTGTAAGTGGTCCTCATCCTATCGTAAATACAACTACTTATTTCATTATATCATTCATTCGTTCATTTGTTTCTCCCGATTAAGGCCGTCTATTTCCACCGTTAGAGCCACTTTTCTTTGCCGAAGGCAAATTTGAAAATCTGATTTGAAAATTTGACTTGCAAATTTAATAAGTAAAACTATATAAACCAATTCTCACTTGCTGCTTGTACAGTTCGCCTCTTGCTGAGTCCTTGCTCTTTCTTCAGCTCCAATTCCTTGGCTTCTCAGCAGACTTCAACTGATGACGTCAAAGCTGGAAGTCGAACGTTGCTGTCTCCAGGTTGAATGGTGCTTCTTTCAACTAGTCGAAGCCCTCAAATGTTCACTTCTATCCTGAAGTTGAGAGCGACGATAGTTCTTGAAAGCTTGGAAATGTTGCCACATCTCTCGTGGTCTATAACCCGAGAGAATTTTCTCATCAGCCTTCAGACATCTTCTGAGAAATAAAATAATATTCCTATGAACTATCAATTGATATTCATTTTGTTTTCATGTGTGTCTATTGTTTATGTATAAACGTGTAGATAATGCTTATAGCAGCGGCATCATTAGTCATATTAACAAAATATAAAGTAAATACAAACTTGAATGAAACTTAATATTAAAAAAAAGAACAATTCATTGCATTTGGAGCGTCAGAGCTAAAAAAAATTGGGTCATTATTTTATTAATACATATATCACATATAAACAATTCTCACCTACTGATCTTACTAGTTGCTCTTTCTTCAGTTCCAATCCCTTGTCTTTTCAGAAGAGATCAACTGGAGAAGTCAGAGCTGGAAATCGAACATTTCTGTCTCCAGGCTGAATGCTACTTCTTTCTTGTCCAAGTCCTCAAATGCGTCCACATCTACCCAGAAGATAAGAGGGACGTAGATCTAAGAGCTGGGAAATCTTTTCAGATCTCACCTGGTTGATACCCTGAGAGAATATTTCCATCAGCGTTCAGGCATATTCTGAAAACTAAAAATACATTCCTTTGTAAAATTTAATTCGTACCACAACTTTCTCCATAAGAACACTAAAGAAAGTGTACAAATATCACACACACACACACACACACTTCATAGCTATAGTTCATTGGTGATAACCAAGTGAGCCTGTGAACGCTTTTATACTAATCTTTGTAGAAATATTAAAGATCTCTTGTACCCTTGTAAAATTTCTTTCGATATCATTGCAGTACTGAACTCTCGTATTGTCGTGAAAACGCAAATCTGTGTAACTTGAGTTATTAAAACATACTTCAGTCTGCGTATAAGCGGGCTTCTCTTATCATTAGAATTCTTACATTGAGACTGCAGTAGCACAGCAAATTATAATTTAAAATCATAATTTGTTTACGTACACACACACACACACACCATTTCTTATGATATCCTTTATTATGCATAATTCGAAATAACGAGTTTTTCACTTCTTGCGTGGTTCCTGTCCATCATTATATTTTTTCATGGACGAATTTATCGCGCACCTTCTCATTATAAGCAAAAATTTATATTGGCAACTGATAACCTGATTCAAGTGCAATTGAGTGTTAAAAGTTTGTATGAGAGTACAGTATACTACCTAGGTACATTTTGTTATAAGCAACAATTACCTTGCTTTTCCTTGGTGGATAATTCCTGGCTTTTGCTTCTTATTAATAACGAAAAGCCGATTGTTATGCTATTTATTTAGTCACATTTGGGACAGCCATATTTGTTAGATAAAATCTACGGAAACGGTTAAGACGCGAGCATTGTTGTACTGGTACATTTTAAGCCATTATCGTAAATGTTAAGGCTCGGGTGGACATATGAAGAAACAATATAGAATTGAAGAACAATGAAATGTATTGAATGATTGGTATGCACAAATGTAAATTAATTCGACAACTTGTAAATGGTGTGCCCAGGTAGGTCAAAATACCCATAATTCCATAAGTTTAAACTACTAAGGGAAACAATGGTCTTGAAAATGTGAATTCGAACGGGACATGTTCGTTTGAATGCCCACTTGGCAAGGCTGGGAATAACTTTTTGCAATTGTGAGGAATAATTCTCAGAGAGTCCTCTGTACTGTTAAAGACAGCAGAATTAATGTGCCGAAGGATTGATAAGAAACAAAGTTCATTTTCCAATATCTATTTCTTACATTCCCGTCTTACAAACAGTACCATACGTATATTACCGGTATATGACGCCGATCTCCGTGGTGGAGCGGTTAGCTCAGCGCGCTACGATACCTGGGGTTTCGGGTTCGAATCGCAGCCTAGGCATGGGTGTTCTTTCAATTAATTTCAGCATATCATCACTCATATTCACCTTCGCGATTAGCCAAAAGTGGCAGAAAAGCAGGGGCGGCGCCAGGGGGTGTGTAATTTTCTTCCGCACCCCCTTCAGCACACCTAGATGGTTAATCCTGGCGCCACCGCTGCAGCAATCAATCAACAAATGGATATTATATCTTTTGTGGATAAGGATATGAACAAAGGTGTAATATAATAAGTGTTGAAATTGTGCATACTAAAATTAATTTTGAGGTAACAAGATAAACTATGATAGAATGTAAATTAATATGTGAAATATTGATAAGAAAACGAAATAGTTAAAAGCATCCAAATTAAAGAGGTGTGGGCCAACGAATAAAATAAGTAACGAACGACGAGGATATTCTGAATTGTTTAATACCAGATCCGAAGACATCGCAGAGAATATCGTTCGAGTGGGCTACAGGGAAGATGAAATATTTCCAGATGGCTCTTCGGTTGTTATCACTTCTCTATTTCTCTCACAATCTCTCTTCTATCCTCTCTATCTATCAAGTTCTACCGTTTTCCCCTCTTTCCTTCTTTCTCTGCTTGCTACCTTGTGTCTTTCTTTCTTTGTCATCTTCTTTTACTTTTCCTTTATCTCCCTCCCTCTTAGCTCTCCTTATCTCTGTTTATTTCGACCTCTTTGTCTCTTTTTACCCTGTTATCTGTTACCTGTTCTTCTAAAATTGTATTCTGTCTCTGTTTATCAACATATGCTACTTCTGTCTCATTCTTTCTACGGTATTCTCTCCATCGCATTCCTCTGTGTATGATTCTTGTTCAGACTCGTTTCCACTATTTGAGTGGGAAGAAGGATGCAGTGACAGGCCCCATTGGCAACGCCCTTGATTAGATCTCTATAAAATTCGTGTAGCATATTTTGGAAATTATTTGTGTTGATTCAGTTTGTAGTTATCTACAAAAAAGCAATGGTCGATTTGTTAAAAATTAAAATTGTTAATCATAAATTTTTCTCTTGTGGCTGCACATATTGTAGATACAGTCACAGACACTTCTGGCTTGTAAACATAAAATGGGATTGTTGCAACCTAGAAACGTCCGTTCTGTAAATTCTCTGCATACACATTGTTCTTTTCGAAACACTTTTTGTACTGAGGAACTAGATGTTGAATTTATCTTCCTAGAAATGCGTTGCCTTGATTGTTGACATCCTATCGTACGATATCCTGGATTTTCTCTACAGCTGTCGGTCAGCTGTCCGGAAATCCCAAGGCAAGAACGTTGGTCGGGAATAATAAATTATAAACAATTTGGAAATTTTTAAATATAATTTATGTACTATTTTAACGCGTTCCAAAAAGATCTTCGGAGGATGCAAACGTTTGTTGCGGTAAACTACCGAACTTACCTTTGTGAAATCAGCGCTGAAAGAGTGAGCGACGCATTTTTTCTCTCACACACAACGAGACGATAGCCCAGTTCTTGGCACCCCCGTTCGAGCATGGGTCTGTGGATAGTGTTCACTGCCGCGAATATACGCTCCCCTAGGTCTGTGATATCAGGGACATTGGTTGGTCGATACCCTGCCTTTAATGTAAATATCATTAAACTGTAGATAAACATGGCAGCTGATATTTTTTCGAACTATCATTAAAAAAAATCAGGTACAAAGACCATAAAAATATTTAAGTTAATATTTATTTAAGTTACAATTATAGAATACATCCAGAATGTTATAGTTTCACTGGAAGAAAAGTTACTGAAATTATTATTAGTTTCATTAACAAAATCAACACACATTTCCATAGTAGTTGCAGTATCAGAAACAGAAAAATGTATGTTTACGTATATTTTTTATTTGCTTTAATCAAATTTCAAATATTTTAGGGCCATTTACTAGAAAAAGCATTTCTATAAAATAAGCACTATGTGCATGGTGCCAAGAACCATGCAAGCAATTTTAAGCATGTTTTTCTTTTTTAAAAAATCGATTTAAATAAAAAAAAAATCAGATTTAAATAAAAATGAAACAAAAATTATTTTTAAAATAAAAATCATGATTTTTATTCACCATGGATTTACTCTTTCCTGCACTTCCCTGGGGTCGATAACAACTGATTACTATGTCGATTGATAGTTAACATAAAATATTTGTTTCACAAACTAACTAACTCAGGATACAGTATTTCTTTTATCTGGGCTCCTGGGCATACATTCATAGAAGGAAATCACATAGCATATGCATTAGCTAAATACGCAACTCAAGAATCAATTCACCGATCGCTTAAGATTAAATTTTGTGGAAAAGCCCTGGAGTCATATGCTAAAACAGAATTATTGGAAAGTTGGCAGAAACAATGGTCAACTACAGGGAACACTTATGGGAAAAATACTATTAAATACAATCACATGATATACCTAAAGATACACCCTTGATCGCAAAGACTTGTACACTAGGAAGATTGTGCAAGCCTCACTCTGCCAGTGTGGTACAACTGAAGGAACACCTGATCATATTATATTTGAATGTCCTCTCAACAAAACTACGCGTGATTGTTTCTTAAGAGAACTAAGAGAAGCAGGATATGCGTTGTGCTTTGTGCTTAGGAAAGTTGTTACGTTCCAACAACTGCAGGTTACAATATAATGTGTAGTTTGTACATAGGCTAAGTAACCATTGACAAATTATCTAAAAGGTTCTGATACATCTTTCTGAGTTAACAAATATTTGTACATTAAAAAGTCAACTCAACTCAACAAAGTTTTATTGGACTTACAGCTTTACAGGAAACTGTTTATGCCCAGTATACACATTAAAAAGTATAAATTTTAAACATTCCGCCATCAGTTACATAAAGGTTAGTACATTAACATCTTTCTATTCTTTAATTGACGTAATTCATTTACGTCATAATTTTTAGTACATAGGAATAATCAGCTATTCTCGTTTGGTCATGACAAATCTTTAAGTTTTCAAGTTTTTCTTTCTTTCTAATTGATTTATCAAATAAAGCAAGAACGTAACAAAGCACACTGATTAACCATACGTTTGTGTTAGTGTACGTACGCCAGAACTGTTGCTGAGAAAATAGTATTTTCAAACTCTGAAAACACAGAGATTATACTTATCTATGGCAAGTGTAGGAAAAGTGCAGCACATGCGTGCAGGCTGTATGCAACACGGCATTTGCGCTCTGCTCTGCCGACAGACATAGTGGGGATGCTCCTTCACGCTCAACTTCACGTTACACAAACGCCATTCTTAATGAATTTTTCCATACTTTCAAATGGGTTAAGAATAAAATAGGGTTTCCATTAAAAAAAAACTAACTTTGTGTTGAGAATCGTACTTCCTTACGTGATTGAACGTGTTGTGTACACTAATTGCATGAGCTCCTCTCATGCCTTTATATTGTTGTTCATGAAATATTTCCGGTGCTAATTTTAGGATACTCACCCTGTATATATATGTGTGTGTAGGTGTATGTGTGTGTGTGTGGGGGGGGGGGGGGGTTGTACAAGAGTACAGTTCTAACGGTATAGATAATATTCGCAGTGTCATAGACTTCTAAGCACGTAGCTAAGCATAAGACGTAGGAAGCTATGGCTAAGAGAACATGGTCACCTGGGAAGTGGGCAACAGCAAAACGCGATTCAAGGCAAGTCATCCCGTCATTGGTGCTCTTCCGCTCATGGACAGTTTACCGATTTCATTTGAGATATCAAAATAATATATCATGAAAGGTTGCCTTGGTCGAGTTTCTCGTGCCAAGAAATATATTTCAAGTCCACTTTAGGCGCTGAAGGGTTAACCGGGACCGGACCTACAGTTTCAAGTGGGTCACTGTGTGCCTCCATTGGTACCTTGTAATTTCAAGGTGACATCGTTACTACTAATCCAAAGGGAGGCTAGAATTTTATTAGGATTATTATGTAGCTAATGTAAAAGGTGTACCTGGGACCTGCCCGAGATAATAACATAAAGAGTTAACATATTCTCCTGACAGCCACACGAGACGCGGAGAATCGCGGCAACAGAGAGCATAAGAACTTCTGTTGTCTGCTTCTATTGAAATCAAATGGTGTAACGCCAACGCGCGGAACCGAAGCGGCGATTTCCGTGCGAGATGTCTGCAGGTTATCTTAAATGTTATCGCCCACTGAGACGCCGGAAACGGGTTTGTTGCGTTCTGTTGCCTCGTTTCTCCACGTTTCAGTGGGCGTCAAGCTTTAGACTCTCAGGGGGAATTTTTCCGGCAATATCTCTGCCTGAAGTGGCTCTAGAGTCTACCCAGTACGTAGTTAATGGGTAACAGAGTAATCCTGGCCAGTAAAAGGAGACCAGAATGTCGTCCTGACCGAGAATCGAGATAGAGAATGTGTGTCCAGCATTTAATAACACGGTACAATGCATAGGATAACTCTGCCTTATTTTGAAACATGATTACATTGATATTGGCTATTCAACTAATGCTTTGGTGTCCGAATTGCAATGTAAATCGTTAATACTGTCTGAGACAAAGACAGTTGATATGGAAGAAGGACATAGCCGTAATGCTTGGAAATCTTTACCCGTTTGTTTTAGATTTGTACAAAAAAGATGTCTCAAATCAACGTTACATTTCTCTACAGCAGAATAGAGCAAATAACGTGCTTGTCTATTGGTCGCGCCAGTGTTGCCAACCACTTTTCGGAAATGTTCCTACAGACGTAGTCAAAATGTCCCTACAACTGACCAAATGTCCCTACACCAAGTAAAGCGACTAAAAATAACAACACCTCATGAGCATGCAAAACAGAAGAAAAAATATACACATTTACTTACCAAATCTTTGTGTTCGATGCACGATTTATGAATAACGTTGAGTCGTTTACTGTTGATTATGTTGTTTGAAGTCATACATGCTGCTGATGTGAAGAGATAGATGTTGGTTGGTGATGCTGTATTTCCTGCAGTCTTCTTCACGTGCCTTAAGGGAAGAATTTATCACTAGCAAAGAATTTAACAATTCTGGTCCCAATTTTATTTCCCTTTTTTGTTTTTGTATCACTTAACATTGAAAATATTCTTTCCGTTAGAATGTGGTAATGTTAGCACTATTTTCGCGAGAGTGGTAATGTTTTCCAAAAAGAACTTGCCTTCAAAGTTCTTGGTAACCGATAACATATTCCAAAATTCTGATGGAGATTTGTTAGTTAGTTCTTTTATCTCCTCCTCGCTAAAGCATCCAGGTAAACTAATCCATTCATCTTCAGATTCAGAAGGATACAAGTGGGTCATGTCAGAAAATGATTCCGGTTTCATAAAATTTTGGCACAGCATTCTTATTAATCTCTGACTTTCTGACTCTAATTGTCCTATTAAATAATGATGCTCTGGAACAAAGCATTTGTAGAGTTATTTTCCAACATTGAAGAAAGTCCCTACGTTTTCCCTCATTTGGCAAAATCTTTCCCTACGTCCCTTACGCGGGCAAAATATAGTGAAAAGTTCCTATGCGTAGGGACATGTCCCTGCGGTTGGCATCACTGGGTCGCGCACGATTCTCAACGAAGCATTCGCGACGCAGTAGATCCTGCCATCTGTATTCCGTAGGCGAAACTACGTTCAGAAATTGGTGATGCATCCTCGTTAACCGTTGCCCCATATTCCGACGAAGAATAAGGGACTTTTGAGCCAAGTAATGCCTCTAAAGGAACTTGAGAATGGTTCCCGAAACCATAAAACACTGCAGTTGCCAGGTCTGTGTGCAAAAGTACGAGATCCATCTCCGAAGTCGAATCAAAAGTCGTTTCAATGGCTTCACTTTTACATTAGTGAAGCATGCTACACAAAAGTGGGTGTTTATAGAGGAGAATTCGCGTTAAAAACCTACAACAGTGATTTGATATTTCATATTATTACCTGGGCATATGTAACTTATCATGTAATACGAAACTCACGACATAAGTCTCTCGATATAGTCTGTCTCTAATTTATGCTCTAATAGGCTAATCGGGACCTGACATACAGTGGGATCCGAACCGCTCAGAACTGGCAATCTGACACGGAAATGACAACTGGGCCGGATCTGAACAAGAAAATTTGGGTCGGTTCTGAGCCAATTTGGGCCTATAAATGTATCCTACACAGAGCTCCCACATGGAGAAGGGGGGTGGGGGGGAGTAAGTTGGACCCAGAGCACCAGGGCCCGTGCGAATGATTGAATAGTAATAATCCTTTACAAAGTCTCAAGTGAAATTTATTTTTCTTTTTAATGTTGCCACATATATTTACGTACAAAATATCTTATCAGAAAAAATACAGCTGCAACAATAAGAAAAACATTTGTTCGCGGTACGCATCAATATCTAAATGTGCGTAAAAACTGGCTGATTTATTTCTTGTCACTTACTTGTATCATTAGCTTAACCGTGACTGTGGAGATGAAATAACAATGGAAATTTGAAAGAGAGCTTCATTCCCCGAGCATTTCAACCTTCTTCATTTCTCAAAATCTTCCATGAAAATACATTCACAACTCTCACTTGCTGACATGTAAGGAATATAGGAACGGTTGGAAACAAAATTGTTCAAATTGGGATTGATACTGGAACAGTGGCGTTGTTTGGATTGGTTAAATATTGCCACATGTGTTTTGTTCCGGTGATCGTGGTTTCTTTCTCTTGTTTCCACCCTTTCTCTCTCTATCTCTCTCTTTTTTATTTATTTCTTATATTTTATAATTCAGCTTCTTACTGTCCTATAATATTTACATTATACTTTCTCTCTTTGTCTTTCTTTTCTCTCTCATTCTTCTCCTCTGCAATTCCTTTTTCTCCCTCATATCGTCCTTTCCCCACTATCTTGTTTGTCATTCCTTCTTTCAATTTCTCTCTCTGTTTTTCTATTATTCAACTTCCTCCACGAAGGATTACGTTGTTTTAAATTGTCTCTGCTGTCTAAAGGCGCGTTTGAAAATTTCTCGTGCGCTTTTGTGGTGGGTGTGCTGAAGTTATTTTACTAGGAAATGAAATGCATGAGACTAAATAGCAGCGCTTGCTTTTAACAAGTCTTTGCGAGCGTTCTTACTGCTCGACCAAGGTAAGAAAAGCATCAATAAACTTCGAAATAAAATATATAATTATTTGTTTATTTCCTCTCGCATCTACTTCGCTTGTGGTTGAGTGTCTCCGCGTTGCCACATGCATAGCCTTCCTTGCTTCGTTGTCAAAAATGTCAATTGATTGATTAATTGATTGAGTTGGTGTTTTAAGTCCACTTTATGCACAATAAGGCTAATTTAAAGTGGGATCCAAACCATTATGGGCCTCCACCGGGTATCGAACCTGGGACCTCTTTATTATAACGATAACACTGCGCTGTAGGGGAGGCTCAAAAGTTTCAACAACGTTATATATTACGTCTCTGCTTTAGTTTTTTTCCGCCATGCTGATACAAACACTTACCACTGAATAATGGCGACGACAACGTGTAACAGTACGCTGCACATTTTGGCAACGCAAGGGCAGGATTACGTGGTAACCAGCTAATTGCATTGCCCACACTCCCTCCTCTCGCTTAGTCCTAAAAATTAGACGACAGCGCCAGAGGGTTTTTCTCTTCCAGGTCGAGCTGTACCAAGATTTCGCTAATGCTAGCGTTACGTAAGTCTTGTTTGAATTTTGACATTCCTGTTGCACTTGGCTTCGTAACTGACGTATTGCTGCGTTTATTCAGTGTTGGCAGAAACAACACCAGTTTAGGAGTGTACGAGACTGTGCAGGATACCTCAATGAGGAGAGGACCGGATTAGCGCTCCCATTGTTCACTTCTGGATGAAAAACCTCAGTCTTAACTTAATTCGCTTTCAGGGAAGCATTCCGAGTGAACACCGCGTGTCCTCCAGATAGGATAACTGTTGTTTCTGCTTTTCATAAGCTTATTAAGTTGCCGAAACGCTGCTTCTCTGCTATTTAGACTCGCCTCTGCCGGAAAGCCTGTGCAAACAAAGTAAGCGAGCCTAGCTGTCCACAGACGGAGCTGCTGAAGGAGATAACAGCGTTCTCAAAACATGGTTCCAAACGAATTTCTTAGATTAGAGTGAAGTGGACGCGGAATTCTTCTTTGTAATTTTCTTCTGCGACCGTTTTTCGGCTCGGAGAAAGCCTAATCTGGCTTCCCTACTTTCTTGTTACAAAGAAATCTCTACTGTTGTACGCAAAGCTAAACTTTGCAAATGTAAAGCGAAATGTCGCAAAATATTGTTGCCATTTCAATTCGACTGTGTTTCCTTCCTTTGTTTCCGTTTTAGTCGAGTCTAGCATATGAAAGAAATATCTTCAATCGGTACAGAGAGGTGTGGCAACATGAAGAAAGTCGGCAAAAGTAGTTAAAAGAGTCAGTTTACAAAGTTGTCTCCAGCGTCCGTCAAAAGAATTGTAATGAACTTGTTCACAGGTTCCCTGTGAAGGGTAAAGGATATTACTCGACTCTCCACCCTCCCGGGAATATGTAATTATTGCTTACTTAATATTATTTGTTCTTATATTTCTCCTCCTATTTTCCTTTCTCTAGAATATCACCTTCCTTCCTACGTCTTAGAATGTTCTTAATCACTCTGTCTCTATTGTTGATTACATGCTTTATCACTCTTTCTCTCCGTATTTGTCTCGTCGTTATCTCCTTTATTCCCTTTTCTCTTAATTGATTTCTTGCTATCTCTCGTCCTCTCTCAATAGAGTTTCTTTTATTTCTCTACTCTTTCTTTCTTAAGCTATTATAATATTTCTGTCCCTCCCCCTATCTTTCTTTCTCCAATTCGATTCTTGTTATTTCTCTTTGCTCATTCTATTTATCCTTTTCCTTTATTCCTTTCTACCTGCTTCCCTTAAAATGTTTCAATTTTACCATTGCACATAAAAATGACAACACGATTTTCATTAGGTATTTCTCACTTCAGAAAAGAACTTTTTAATTTTGACCCCCCCCCCCCAATAGAAAATGCTTACGAACGTTCGAGCCTTTGTTTGAAGTTATAAACCAACAATGGCCTCGTGTCTTCCCAATGGTGTAGAAGTAATGCCGTCGCCTTGTAATCGAATAGTGCTAGGTTTGATCCACGGTGGAGGCAGATTGTACACTGGGTCGGATTTTACTTTAAACTGTAGATGCAGTCCTGATTAGCCTATATGAGCATAAAGTGTACTTGAAACAAACATTGACAACAATTGCTTCACTTAACATTTTATTTAAACTCCAAAATTCTCCTTTACTGAGAATATATTTGAAAGTTTGCAATTGAAACTTTTAATCCAACATATGGATATGACCGCCAATATGGAGGTCAGTAAACCATAACTGATTTACAGTTCATTATATGATTTTCTCCTATTGAAAGTTTCTCTCATTTGCTTTGGTTATTAAAGGTTTAGAGTATGTTGTCCATAATTTCGACTTTTGTGTGTATCCTCAGGTGTCATAGATAGGGAGAAGCCAAGTTGATATCCGTGGCGAAAGAGCTCTTGGACGTCCAAGGATTGTTAAGCGTCCGTTACTATTGTTTCCAAGTAGGTCATCAGTGAAATTTTGGAGATACAAATTGACACCTGAACTAGTTAGGAGTCAATTACCAAATTGGTTCTTATTCATAGGCTACCACATGGAGTCAAGGAGATTACTTGGGCCCCATAGGTACGTATACTTGTAATGGTAAAAACTCTTAGAGTTGAAAACAGCGATTCACAAAATGTACCGTAGTTTTTATATTCGTCTATGAAACATTATATATTCTGCTAACAGACAAACCAACCAACTAGGAAACAAACTATACAAATGATATTACATTTATAAATTGAACTCCTGGGTACAACATTCGCTTGAGGGTTAAGCCCAAAAAAAAATGACGTTTTATTGGTGAC
This sequence comes from Lepisma saccharinum, assembly GCF_977018435.1. Classification (NCBI taxonomy): domain Eukaryota; kingdom Metazoa; phylum Arthropoda; class Insecta; order Zygentoma; family Lepismatidae; genus Lepisma; species Lepisma saccharinum. The sequence continues at coordinate 191,428,964 of NC_139229.1, read as the reverse complement.
GCGTGATCGGTGTATCGACTGTCACCTGTTCGACTTTCTGGACCGGAATCAGGTACTACTTCATTGTAAGCAGTTCTCTAACTAGAGTCGTAACTGAAGAGGGGTCAGGGTGGGCGATGTCCACCCTGAAGTTAACGATGCTCGCGTGTTTCTTTATATCCGCCATTATTGCCCACCTTGAAAAAGAATCGCCCATCCACCTCTAGAATTTTGATTATAGCACTGTTTCTAATGGCTGGAATTTGTTATTAGAAGTCCACTTTATGCACAGATAGGCTAATTGGGGCTGGACCTACAGATTAAAGTGGATCTGAATCACTGTGCAATGTATGTGCATTGTACGGTGATCAAACCCGGGACTTCTTGATTACAAGGGTCTCTAATTGTCTTAGTGATGTTTTGTCAACATGTAAATTTTGTAGCTTTCACCGGAGATCGAGATTGACTACATTAAAGACTGGAGTGCAAATCATTCGGCTACAGTAGAGCCCACATTGTGGTTCTGATGGGGATATTTCAGAATAAATTAACATTTCCGCACATTATCTTACTTAGTAAGTTTACATGGTTGCTACGTGAGAAGACGAGACGAGAAGGCCCGTACTGTTCCAGTTGCCTTCATCCACGTATTTGCTGTTGAACTGCAGATTTCGACGCCCGTATGGCTAGATTAAACATATCACTTCCTGCTTCGCACTGTAGCCGAGGAAAACGGAGTGTTCCTTTGCAGTTGCCTTGGAAACGGAAAAGGATTCATCAACTTTCGCAAAGATCAAACGGCATCCGGATAAACAAGATTATTCGCTTGCATCTTAGAGTTTCCTCCTCTCAGTTTCTAACTTGTCGCTGCGAGAAGTCCCAATGGAGCCAGCGGAGAGAAACGATTTTGAAGTGTTTTTATACAAAGAAAATGTAGTTTTTCCACAAAGAGAAAATATTACGAATAGCCTAGTAAAAGATGAACCTGGATAATTTCAAATTATTTTAAATTTAATATCTAATTTCATTTCACACACGAGGGTGCCGATCTCGGTGGCGTAGTGGTTACGACAGCGCGCTACGACTGCAGTGGTCGCGGATTCGAATACCGGCCTGGCCGTGGATGTTCTTTGTGAATGTCGCTTGATTATGGTGACCAGACATACTCTTTTTAAGAGTATTATACTCTTTTAGAGGTTCATATACTCTATACTCTTTTCAATTTGCCAAAATCCCCAAATATACTCTTTTCCTTGCTATTTATTTTCATTCATTATTTTACGCGTAAAAATGCCTTAAAGTCCACAGAACGGAAAACGTCAAGATGTCAACAAATTGAAGTATTTACTCCTTGACTCAAGAATTTCCTATGAACAATTTCAAGAGTCATTTTCATATTCCATCAACAAGCAAAACATATTTCAAATTCATTGGAATTTGATGATAATGATTAGGGCTGAGACGATACCACTTTGAACCGATGCCGATACTCTTACCGATTCCCACCGATACCGATACAGATAATTGAAAATTGCAATAATTAAAATTTGTTCAAAATATTTTCCTCCAATTATATGCATCAACATACCAAGACATTTGCTTTAGAATATGAATTGCATCAGAATATTAAAATAGATATTATGTAGTCACAAAATATAGTTTTTCGTGCAAAATTATTGTAAAATAAAAAGGAAGTTTTCATTTTGCATAATTTCCAGGATAATTAGACTGTCAAGATGTCGCGCGGGATTTTTGCGGACCCCGTGAAAGACCAAAATGCCGGAAAGTATCGGCTGGTATCGGTAGCTGAATTCCAACCGATACTTTCCAATACCGATACCACTGGTATCGGGCGATGCCGATACATTGGCATCGGCATCGGTATCTCCTCAGCCCTAATAATGCTATTTTTGAAACTTACTGTGCAATTTCAATAGCCGTTAAAAAAATCCTGAAGATTGGGGGGAAAGAAAAGAATCAATAATGGGTTAGTGGAGGTCAGTGTGCAAAGATTTAGTACAGGTTGGGTCAAATTTAAAAGTGATTGCGCCTCTTATAAAATTCTTGTTTACTCTGCCTGGTACAAATGTTGGTTGTGAAATACTCTTCAGTGTTATTAAAACTTATTCGCGAGAGGAAAACGTACACTCCTGGTGTCAACACTCGAACAAGTAATGAAAGTGAAATTCATTGTGGACATGGCCTGTGAAGAGTTTGGACTGGCATTAAAGGACTATTTAAACATACTCAAGAAAGCAAAATCATCCCAGAAGTATGAACGATGGTGCCATTGGTGAGTAAGTATTTGTAATTAACTAATTACATTAGACCCATAAGTAATTTGAATCTGTAGAGTGTAGGCCTATTTTATAGGGGCTATAATAGAAGCAATAACATATAGCCATCCTTATTTTCGTTTTCTTTTTATGTTTTGTGACACATGTCGCTTGAGGATTTATCCAACGAGACGCAGGCTTGTGCAGCCTGTTAGGCTGCTACGGTGTGTGTTGCGTGTCGCTTTCGCTTAGGTCTGAAATCTCCCTGTCACCAAGAAAGTCAACGCGAATAGCATCCCGTGAGTATGACATACCTAGAATAAACCTACAAAGGTAAAGTAAAAGGTCAGGTAGGCTTACTTTACTGCAAGTTCTAAGGGAGATTTTGGACCGAAGCGACAAACGACACGCGATATATGTCGCTTGGATGCGACCAATCAACAGCAACGTTTGATGTTTCACATCATAGCGGCATAACAGGGCGCAGAAGTCTGCGTCGATTGGTGAAATCCTTACGTGACTAGTGTCGCGTGTCGCTTCGGTGTGAATTCTCCCTAAATGAATATAATTCTATTTACATTAACAATACATTTTTGCTAATTTAAAACTATGTTAGAAACCAGATGACACTAGATTCGGGCAATCCCGTTGTGACATGTGAAATAAGATAGCAAACGCAATTTGTTGCATAGGCAGCCTGTGCGTGTACAGTTATGTTCACAGATACACCTAGTAACGAGCTTCAAACTTATCAACCAATTAAAAAAACCGAACTACAGGATTTCTTCTAGTGAGCTCCATAAATGTGCCTTACATTTCTTGTAGTTGGTTACTAGTGACAAAAGTAAACTAAAAATCTTGTTGCGTTTGTAACGAATACTGACTTGGTGTACAGAGATGATTCTGCAGTGGACACCGAACGCGTGAGTTAACAAGATAGAAACAATAAATTTATATTTAGATGAACAGCAACTGGAGATTTCGCCAAAGGCGGGTTGGAATGGACCAGCCATCTACTTAAAATTTCCTCTGCCCACTCATCACTCAATCCCAAAAAGTTGGATCAACAAACATTTATTATTTTTCAAAATATATTTCCATAAAGATATACTTTTTTTTGATTGCCTGTTATGCATAATTTTCCTGTGAATATTGCAGATACTACAAACATATTTATTCCATAAACTTCACTGTCCCGTACTTTAATTTACTACCGAGAAGAATAACAAAAGTTGTAGGAGATATCGCGATGTGGGTAGTCTCTTAATGGAAATTGATTTTGCCTTTTCTTTTCAATAATCGTTTTTCTTGGAAAGTTGAAGGGAGAAAGAAAAATTCAAGCGAAAAAGAAAGATTTAGAACAGAAGAGGAGGTAGGAAAGAATGAAGCATCAATAAGGAAATAGGAAGAAAAATTTGTTAAGAGAAAAATCTCACATCAGAGAACATAGAGAGAACGGTGGGTGCCGGAAATACATTGCTCTTAACTTCGAGAATAAGATAGTGATACTAGTTGCAGATTTTACACAAATGAAAGCCTTTCCTATATCGTTTGAATTTGAATCTGAATATTTTGGGTGCGTCAGCACTTAAAGGTTATTTTGCACCTGTCATGTTATACGGGATCCAGCCCCTTATCTTACATAAATTAACTGTAATGTTGTTTACTGAGATATTAAAACATTAAAACATTCTGACTTCGGTTAAAAGCTGAGGCTGTAAAGGGGCACTCAGCACACATATGGACAAAACACAGACGCCAGAGCCTCGTTAGTCTGCAAAATTCAGTCCAGGCTGTACTTTCCTATATTGTGAAATTACCGTTTGTAAGAATAACGAACAAGAGAAAGCAACATTACTCATTGTTGAGCTGTTACTGTTAAACATAATGTTTGTTAGTTACTACATTGTTCCTCTGACAGCTGCAATTATATTCCTAAAAAAAATTAAAGGTGCTTTGTGATTTAAGTTAGAATATATTCGTATAAACTGAGAGTTTAAAAGGTAATATATAATATAATAATTGTGTGAACGAAGTGAATTGATAGATTAAGTGAAGATAAAATGATTAATAATTACATACAAGAATACCCAATTGGGGCCTTATGATATATTTGTAAGAAGTGCAAATGCAATTAATGGAACAAATAGAAGAAATATTGGACAGCTACATATACTAAAATTAGGGAAAAAACTTCATGAAATCAAAATAGAAGGTCTAAAGACAATTGAGACCATGGGGAAAAATCTGGCGAAATTGGAATTCAAATCTGCGAAAAATGCTAACAACTTTCTCTCTTATCCAGTTCTAATGAACAATAACTGGTTTGCTTATGTCCCAGCACATAAAGTGAGGAGAATGGGTGTAATTAAAGGAATAGATACCTCATTTACAGATGATGAGTAATTAGAAAACATAAAACCTAATGTTTTCAACGTACTCAAAGTGAGACGAATAATGAAATACAAAATTGACGAAAATGGAAGTCGAATTGCTGAGCCAACGAGATCAATAATATTGACATTTGATGCCCAAACCTTACCAGCATATGTAACTTCATATTATTCAAAGATTGATGTAGAGCATTACATTCCCATGGTAAAGCAATGCACAAACTGCTACTATTATAGGCATTTCAAATCTAACTGTAAGAGTAAATTGAAGTGTAAACGTTGTGGGCAAAATCATGAATTCTCAAGCTGTAATAATAATGTCATATGCATTCACTGTTCACAAGAACACTGGGCAACAGACAAGGACTGTCCAGAAAAACAGCGACAAAAGGATATAGTCAAGATTATGGCGCTTGAGGGCCTATCTTATCATGAAGCTGTGAAAAAATACCCAAAAGCTACTTTAACTACTGCATCAGTAGTACCGAGTGAGAACAGAATATACAACATGTCCTACGCATCAACATGCAAGGAAATAACACAGACCCAATATAATATTAATGCAAATACTTATAAACAAGAAATCCAATACCAAACGCTTCATCACCAACTGCCTAACAAAAGAGCGTTTAATTACGCTCAACAAGTGGATCGTAACCAGGAAACAACAAAGTTATCGCAGGGAAAACGTCCAAAATCATCAGAAACATCTCAAGATCGAGAACAAAAAGAAAGACAGAAACCAGCGACAATTGACAAAAAAAAGCACATTGGAAAGAAAAGCAGCAGAGTGGTTCAATGAACTCGGCTATAGATCAAAAAGACAAATTACTTCCACTATCGCAGAAAATGCAAGCGAGTTCAGATTGTGGATCATCAATGAATGACCCTTTTTAACAAATTTTTCTAAGTATCTAGCAGGAATATGAAACTTTGCCAATACATCATCATCACATAACATGAAATAGGATTGGTCTGTTGTAGCATCAAGTATAATAAATTTTCTAATTCATCACTCAGAATGCCAGGCAGGATAAAAAGAATTATACAATGGAATATTAGAAGCATAATTCCAAATATACACAGTCTAGAAAACATTATTCACTTTTACCCAGCAGACATTATATTAATTCAAGAAACGTGGTTGAAACCCGAATCAAAAATTAAAGCCTATGGATACCACTGGATAAGACACGACAGAGATGTCGGATATGGTGGAGTGGCCATAGGGATTAAAAATAATTATAGGTATGAAGTAATATATTTAAGGAATATGCCTGATAATATTCAAATAGTTGGAGTAACAATAGATAGTACTACATTTGTTACACTATATAATCCACCTTCGTCTAAATTATTGTATTCGTTTTGGTGTAATCTCTTCCTACAACTTCCGGCAAATACTTCTATTATAATCGGAGGGGATATTAACGCACATCATCCATTGTGGGGTTGTTATGGTTCAGATATGTCAGGGAAATCTCTGTGCAGATACATTCAAGAGTCAAATGTAACAATACTAAACGATGGCACTCCCACATATATATCTCGAGACCAAATGAAAATCCTAGTGCCCCTGACATAACACTCGTGACAGAGAATATAGTTGCCGATATTGACTGGAGAATTCTGCAAAATCCATATAATAGTAATCATCTTCCAATTTTGATATCATAACACTTATATCTAGTAATCTTCCGGAAAGACCAACACGTCCATACTATTCTAAAAATATTAACTGGAACGAATTTTCAAGACAAATCAATCTCTCTACTGAACATTACCAGCAACAAACTTTAGGGAAAGATTACGAAAACTATACATCACTAATTAAAGATAATTTGAACAGATTTACAATTCCCCGTTAACGTGACTCGAAAAGAAAGATTGCTCCGTGGTGGACGACAAACTGCCAGAAATTGATAAACGCTAGACAAAATGCATTCATCAAATATTAAGAAAACCCAACAATGAACCATTTCTTGAAGTACAAAGAAACAGTAGCGCAGAGTTTTTGATTGATTGATTGATTTAGTTTATTTTACTTCGCGTTTTGTGCCTCTTGGCTAATTTGCGAAGATGTGGATGAGTGATGAAATGATGAAATTGATGAACGGACATTCACAAACAACCAAGCCCGACCAGGATTCGAACCCGGGACCCTTGGCGTCGCAGCGCGATGTGCTAACCACTCGGCCACAGGGTCGGGCGCAGAGTTTTTGAAAAAGTTGTGTTGCTCATTAACAAATGAATCATCCTTAACCACAACGTGGATAGTTATTAACAGAATGTCTAATGCCAATAATATTAGTAGATACGCGTATCATGGAGGCGACATAAGCAGTAAATGGATAACAGAAAAACATCAAATCCTAACACCAGACTCCAGCGACTGTGATTTTAACACCATATTAAATTCAATGAATGAATCCACACCACCAACATTGGAATGTCCATATACCAGTGCAGAATTAAGAAAAGTTATAAGTGAAAGGAAACCTTCGTCGTCACCAGGAATGGATGGCTTATCATATGAATGTATATAAAACTTACCGCAACTGGGGATAGATAAATTATTAGAACTTTATAACGTGATATGGAATAGTGGACAAGTTCCCCTTCAATGGAAGGAAATTGTTATAATTCCAATCCTTAAACCAGGAAAAACACCAGGATGTTCTAAAAATTATCGGCCAAAAGCACTAGCGTCATGCTTATCAAAAATTTATGAACATCTTATACTTAAAATAATTACTTGGTGGATTGACTATAACAATATATTACCAAAATATAAAATGGGATTCAGAAGAGGAATGGGGACAATATATGTTTTGACTACACTTATTTTAGACATATGGTTGTCAATTGTTCGTCGCGAATTTTGTATAGTTGTTTTTCTGGATCTTTCTAGTGCATATGATGCAGTCCTTATAGATTTGCTTGTTAAAAAACTTAAAAATCTCAATCTTACTAAGCAATTTATTAAAAGTATAGTTGGATTATTACTACAGAGAAAAATTTATGTTCGTTACGGTCATCAACTTTCTAATGCTCGCACAACTAGTCAAGGACTTCCGCAAGGTGTGGTGTTAAGTCCAACATTATTTAATTTGTATACTTATGATCTTGGTAAACAAGTATTGAAGTATGCTAGATTATTGCAATATGCAGATGATATTGTTATATACAAAAGCAGCAAGAATCTATCTGATGGTATAGAGAAAACACAAGTGGCTTTAAACGAATTATGCACATGGTGTGGTAACAATGGCATAAACATTAACGTAGAAAAATCATCTGTAATTGTGTTCCATAGAAAAAGATTACAAACTCCAGTTATGTTAGACATTAATGGATCACACATAAAACAAAGTAGGACACACAAATTTCTTGGCATTATGTTGTATGATAAATTGAAATGGAAAGCCCAAGTAGAACACATGGAAGAAAAGGCGCTTAAGGCGTTTAACATTATAAAATGTCTCACAGTCAAGAAAAAGTGGGGAGCAGATCCTAGACTCCTCCACATTGTTCACAAGCAAATGCTAAACTCAAGATTAGAATATGGCTCTTTCTTGATTAACAATAATCTAAATTGGGCATTTGGGAAAATATCTTCAATACAATATCATAGTTTATGTAGAATCTTTGGTCTATGGAAAGGAACACCGAAACATGCTACGTTTGTTGAAGTAGGAGAACCATCATTTCATCTATGGGCACAATATCTTGCGAGAAAATTCTTAATGAAAAAGATTTCTTCCATATCCAGTCCGATCATACCAAAAATATCACTTTTACAAGCTTTAATGTCATCAAACCGTACAGCTAAATATAAATTAAATCTTCCAATCTTATTCGCAGCATACAAGTCGATTAAGGATTTCATACCGAAAGTTATTAGATTTTCAACGTCTCCGTGCTTTACGACAGACTATTTTAAATTAGCAACAATACTTCCCGTTCACTTTCCTCCATATCCAGATAAAGATACACGAACGTCAATGCCAAGTATGGTGAATAACATATTCATGGAATATGTACACTCTGTAGTGCATGAAGATTTTTACATAGAATATACAGACGCATCAAAGTCCGCAACTGGTAACACTGGAGCTGCAATATATTGTAATAATCTAATGGAATACAAAATCTACCCATTACTAGCAGAATTTTCAATATTCACGGCGGAAGCGTTTGCTATTCGTCAACCATTGTTGTATATACAGGAGAAAAATCTCAAGAGGGTAGTGATCGCCACTGATTCAGCGTCAGTCTTACACTCCCTGCGATCCATAACAGCTGATTACTATGTAGACTGGTACATTGTTAACATAAAAATTTTGTATCACAAACTAACCAACTCAGGATACAGTATTTATTTTGTCTGGACTCATGGGCATACATCCATAGAAGGGGACCACATAGCAGACGCATTAGCCAAGTACGCAGCTGAAGAATCAAGTCAGCGATCGCTTCGGATTAAATTTTCTGCAAAAGCGCTAGAGTCGCATGCTAAAACAGAATTGTTGAAAAGTTGGCAGAAACAATGGACAATTACAGGGAAGACTAATGGGAAAAAATATTATTCAATTCAACCAATTATACCTAAAGAACCTTGGTATCAAGACATTAATCTTTCAAGAAACTCTTTAACAAGTCTTCTTAGATGTCGGCTAAATTGCACCCTAGCCCCTAAAGACTTGTACACTAGGAAGATTGTTCAGTGTGGTGCGGCCTCCCCGATGGCGCAGTAGTAGCGTCGAGGCCTTGTAATCAAGGGATCCCGGGTTCGATTCCCGGTGGAGGCACATAGTGGTTCGGATCCCACTTTATACTGTAGGTCCAGTCCCGATTAGCCTTACTGTGCATAAAGTGGACTTAAAACAACAAATCAATCCAATCAATGTTCAGTGTGGTGCAACTGAAGGAACACCTGATCATATTATATTTGAATGTCATCTTAATGCAACTACGCGTGATTGTATTTCTTTAGAGACCTAAAAGAAGCAGGATATAATGTCCCATACGCCTTGTCAACACTTTTGAGGAACCCAACGAAGAAAATAATATATGTACTTACCAACTATATTGTGAGAGAATTATGAAATTGTAAAATTATGAAATTGTAAAATTATAAAATGTAAAACAAATGTAACTGGTGCATAGCAGCAAAGTTACAACCAAATATACATTTATATATTGTAGCGTGACGTCGGGTAAGGTACGGGATCGAGTCACGCCGGGACGTAGCTCAGATAAATACAGTAGGTCTTAAGTTTGACTTGGCTAACCACCTCTACCCTTAAGGAGGCTGATGAAGGATTGTTGGGAGCCTGTGTTGTTGAACGCTACTCACCCCTTGCTGTTGGTCTGGCCCTCGGCTTCTGGCGTCGGCGACGGTGACAGGTGTCCGCTGGAGAGATCGAAGATGACGATAAGAGACGGCAGGCAATTCGGCGACTTGTTTTATTCTTGCAGATTCTTCGGTTGGCTTAATCCGGACTGCTATGGACTTCTCGCTTGTTGCCGCCTCGTACTGTCGCGATCTCTCAGCAGGCCGTCGTCCTCTTCTCGTCGATCAGTTTGGTGGTGATATTGGAGCGAAGTGAGAGATCGATTTACTGTCTCCAGCGGTTTTATACATTGGATTTGAGTCATAGGTTGTTGGACTTTGCACCTCCACTGTGCACCTGGGGTATCCCTGGATGCAGATGGAAATTTACAGTGGAGGTGCACTCACCGCCGGCGAGGGCCGTTGCCTTGCTGACTGTGCAGAGCCGAGTGGAAAATTCTAGTTGCTCGGCTCTGCATCCGGTGGAATGTGGGGTGAATGAGCGTTCAACTTGCGAGCTTCTGAGCGATGTTTGAGGCAAATTAATGTTTCGACTTTTATGCTCCCAATTCCTTCATCATTCCCCTGGCCAAGATGTATCCACTGTGAGTGGTTACGAAGCAGAGTAGAGATGGTTATGGAGAGTATATTTGAAATAATAATTGAAGGTACATTGAGTAAAGAAAAATAAAAACCCTGTATATAATAATGTGTAAAAATAAAATAAAAAAAAAAGTTGGAGCTGTCGGTATAGCTGGTACTGCACGGGTCTGGCTGCATGTTCAGCTGGAATGCTGACTACTGGTGGTATGCTGAGCTGCAGGCTGCCTGTGGTCTGCTGGCTACATGTTTATGTGCTTGGTGCAGGATGGCGGCATGGTGTCTGGCTGGCTGCATGATGTCTGCATGGTGTGCTGCAATAAGCCATCTGCTGGCTGGCCGGCTGCATGATGTCTGCTGCAATAGGAAGGCTCCTGGCTGGCTGGCTGCATGATGTCTGCATCATGATGTCTGCTGCAATAGGAGGTCTCCTGGCTGGCTGGCTACATGATGTCTGCATCAGGATGTCTGCAATAGAATATGTGCTGGCTGGCTGGCTGTATGATGAGCCGCATGAAGACTGCATGATGTCTGCAATAAGATGTAGGCTGGTTGGCTGGCTGCATGGTGTGTGCTGCAATAGGAGGTCTCCTGGCTGGCTGGCTGCATGATGTCTGCAATAGATGGCCGCTGGTTGGTTGGCTGCTTGTACAGCTGCTCCAGGATGACTGCTGCGCCATGATGATTCCTCGCTGACCGACTGCTGGGTGACTGGCTGCATGCGGAACTGCCGTGAGTGTAGTATGGCCAGATGGTGATGTTGTGCAAGGGGGAGCCGACAAGCGTAGGGAAGGGGAAGTTATAATAAAAGGTGTTCGCCTAAGTGCGGAAGAGTAAAGGTTGGAGGCGAAGGTGACATAAGTGAAATGACAGGGGTGGGTAGACAGTAGCCATCATCGAAGGTGATACGTGTGGGAAGAGGAGGAGCTAAGCGAGTGGGAGTTGTAAGTTGACGAAGAGTGGGAGGGGGTGGTGGGGAATGTGCGGGACGTTGAGATATAGTAGCTAAGGAAATAGGAGGACTAATAATAGGGACGGAACATGTCTTAGGAGGAGATGGGGTTCGCCGGTGACAACATGAACAGCAAGAAGTGTGACGTTTTAGACGTAAGTACATGTAAGTAATGCAAATACAAAGAAGCAGGAGAGCTATGAAAATTAAGAAGAGATAGGAGGTTGTATGTGCAGGAGATTTTACAAGGTCATGAGGGGTAAGTGCACGAGCCTTAGAAGTAAAACATAAGAAAAGGGGAATGTGGAGAAGTTTAAATTGGTATATGACACCTAGAGTGAGACATGTGAGCCAGACAAAAATTATAATGATAGGAAAATCCGCATGTCTGTAAAGTGGAGTTATAGGAGGGATGTCAAGAACTTTATATTGGGAGAGGTTAAGGTGAGGGATATGAAATGTCCATTGTTTATGATAAAGAGCCGTTGCATTCACAAGGGGGGAAATTTTATAATGGGTGTCGAGTAGAAAATTGGGATTGTTGGTCCAGGCAGCAGGAAGGATATGAATTGTTCGGTGGATTGTTGAATGATCGAAACCACAAGGAAAGATAGCATGAATTTTGATATCGGGGGTGATAAGTACATCTGTACGGCAAGCCACGTGTAACAATACTGCACCGGGTTCGTGAAAAGTGGTAAGATTGTAATGTAAAGTGGAGCCATTAGCGTAAAAAAAGGTGATGGTAGGAGGAGGATTAATTATTGCATAAACATTTAAATCTAATTTGACCACATCAGTGAGGTGGGATTCGTGACATGCGTAGGTACACCCATTCATCGTATCAGCCACGGTTGTTGCTTGAATCAATTTGGAAAAACAGAAATTGAGCCCATCGTGTCTTCCTGTGTGAGAAGGCAGAAGGCACAATTTCTGTGTATGGACCTGACAATTTTCAAGGTCTGTACCACTAATGGTGACAACATTATGAGAATCATCAATGGCGATATACGATGGATTATGTGACACTACACATGTTAAATTTTGATATGAAAAGGGGACAGTATTGCTAAATAAAGTGTATATTTCTTCTGAGTGGAAGTGATAGGCACTTTCAACTCAATATTGACAGCATCAGCAGAAATTCTGCATTGGGACAGTGGTATCTGATAATACATGTCAATAAGTGTGAGAGGAATCGCTATATCAAATCCAGTAGGAAGAATATTTTTTTGAATCTTTTTCAAGTCTGGGTGCAGTGTTGTTTTAGATACAACATGTTCAGAGAGAAAATGATGTTTACAATTGCTAATGGTATTCTCATATTCAAAAAGGGTGAAAAATTGGCTAAGCTGCAAGGTTAGGGTCATAAATTCGATGAGATATGCCTGTGCTTGATGTGCATCTTTGATTGTTAAATTTTTGAGTTTATTAATCAATGCTTCCTGATTTCGAGCCAAACTATCAGAGTGGTTAGCATATTCAGTAAAAACATCCTCAATCTGATGTTGGAAAGAGTGAATTTCACCAGTTAAATTTTGATAGAAAATATGATTAGCTTGCAGTTGTAATTTAATGTGAGATATCGTTTGTTTTACTTCATGAGCATTTTGGAATAGGGGTTCTAGTTGCTTAGTAGTGGCAAAATCACAACAATAGTTAGCAATGCTACTGATAAAGCCAAGGAGTGCACGCTTTTGTCTAACTACGGAAGTGTTGGGGGTGGGTCGTGTGAAGAGGGAAAGGTGTGAAAAAAGGTGTGAATGAAAATTTTGGAGTTGGACCGCAAGTTTACATTGGTTGGAATCTTCTTCACCTTTATTGCACATGGCATTATGTAGTGTTGATGGGAAGTGTTGGGGTTTAGGCATTTGTAATTTCACATTGTAGTAGATGGGGATGGTATAATGATAAGGGATGGTTCCTGGTAGTTCTTTCAGATAAATTCCCGAGATGATTTTCACATGTTCAGTCGCCGTGGTGACCGAAAAAATGAGGGAAAAAAAGGAAAGTAGTAACATTACTGCCATTGTCGGTAGTGAACCCTGAAAGGGACAAAGATACAATTTTAAAACGGAGTTTGCATAAAAAAATATCATGTATTAAGCATGAGATTTGTGATGGAAAAAAAAAATTGTTTTCCGAGTAAGCTACTCAAATAAAAAGGTAAAAGATCACTAATGAAAAATTATAAAAGAGAAGGATTAACAAATTGTAATGCAAGAGATTCTCGAGACTGAATAGTTTATAATATAAACTTCTGCATTTTTATTTGTTTGTATTTTATTACCATTTGTTTATGTTTTGCGCTCCGCGATGTATTTGCTCGAGCCGAGGCGATTACTAAATCGTCAGCTGTGCGAGATTCGTCTACGGGTAGGTCGCGCATGCGCATATACTTGTGCGAGTTTTTTTTTTTGTACAATCTGCTTGCTGCAGACAGAAAAAAATCGCGTTGTCGCTAGCGAGTGGAAAATTCACGTACTCAACCAGTAGTCAGTTGAGAGACTACGTTCCTGATTGGCCGTTTTTACTTTCTACTTCTTTATTATTATTACTTTGTGGAATATTAAAAGTTTATTTTAGTCTTCGAACTTGCTTTTAAAGTTAATTCCCGACTCTTTTATGTGTACAGTGTTTAGGAGGGAGGGAACAGGAAGAAGAGGGTACTACGTGAATCAAAATGGCGGAACTTCCGTTTTTACATGTGCTCGTTCTTGTGTGCGGCTTGGTGAAAAAATCACGTTGCGAAAACAAAAATTGCGAAAATACAAGTATTATATTGACATGTGGGTGCGAAAAGATTATTTATAAGGTGTGAATGGACTGTGCAACGGTGAAAAATGGAAAAATTTAATATTTAAGTGACAGACTCGTCCGAGTCAAGGTGCCTTGGTTTCAAACGGTGAATCGTGATAGCATCGGTTTTCAGTTTGCCACGACCATCGGTGTATTCCACCAAATAGGAATTGGCGTCGTTTTGTGAAATTATTTTCCCGTGAAATTTGTAGGAGGAGGAAAATGCCTTGGGTACGTGGGGATGAGGGGTAGTGTCCAAAATATACACTAATTGTCCAGGGGAGTAGGTTGTTTGTTGTGTCTTTTTGTCGGCACATTGTTTTTGCTGCTCAAATCGCTTTGCTAAATGTTTGTGTGCTAGTTCTCGAGCGGCTTGGAGTTGTTCTATTCTCTGTTCATTAGAGTGGATAGTGGTGTTGGGATTAGTAGGGAGAACAGCATCTGCAATTAACCTAGGGTGTTGTCCAAATAGCAAAAAATAGGGGGAGTTGTTCATGCCAAGATGTGTACTTACATTGTGGGCATGGGTCGCGCTAGCCAAAAGTTCATGCCATTTACCTTGTTTTTGTACCACATAAGTTTTCATGATGGATTTCAAGTAGTGAAAAGATGATTCGACTACACCATTTCTGAAGTGGGCAGCAGTATCAACAAATTTTAATGTGACACCAGTAATTTTGGATAATTCCTGTATTAATTTGCTACAGTTCGGGGAGCTCCTGTCAAGCATAATCGTCTCTGGAAGACCAAAAATGAGAAAAACATGCGAGACAAGGGCGTTAGCTATTGAGTTGGCATCATGGTTGGGGAGGGTTGTAGTTATGGCAAATCTGGTACAATTGTCAACAACGGATAGAAAATATTTGTGTCCTGTGTCAGAGGTTGAAGTCAGTGGTCCACACACGTCAATATGTATTTGGCTAAAGGGATGACTAGCGGGTGGGCTCGTTTGCAGTGTATGTTGTACGGCTCCGTGAGCTCTTTTTGCTACTTGACATTCATTGCATTTGCGTACTGCAGCGTACACATATTTCTTTAGATTAGGCCAATAGTAGCGTAAAGAGAGATGGGAGTATGTTTTAGCAGCACCTTGATGTGCGGCCATCATTTTGTTACAGTGAATTAATTGAAACACTTCTTTTCTTAGTTTTTGGGGAATACATAACTGTCTTCTATAGCCTGGTGAAAATTTAGTGTTCCTATAAAGGATTCCATTGTCAAGAACAAATGAGTAGGCTGTTTTCTCTAATTTGTGATCAGCATCTGGGTGGTTTTCATGAATTTTGATTAATGCTTGTAAGTATGGGTCCTCTCTTTGTGCCGTACCTATGTCAAAGTCATCAGATTGTAACATGAAGACTTGATTTAGTATGTCCTCCTCGTCTGTGTCAAGGAAAGTGTCTTGTGCTGTGTCGTTGGGCAAGGAAGGGGCTGGGTCTACAGGATTCCTTGATAATGCATCAGCAATACCATTCTGTGATGATGGGATATGGTGGATTTGGAAGTCGAACTCTTGGAAGAAGAGTGATCTTCGAGCAAGTACCCCGGACAACTGTTTTGTTGTTCTAAGGTAAGACAATGCATGGTTATCTGTGAAAACTATAAAAGGTGTGTTGATTAAGAAGAATTTGAATGATTTTAGGACATAAAAGGCAGCTGCAATTTCAAGAGAAAAGACGTCTGCTTTTTTCTCAGTGTCTGTAAGGTGTCTGCTGCAGAAGGCTATCGGATGCAGTATTCCATCAGCATCCTTCTGCATAAGACAACCACCCATACCCTGGTATGACGCGTCGATGTATACGCATGAAGTCTGCTTTGGGTCATAAGGTCTAAGAATGGGTGCGGAAATAATTTTGTCTTTTAATGCCTCAAAGCTTTTCTGATGCTCTTCATGCCAATGAAAGTTTACTTTCTTTTTGAGTAATTTGAACAAACATTCTGCGGGTTCCGCAAACCCTTGTACATAGCGTCTGATGAAATTGCATATGCCTAGGAAGGATTTCAAATTCTTCTTAGATTTAGGTGGAGGGAATTCTTTGATTGCACGCAGGATGTGATCAGAAATTTTAAATCCCTTTTGCGACACAAGATGGCCTAAGACTGGAATTTCCTCAAAGCAAAATTTACATTTATTTGGCCCTAGTTTCAAATTGGCTGCACGTAATTTAGCAAAGACTTTATGTAAAACTTGTAGCATTGCGTCAACTGAGTTTGTGTAGCAAATTATGTCATCCGTATATGCAGATATCTCGGAACTATCTATGCCAGATAGAGCCATAGACATTACATTGTTCATGACCTGACTACTTGTCTTCAATCCCATTGGCAGTACTTCATACTCGTAATTTCCACAATTACTAATTGCAAATGAGGTCATTTTCTTTGACCTTTCTGTTAATTTTACCTGAAAAAATGCCGATTTAAGGTCAAGGGTTGTGTAATATTTCTTGCCTGCCATGTCTGCTAAAATGTTGTCAATGTTAGGTGTTGGGAGAGAAGAGGGCTGAATAATTTTATTCAGTGCCCGAAGGTCAGACACCACGCGGAACGAATTGTCTCGCTTGCGCACTAAGAGAACTGGGTGTCGGAATGGACTACCTTCTGACCTGCGAATGATGCCATCTTGTAAGAGCTTGTTAAGCTCAATTTTCATTTGTTCTCTAAGATTCAAAGGAATGGGGTATTGTCTCATATAGGGAGGTTGATTGTCGCCAATGTCAATGTCGTACTCATAAATTGGGGTTGTGGTGAGTTTATCGCCTTTCCAAGCTAAAACATCAGCATAATCAAATACTAACTGTATGATTTTCTGTTTGTCTGCCTCTGATAAGTCAGGGTTAATACTGATGCAAGATGGGTCAAATTTTTGCTGACTTTCCTTCAGTCTTGTGTTGTCTGTATTGTCTTCTGTGCATGCGTATGTAGTGGTAGTCATGTCAGTGTTGGATGCATCTGTCATGTCTACTATTATGTCACAGGGGGTTGCTGGGCCAAGTGGGGTGTTGGATTTGAGAGTGACTGGTTTCTCTGAGGGGTTATGAATTAGTAACAGAGGGGAAGAAGTATTAAGTAGGGCATGGGGTATGAGGATATTGTATGTAAGGAGTGTTTCCTGAGAGGGTGTGAGTAGGATATTGTGGGGGAGGGGGGGAGTGATGGAAACTGGAACATATGTTCGGGTTCTAGGTTTTAGGGTTACATTTTCTGGGATTGTTACTAAACTGTGTTGGTTGCTAGTAGGGTGTAGTTTAGAAAAAATTACATCAGGGATGGTGTAGGTGTGTGATTTTGTGGGAAGGTTATAGTTTGGAATATGGCCTAAGCGTCTAAGAGTTAACAGGTTAGTACTAAGTGAAATGTCACAATTTTGTGTCTTCAAAAAGTCATTGCCAAGGAGAGGAGGTAATTCTTTGGATTGCACAACTCTAAAAGGGTGGGAGTACCTATATCTTCCTATGTGAAGGGGGAGTATTACAATTTCTGAGATAGGAAGTCTGTTACCAGTGACGCCTTTAATAATGCTGTGCATTTGAATTTTCTTTGCATTGGGTGGAATTAAATGCTGAGGACAAATACTAATCTGGCTTGCGTTGTCAATCATAATTTCTAGGGGGTTATTATTTACATGAGCTTGAATGAAGAATAGGTTGTTTTTTTCAAGGATAGGAACTGTGTCAAATTTTGTCTTGCGTGTGGATCCGTCCCATCGATTCACACGGTTTTTCAGTTTAAATCGCCCTTGTTTTCATTGTTTGGATTATAAAAACAGTCCCTGGTAGAGTGATTTGAACGGAAACAAATCTGGCATTGCGAAAACTGTGAATTTTGTCGCCCCCCGTCTGAATTATTATTTCCACCTCGAGATCTGAAATTACGTCGCATGCCGCGAGTAGAACCTCTGCGATTGCCATTCCCCTGGCCGTAAAAAGTCGGCCGGGTCTGAAATTGATTACTGTTATTTGATTGTATTTGATCTGCCAGGTTCTGGACAGTGTGACACAACGCTTCAACTTTATTTTCTAATGTTAAGGTTTGCAATTGGTTCGTGACTGAATCTAGTTGGTTCGCTGTTGAACCGCCAGATGGCAGAATTGCGTTGCAAGACTGGGAAACGGCCGCGCTGGGAGAACTAGCAGACTGCGTGTTTGGAGTTTGACTTGAGGGGAGGGAAGGAGGGACTGTGGGCGTGGTTTGGACCTGCCAGGAGTTGGTCGGAAGAGCTGCTGGTGCTTGATAAGGTTGCTGCGGAAGAAAGTTGTATGGAGCTTGAGAGATCTGCGGGAGGGGGGTAGGGGGGGAATACGTCACAAATGACGAAGCAGGCTGAGGTGTGGGGAAAGGATGGGTGTTGCTGACCTGAGGTTGCGTACAGCTGGGAAACTGAGTGGAGGCTGTTGCGTAAATGGAATGCATGTACTTGGCGGCATCTATCAGTTTCATCGCTTCACTTTGTTCCTCATTGCGTCTAGCTTGAATCAGCATGTCTTGCCTTTCTTGATTCTGCAGATGTGCAATAAGAGAACTTGTGTCGGTGAACTCTTTGTCTCCTATCGCAGCGATGTGTTTAGATCGAAGTCCCGACACAACATAAGAAAGGATTTGAGGGTTCGTCGCTTGCGGGAAGAATTGAAGGACGAGATTTTTCTTGCGAATTACATAATCATGAATGGGCTGGTTAATTTCCTGCTTTGTCTCTAATAAAATTTGGATGGGCATGCTGACTAAGTGACTGCCTTTAAATAATGAAATTAATTCTTTTTTGATTTGTGGAAAAGTGAGGGTGTTGAAGTTTGGCTGCTTCTTGAGATCGTTCAAAAATGTGAGCGCTATGTCTGCGAGGAACAATGGCAACATTTCGCGTTTTTTATTTTCCTCCCACGCCAAAGCGCCCGCAATACTATCGAACTTTTCAAAAAACTGCTCAACTTCTTGAGGGTTTTTTCCTGTGAAGGGGGCGGGGTATAAGCCATGGGGTATATTTACGGACATTCTTGACGGGGATGGATTGATGGTGGTAGGGGTGTTAGTTCTAGGTGTACTGGTTTGGGGTTCTGGGTGTTTCTTTTTTCGTTTGGGAGTTTCTAGACCACCTAGAAACTGTGGATAATCGGGATGTTGAGCCTTGGATCTGGTTATTCGGGGGGAAGGAGCGGGCGAATTAATAGCGGAGGCTAAGGAGAGAATCTGGTCAAGAGAACGGTCTAGCTCTTCGTGAAGAATAATTTGGGATTCGTTCATGCGAATTTAGGGAGGGGGAATTTTTTTTATGCACTTATTCACAAGGAATGAAAGATAGTGAGCGGAAGAGAAAATTTACGAGTGGGGAGTTTATAATACTAAGTGTATTATCGAAAAAGAAGAATTTCTAGGGTTGCTGCTGTGCGCGGTGGGGATTTTAGATTATGGGGTTTTGAGTGACGTAAAAAAAAATTAAAATTTTATGGAAATCCACGGAGTGGAGCCAGCTATCTCCACCATGTAGCGTGACGTCGGGTAAGGTACGGGATCGAGTCACGCCGGGACGTAGCTCAGATAAATACAGTAGGTCTTAAGTTTGACTTGGCTAACCACCTCTACCCTTAAGGAGGCTGATGAAGGATTGTTGGGAGCCTGTGTTGTTGAACGCTACTCACCCCTTGCTGTTGGTCTGGCCCTCGGCTTCTGGCGTCGGCGACGGTGACAGGTGTCCGCTGGAGAGATCGAAGATGACGATAAGAGACGGCAGGCAATTCGGCGACTTGTTTTATTCTTGCAGATTCTTCGGTTGGCTTAATCCGGACTGCTATGGACTTCTCGCTTGTTGCCGCCTCGTACTGTCGCGATCTCTCAGCAGGCCGTCGTCCTCTTCTCGTCGATCAGTTTGGTGGTGATATTGGAGCGAAGTGAGAGATCGATTTACTGTCTCCAGCGGTTTTATACATTGGATTTGAGTCATAGGTTGTTGGACTTTGCACCTCCACTGTGCACCTGGGGTATCCCTGGATGCAGATGGAAATTTACAGTGGAGGTGCACTCACCGCCGGCGAGGGCCGTTGCCTTGCTGACTGTGCAGAGCCGAGTGGAAAATTCTAGTTGCTCGGCTCTGCATCCGGTGGAATGTGGGGTGAATGAGCGTTCAACTTGCGAGCTTCTGAGCGATGTTTGAGGCAAATTAATGTTTCGACTTTTATGCTCCCAATTCCTTCATCAATATATATAAAAAAGGCACCCTTGTGCATGTGCAATGAAGGCATATAGGGTGATGTGGAGATAGAGCTTCACATATTCTTGATCTTGGCCATAGTTGTGCATAGCATCATGCCCTGTCGCCTTTACCGCCTAGGAACCCATTGATACGAGGCCTGGTGGACATCAGAGCCGCGTACAAACAGGGAAATGACTGGAAAAATTCCTGCTCCTGATCATCTGTGACTCACAGGATTTGAACCCGGGACTTCCACGTGGTAGCTAAATGTTCTACCAACTTTTTTTTTTTTTTTTAGGCAATATCCCTATGCGGTAGTATATCCCGACACACACAAACATCCATGTTCTAACCGGGTTTCGAGCCCGGGACCCCTGGCGTCGTATCGCGTTGAGCTAACCACTCCGCCACGGAGACCGACAACTGAGCTGGATAAATTATTTTCTCTGATTCAAGGTCCCGGGTTCGATCGCCGGCCGTTTCAAATCCGAGAACTTTTCTAACGTTGGAAGCGGCTCCGGCGTCCACCGAGGGTGGAATAACATGGGTACGTGGGTGAAACCCTGGGGGGTAAAGGCGGTCAGGGGCGTGATGCTGATCACATCAACCCCACTCACGACCGGATCAAGAAAGTGTGGGGCGTTACCCCCACACCCCCTATATGCCTTCATGGCGTGGTGCTAAGCGCAGGGAAACAAAGTTGATGGTAAGACTTTTGGAGTTAAGGTACAGTTTATTAACTCTAAAATGAAGTTGATGGTAAGATTTTTGGAGCTAAGGCATAGTTTATAAACTCTGAAGAAAAGTTGATAGGAAGACTTTTGGAGCTAAGGTACAGTTTATTAACTCTGAAACAAAGTTGATGCTAAGACTTTTGGAGATAAGGCAGAGTTTATTAACTCTGAAATGAATTTGATAGGAGGACTTTTCGAGCTAAGGTAGGGTTTATTAACTCTGAAACAAAGTTGATGGGAATACTTTTCCAGCTAAGGCAGAGTTTATCAACTCTAAAATGAAGTTGATGGGAAGACTTTTGGAGCTAAGGTAGAGTTTTTTTTAACTCTAAAACAAAGTTGATGGTAAGACTTTTGGAGCTAAGGTATAGTTTATTAATTCTGAAATGAAATTGATGGTAAAACTTTTGGAGCTAAGGTACAGTTTATTAAGTATGAAACAAAGTTGATGGTAAGACTTTTGGAGCTAAGACATAGTTTATTAACTCTGAAACAAAGTTGATGGTAAGACTTTTGGAGCTAAAGTACAGTTTATTAACTCGGAAATAAAGTTGATGGTAAGAGTTTTGGAGCTAAGGCAGCGTATATTAACTCTGAAATGAAGTTGATGGTAAGACTTTTGAAGTTAAGGTACAGTTTATTAACTCTCTAATATAGGTTGATGGGAAGACTCTTAGAGCTAAGGCAGAGTTTATTAACTCTGAAACAAAATTGATTGATTGATTTTAGTTTATTTTACTTCGCGTTTTGTACCTCATTGGCTAATTTGCGAAGATGGGGATGAGTGATGAAATTGATGAATGGACATTCACAAACAACCAAGCCCGAGCGGGACCCTTGGCGTCGCAGCGTGATGTGCTAACCACTCGGCCACAGGGTCCGGCTCAAACAAAATTGATGGGATGACTTTTGAGCTAAGGTACAGTTTAATAACTCTGAAATAGAGTTGATGGTAAGACTTTTGGAGGCAAGGTACAGTTTATTAACTCTGAAACATTGATGGAAAGAGTTTTGAGCTAAGGTACAGTTTAGAAACTCTGAGAAAAAGTTGATGGTAAGACTTTTGGAGCTAAGGCATAGTTTATTAACTCTGAAGTGAAGTTGATGGTAAGACTTTTGGAATTAAGGTACAGTTCTTTAACTCTGAAACAAAGGTGATGGTAAGACTTTTGGAGCTAAGTCATAGTGAATTAATTATGAAGTGAAGTTTATAGGAAAACTCTTGGAGCTAGGGTACAGTTTATTAACTCTGAAAAAAGTTGATGGTAAGACTTTTGGAGCTAAGACATAGTTTATTAACTCTGAAATGGAGTTGATGGTAAGACTTTTGGAGCTGAGGTACAGTTTATTAACTCTAAACAAAAATTGATGGGAAGAGTTTTGAGCTAAGGTCCAATTTAAAAACTCTGAAACAAAGTTCATGGTAAGACTTTTGGAGCTAAGGCAGAGTTTATTAACTCTAAAACAAAATTGATGGGAAGAGTTTTGAGCTAAGATACAGTTTAAAGCTCTGAAAGAAAGTTGATGGTAAGACTTTTGGAGCTAAGGCATAGTTTATTAACTCTGAAATTGAATTCGTGGTAAGACTTTTGGAGTTAAGGTACAGTAAAGGGCATTTGAAGGAGAGATGGAAACTCTTTCCACACAGTCGTTATGAAGATCAACGGGTAAGAGAAGGCAATATTTCTGACTGTTGTGCTGTTTCTGTTGACCTAAGTGTTTGTTGAGTACAACGTTTCTGTTAAAAAAAACTGCTTCAGTTATATTAGTGCACAAATTGATATCTTGTTATTTGGTGAAATGAATAGTTTAATTAATCTGAAACAAATTTGATGGGAATACTTTTGTGGTTAGGGCACAATTTATTAACTTTGAAATAAAGTTGATGATAAACTTTTGTAGCTGAGGCAGTTATGGAAGCCTTTTCTACGGATTGAAACTTCCGGTTTGAAGATAACGAATAAGAGTTGTTGTTATTTTAAGTTCACTTTATGGACGGATAGGCTAATCGGGACTTAACTTACAGTTTAAAGTAGGAATTTGAACTGCTATGTGTCTCCTTCGGATCTTGAAACCCCTGGCCCTTTGATTACAAGCCGGCGTGACTTTATCACTACGCCATCGGGGGACGCAACAAGAGAAAGCAATATAGCCTGTTTCTTTGAAACTTAGTGTTTGTTGAGTACAACGTTGTTCATATGGCCGTTTAAATTATACTCTTGGACAAATTGACTTCTTGTTATTTAGTGAATTGAATAATTTTATTAATTAGAAAACAAAATTGATAATAAGACCTTTGAAGCTCAGGCACAGTAGCAGTATCTTCCTACGGTTGAATTAAGATACACAAAGTAAATAACAAACGCAAATCTCCAACATAGAGTTAGTAATCCCTGAGGACACCGACAGCCACGGCTTCTGCGTCAAGACCCCTCGCTGTCCTCTCAGATTGGAAAATGAAAACCTCCGCAGCCTCCTCTGGACCAACCAACTAAATCTCGACGCATTAGCCCCGCAATGATTCTATTCCCGAGTCCCTGGTCTTCCGTGACAGCAGATGCTAAACGCCTGACGTGCCGTGCCAGTTCTGAATGAATATGACAACAGGCTCCTGCAGAATGGAGGCAAGGCGGCCACGTTCCCTCGGGAGATTCTCCCCGGGGAATTCCCTTCCAGGATTGGCGTAATTACTTCATCCACTTTTCCCCTGTCCACATTAAGCTCTGTCATGACGGCTTGACCCGAGGATGCAAAACAGATTCTCCGAAGACTTATTCATGCAGAAGATGGCCTTTCCTCTCCCCTCCTTGCTCCGTCTTGATTTTCGTTCGTCTGCGCATCCAAGGTGAGTAAACAAAATGTTTGTACAATGTTTAGAACTCCTTGGTTCTACAGGGTGTGCGAGAAGTAACTAGGCATTGAACATTTGCTGTAGTGTTTGTAATATTTAAGCAATCTGAAAAACAAAAGAAAAATTTTCCGTACATACGGGGTGTTTCTGTGACCTTTATTCAAACTTGCAGGGTGGGTGGAGACTGACCCAAGTTCCAATATGAAATTAGGAATACAGATCCGTAAACGCACCATTAAAAGATTATGAGCCAAAGCTTCCTACGACAGTGGAATAAGATAACTGAAATATGCGGCTTGTAGATTTAATACGGACGTTACTACAGTCTATCATAGCACTCTACGACGAAAACGTTACAGAGTCGCAAGAAGCTCCATCGAATCCACTCTGCAGTCGTTCTAACGAAATAGCAAAGATTCTTGCCAACAGCTTCCCCCTCACTCAAACGATTGACGATTGGGTGTTGAGCCGAGAGATACCGCTTGCATTCCCTCCTGGGAAGAATCCTTGTTGCCTGTCATATCGCCAGAATGACTCCGGGGATGTTACAACAGATGCGACAGAGCTTCTTGCGATGTTATCGTGCCTGCATCGGCGCTGGGGGCCGCCATTTTGAAGAATTACTGTAACGTTTTCGTCGCAGAGTGCTACCATACACTAGTAACGTCCGTATTAAATCTACAAGCCGAATCTTTCAGTTGTCTTATTCCATTGTCGTAGGAAGCCCCAAATAGTTTTGGCTCATAACTTTTTAATGGTGCGTTTCCGGACCGGGCTTGCTCATTTCATATTGATACTTCAGTCAGTCTCCATTCACCCTGCGGGGCATCCCCAATGGCGCAGTGATAGCGTCGTTACCTTGTAATCAAGGGCTTCGGGTTCGATACCCGGTGGAGGCACATAGTGGTTCGGATCCCACTTTAAACTGTAGGTCCAATCCAAATTAGCCTAACTGTACATAAAGTGGACTTAAAACACCCAATCAATCAACCAACCAACCATTCACCCTGCCAGTTTGAATCAAGGTAACGGAAACACCCTGTATACGTTATGCAATTGCTATGCAATGGTGGTTTCGTACAGTAACAGTGAAAGGTAGAAATGCAACTATCCGGCCAGAGACAAGAACTGTCACATGACCACAGGCTCGGTTGCGCAGCAATCACTGAATTCCACGGCTCGTAGCGTGCCTCAATCTGCGCTCGCTCCTGGACGATCAAGTGGTAAGTTATCTTACTGAAAATATAACAAAACATCATCGTATTATGAAATTCGTATGCACATATTATGTAATCCTATTCCATAATCGGAAAGTCTCATTCCGATTCCTTAAATATTAGAAAAACTATAGCAAATTTTTTAATGCATAGTTATTTCTCGCCCACCCTGAAGTTCAAAGAGAGAAAAAAAGTTAGAGTTCCTTACAAAGTACAATTATTTTACCCCACTTTTCTATCCCGCAACGATGAAGATAAACGATGAACTGCTGTAATGGATAATGGGACAAAAAAGTGATACATATATGCTTTACTCAAAGTTTCAACGTGGGACTTCTGACTTCCAAGCTGATTACGTTGCCAGTGGCGGTGATTAGGGGGGGGGGGAGGAGAGCTTGCCAACCAACTTTTCGCCACTTTTGACCCCACACTATGCTAAAACTTATCTATCTTTGCCCACCTGTTTTGACACCTTCCCCCCGGTTTTGCAACCCAATCGCCGTTGACCTTTAGACCGGGATGGTCGGTGTCGCAGTGTAACAAACGTTCTCTGGCAGTGCTCGACATGGTGTGGGACACGAGGGAATGTTAGCCCTAGTTAAGGAAAGTTTCGTGAAGCATCCCCCCGAACTAGGATAATTTGCAAAAGCAAACCCCCATCTACTGCATTCTCAGTGTTGATCTACACAGGCATTCACCATCCTATCCGTAAAGTAGACAAAGCATTCCTCCAGCTAGGCACTTTCAATATAATAAGTTCGTTGTGAACTTCCCCCTTCGTTTAGAATTCCCCCCTCAGAGAGCAAAGGTGAACAAATCACATTGGGCCTTAATTAATGGTATACTTACCCCTTCTATCACCCCTGAAATGTTCATATTCCGTGTTTCACCACCAAAGGGGGATACTTTCTACAATGGATGAACCATGGCATCTCGCCCTCCCGAATCAACATACATGAAAATTTCAGGGGGACAAAATACCATAGAATTTCCATTGTAGAATATCCTGTGGGTGAATGTGGTTTGTCCCCATTTGATCTTTGAGGGGGAAATTCTAAAACGAAAGGGGGAGTTCTACAATAGGGGCGGGGGCTACAGTGAACTTAATCTATTGTATTTTTTTTTTCCGGGGAAGCTTTAGCAAGGGGACCGTCAGTTCTTGTAAGAAAGGAAAATATTGGTTCCATTGACACTTCGAGCAGTTACTCCTAACAATAATACAAGTACAGATAAAAACCTGTATGGATAGAACTTGTAACTGATACAGTGTTTTGCTCACAAAATACAAAAAGTATTCGGTAACAGTTCGTTATATCGGAGACACATTTCTTCATTTTTACAGAAGAAACTACTTACGGAAATGAGTTTCTCTAAGGTTTCCAACGTTCGTCTAGGTATTTTCTGTCATCGTGGAATATATTTGACAGAGAAAACATGTATTTTTCAAGAGAAATATCTCACCAACGCACAAGTGCCATTGCTTTCGCTATGTGAACCGGATGCTGCATACGTTTGATGACGTAACCCCCTGTCAATGTTTCCAATCCCCCCTTTTTTTTTAACTATGCTTGTCTAACCTAACCTAACCTTATCGGAAATGATTCGTGGGGCTATCCGTGAATGGTTCGTGGGGCTATCCGTCAGCTACCCCGTGCATAATGCACAATCTGCACAAGTGACGAACACGATAGTGAGTATTTTTCGGTGAAGAAGGTTGGAAACACTGCATACCTACAAGGGTAGTCAACCTCTGTCCGCCATATTATGTGTTACTAAAGCGAAAAAAGGAATAACAAAAACTACTCCCTATGTGAAAAATTGTGTTTGTTTTCGTGTAAAAAGCATAATGGCACCTTGAACTATGTTCCGCAATACACAATTGGTAAGTACGAACCATGCGAAATACAAAATATCCGATTTTAATGTTTCTCCGATATAACGAACTGTTACCAAGTATTCAACGCACACACACACACCAATCATAATTTACTTATACCTTCGTTGCTTCTTAGTGGATGGCGACTTCCTTTTATATTGTTCGTACGTTTATCATTTTTATTTTGCACTTTGAGTCGCTTTTTCTGCCTTTTTAGGGTAATCAAGATGCTGGAGATGAGTGATGAGGTCGGGAATCAAAACTGGAACCATCGGTGGCCAGATCATGAGTCAATCACTCAACGCGCTGGGTTTGCGCATTCTTGTGCATCTTTTAGCAGAAAGTTTTCACCCCGAAATTACGTTGCAGGTAGGAACTTACCATTGTTATCAGATATCGAGATCATAGGCGTAGCTACGGGTTGTGCCGGGTGTGCCTAGGCACACCCTAATGGGCTGCTTTATCAAAGAGAATTAAAGACAGATATTTCAATAAGAAAGAAAATAAGCGGCAGTTTGTAAGAAGTTAAAATTGTCATTACTTGGTACAAACGTGTGCATTATCGCTGATGAAACGGGTGATTTTTTTATGTCATTGGAGAAAGAAGATATTTACTGCATTCTACTCTGTACTGCAGCGCTTTTCATCTATACCTGTCACAAGCTGCACGTGTGAGAGAGAGCTTTCTCCAAGCTTACCCAAGTTAAAACTAAATTAAGAGCAACTCAGAAGCAGGATAGATTGGAAGCCCTGCTCTTGCTATTTGTGGAACAGGAAAAAGCTTAGTCTATTGATGTAAATGAAGTTATCGATGAGTTTAAGAACATTGTAACTTTTGACAGACGTCTCTTGTTATAGATGACGTGTATTTTGATGTATTTGTTTGTAACATTTATGAACATTTTGTGTGTGTGTAATTTCTATGCAATTTGATTTTTTCTACTACATATATTCAGAAATTTTCAACACTGTCATTTAGTGAATTTATATTCCTTTACAAACATAAGTGCAGTTAAAGAGCCAAGTGATTGTGTTGCAAAATATGCTATAGTGCAGGAGGCCTTAGAAAGATCTCTTCGCGGGCTTACAGCAGACTACAATATGGGGGTGTGTCTGCGAGAACCAATCAGGTCCGCGAATGAGCGAGCCCGGTTGCCACAGCTAGCTCGCTGCACCCTTCTGGAAGGGTGAGTGACCTCTGCCTCTTGCTACCTCGGTCTGTTTGTTCGGCTGAGGAGCAGACGACACGAGAGTATCGGCAATAGTGTGCGAGCGGCGTCTGCTGTTAGCCCGCGAAACGCTCTTTCTAAGGCCTCCTGCACTATATTAAAAAGGTACAGGACCAGGGACGGCGACAGGGGTGGGCACGGGTGGGCAAGCGCCCAGCCAAAAATTCCTGTGCCCACCCGATTGCCCACCCAATCAAATTCAATAAGTACGTATACTCTGGGATATATGAATGATTAAATATTTAAGTGTAACCTGGTGTTCATAACATGTATATTTTACTTGTGAATATTATCTATGCTGGAAATGTTCACATATTATCAACCCATAAAAAGCCACTTTTGTCATTGTTGAAACAAAAACTGTAATCAAATGAATACTTCCATGTTTAAAAGCAGCTAGTAGGCTTAGGAGGCTCAAAATTATGGCGCAGGCTGCGCCATCGAGATTCTTTGGGGATTTTTTCCCCTTCAAATAATGTAAAATTGAACATTTATATATTTTCCTAAAATACAGGTAAATATTTTACACCTTAAATTCACCATATTTAATCCATTAGATGAAGAAAAGAAAGCGTTTAAGGTCATTATTGAAGGTGCGAGAGGGGATAAATATCCAACTCTTATATATTAGGCCTTAATTGACACGTGGGTTCTGGGGGGAATTCTGAATTAAACGTTGGCGGGGACAGTATTCAACTCTAAGTCTTGGATTATGGCGGGTATTTTAGTTAGAGGGGCATTGAGCATTAAGGTATCCAATTCTTGTGTATTGCTATTGTCTTAGAATGTTGCAGAAATTCTGGTGTGGAGACTGAGAATTAATTTTTTGGAGGAGGCAATATCCAGTCGTCAATATCAACAGTAAGTCTCAAATTGGCATGGACATTTTTGTGGTAGGATTGAGTATTAAATATAAAGGGGGAGATAGGACTCTTGATAATTTTAGATTGTCAAGGGATATCTGTAGTGAAGAGAGAGTTTGAACATTAAATTTTGGAGACTGTATTTAGCGGTATGGTATCCTAGGGATGGCCAAACGGATCCGGATCCGAAAGTTCCGGATCTGGATCCGGATCCGAAAGTTCCAGATCTGGATCCGGGTCCGAAAGATTCGGATCTGGATCCGGATCCGAAAATCCGGATCCGAAAATCCGGATCCGGATCCGAGAGTTTCGTATCTCAATTCCATTATAATATTACCACACCTTAAAAGGTATTATGATCTTCGATTAAAAAGACATTTTTCATTAGTTAGTCCTACAAGAATTTTTTTCAAGTGTTGTTCCTAAAATACTTTGCTACGCATCGGCCGACACACTCGTGCACACATGTCAGAGGTGATTTTGTAAATGCCATTGAAACGAATATGTATTCATTCGAATGTATTGGAAATGAAAACACACATAAATGTGAGACATTCCATTCCAGGATGAAACCTTTAACACATATAACAAGATAGAAATTTTATACAAAAATTATACAATTCTTCTACAGTTACAGTTCTACAAATTTAAATAAAACATTATAATATGCTGTGTATATTATGTGTGTATATGCAGTGTTAAATAATTACAAAGTGTAAGACTAACAAGGGAGGTTATCTAAGTATCCCCCTCCGATTTCCATGAAACTTGGCAGTATAGTGGGGCCCAAAGGAAGAATTACGTGTTTTTTTGTTTAAGCTAAAAAACTGTTTTATGGGGCAAAACCCCCTCAAATGTCAAGATGAAGACAAATTGAAGTGAGGATCTGACCCCTGTGTCCCCCTCAGATTTCCATGATACTTGGCAGGTGTATAGTGGGGCCCAATGGAAGAAATGTGTGTTTTTTTGTTTCAGCTAAAAAACAGTTTTAGGGGGCAAAACCCCCTCAAATGTCAAGATCAGGAAAAATTGAAGTGAGGATCTGACCCTGTGTCCCCCTCCGATTTCCATGATACTTGGCAGGTGTGTGTATAAACGGGCCCAAATGAAGAAATACGTGTTTTTTTGTTTAAGCTAAAAAACTGTTTTAGGGGCAAAACCCCCTCAAATGTCAAGATGACGACAAATTGAAGTGAGGATCTGACCCCTGTGTCCCTCCGATTTCCATAAAACTTGGCAGGTGTATAGTGGGGCCCAATGGAAGAAATACGTGCTTTTTTGTTTCAGCTAAAATACGGGTTTAGGGGGGCAAAACCCCATCAAATGTCAAGATGAGGACAAATTGAAGTGGGGATCTGACCCCTGTGTTCCCCTCCGATTTTCATGAAACTTGGCAGGTGTATAGAGGGGCCCAAAGGAAGAAATACGTGTTTTTTTTTTGTTTCGGCTAAAAAACTGTTTTAGGGGGCAAAACCCGCCTCAAATGTCACGATGAGGACAAATTGACGTGAGGATCTGACCCCCGTGTCCCCTCCGATTCTCATGAAATTTGACAGGTGTATAGACAGGCCGTATGCCCCCTGTTTCTTCCTATGCCATATTTACGTGGTTTCGGGGTCAGATCCCCACTTCAATTTCTCCTCATCTTGACATTTGAGGGGGGGGGAATGAAAACACACATAAATGTGAGACATTCCATTCCAGGATGAAACCTTTAACACATATAACAAGATAGAAATGTTATACAAAAATTATACAATTGTTCTACAGTTACAGTTCTACAAATTAAAATAAAAAAAGTTCTGGATCTGGATTTCGGATCCGCTAGGATCCGGATCTGGCCATCCCTAATATACACCTGCCACGTTTCATGGAAATCGGAGGGAACACAGGGGTCAGATCCCCACTTCAATTTGTCCTCATCTTGACATTTGAGAGGTGGTTGCCCCCTAGAACAATTTTTTTGCCGAAACAAAAAAAACACGTATTTCTTCATTTGGGCCTTGGAAGTTTCATGGAAATCGGAGGGGGAGACTTAGACCTCCCTTGAAAATGTATTAATTAATTACAAATCGCGCACGCGCACACACACACTATATATATATATATATGTTTGTGTATGTATATTATATATATATGTATATTAGCAGGTAACAATATGTTATAAGCACATTCTAGGATCCGGATCTGGCCATCCCTAGTATCCACACGTTTTCGACCCCGAACGTGCCAACACAGAAGTTGGAAAAGACTAAATATCCCGGGATCCTAAGAAAGTATTGACACCCCGTTAGATTAATATTCTTGAAAGCCTGCAAAGAAATGGATGTAAAAATGTTCTTGCTTGCTTCGCTCGCAATAATGTGTCTGTTACAACAATGCGGGTTTGGCGCTCTACTGAGGTGGATGTGAATTTTTATGCTATAGCTGCATTACAAGACATGAGCGATATTCTCCATATTCATGAGTAACATCACTTCCTAAAATATAGTGCTTAGTGGTGGTATACTGCTTATTTTAAAGCAGGTGCATCATTTGTAACAAAAAGCTAAGAAGAAAGTTACTTTCGGTGTAGGGATTACGATATAGTTTCAGGGTGCAAATGCTATGATTTGGGGGGGGGGGGGGGTAACATGGACATGATTTTTGTGGGCATGCGCCATTGGCCTTGGGGGGGATGGGTACCCCTGCGTATATTGTCCTTACCCCTCAAATGTTGGCACCCAATCGCTGCTACTACAAACATTCAGATAGATTTGTCAGTTGTACAAACCTTGTAAGCTAAGAAAAGTAACCCCCAAGGAGTAACAAAACTCTTTCAGTCAAAAACTCATACGATGAAAATACTATGCTCAGGAACATGCATTTAAATTACGAGAAACTTCACGATTGTCTACCATCCCACTTTCTATCATTGTCGCCGAATACATAAAACCAAGTATGTGCCTTGTATTTGCAACACAAGCTTAAACCTAATTCACATTTATTTCACTGTATTAACATGCATGAAAGAATGTGATTAGAATGTATGGCTGGGGTATGGCTGCGCATGTGTAAACACTTCCTTGAAATAATTGTGTCCATCAGAGATAAAACGAAAGGAAATGGAATAAGATGCGAGAATAGATTAGGAAAGAATAAAGAGGAAAACAAGAAAAGGGAAGAAGTAAGAGGAAAATCGGGAGTGTAAGAGAGAGAGGGGTATACATACGTCTTACGTACACATACATGGTCTTACATTTATACTGCCCACCCTAATCTATCTCTATGGAGCTTCTGCCCACCCGGTCGAAAATTTCTGGCGCCGCCCCTGTACAGGACCTCATTTTTTTTTCTTTGTGCACACCAAAATATAAAGTTCTAGCTACGCCTATGATCGAGATAGTAGTACAAGTGCCAGCCTTGGTGAATATTAGCACAATGTAAAAAGCAGTGATTTTACTTTGTCCAGCTGCACAGTCCTCTTGGAAATAAATGCAGGTTTTGCACTTCACATCCTTCGGCGTATTTCAGTTTGAGTAAGAAAGAGACAAAACTGCACAAACGCGCCTTAGATTTCCTGTCTGGCGTTCTGTTTATTCTAGACATAAACCAGCCGAGCACTGCAAACAACAGTTCTGCAAGGAATGAAAAGCTTGCCACATGGATACAAGTTTACGTTTGTTCAGTTTACACACAGTCATTATTTGTTCTTTGCTTCTTGTGATCGGCTCTATAACACGCTACTTCGAGCAAGTATCTTTTACGCTTCGGAGAATAAGTACATGGAATACAGAAGGTCGTTTCACGTCCATGGTAACAAAGTTAGAACCCACCACACCTTAAGAAAAACCGTGACGTCACGAGCCGTGGTGCTCCACGTGATACCCCTGTCTTGCAGCAATGGCCCTGCAGAGGACTTTCCATTGGAGGAGACTGCGTTGAAGAACACATTGGTCCAAACGATCCCATTCCTCCTGACAAGCTTTCCAAAGACCCTCAATTGTGCGGCGCAGTCTGCTTCCCAAGGCTCGTTTGAACAACGGAAACCCACAAAAATCCATGGGAGAGGCATCGGGGGATTTCACAGGAATGTCTGTAAAGGGGATTGCATGAATGCCCATTTCACGTGCCATCCGATCCATGTATGCCTGCGTGGACTTTGCCGTATGACTGGATGCCTTGTCCTGGTGGATGACAACGCGAGATGTGTCGCTGACATAGAGAGAAGGGATATCATGTCTGTAAAGTGGATCCAAAATATTCGTCTGGTAATAGGCTGCATTTATTTTAGCATTTTTGTCCACTCTGCACAGTCGAAGTTTGCCGTTATAGCAGTAACCACCAACAACCATGAACCCACGTGGAAAACTTTCAGCACATTCACATACCCACTCAGATCGACCTCTTGCATCACGTGGACGAGAGTAGATGGTGATTTTTTTACCACATCCCGACATATACACCCATGCTTCATCCAGGGACACCACATACTTCCAGCGGTCCCCTGCCAGATGGCGTTCGTAGAGCTTCCGACTGATGGTCTTCCTCTCCTGGACATGTGAGGCAAGCAGCTTATGGACTTTGATACTTGTGCTTCCGCACAAGTTGTAAATCTTGGCCTATGATGCGATTTACAGTTGCAGGGAAACATTGCACTGCCTGTGCAATCACTCTTTGCGTTGCAGGGTTTTCACATCGCACCAAGGATCTCACTTTCCGCAAAACATCGGAGGAACGCTAGGGCTTCCGATACGTCCGAGGCCCACTTTGACTGGTTCCAGCAACAGGTACGGTGCAAGTTCTATGGCGATTCAACGCTGCATTGATGCCCTTCTTTGACACATGGAATGCTTTCATGTGGCACTGTTTAATTATCTGGCTATAACTATAACCAACGTCGGAAAGGGCACAGATGTACCCCTCCCAAAAGACTGGAATTTTCGGTGCCCTATAAACACTCACTCACACACCAACAGTCTTCTTTTCAAGTCAACACACAGTACTTTCTTCCTATCGGCTCTGGCTGCTCTGTGCTGTGCCTATGTGCTGCTCCCTGGTGATCGAAATCGTTACCATCGACGTGAAACAACCTTCTGTAGAATGACATAAAGGTAATCTATTCATTATATTGCTGTCTAAAACTTGTGGATCAAACAGGCAAACCGAAATCGTGCTGTCACTTGTATTTACTCGCAGATTACGGCACTAATTAGGAAAACTGAGATGGATGTAAGGCAAAATAAAGTTTATTAAATTAGAGCTAATACTAATATTAAAAAATCACCATTTGCTGATGTTTTTATACGCATGTCAACCTTCAACAGAGTTCTCTCGCGTCCGTAACACCAAAATTTAATCCCGATGCTTTTCAGCCATCTTGCTGCGCGGAAGAATGCGCTGTAATCTTCCGGGCATGCGCCTGCAGGTAGGAACGCATTCAGTGGGAGGAGTCTATGGAACGTCAGGGGATAAATTGGCTCTACTTAACAGTTACAGAAAAGTAGGAAGAGAGAGAGAGAGAAAACACGAAGTAGATTTAAAGCAACTCTTAAAAGAAAGAAGAAGAAAACCATTTCATTTCAATTTCAAACATTCATACTTAACAAATCTAAAAAAAATTATATGTTTATTCTAGGTTTTACAAATCGATAGTTTAAAAATAGAGCAATGTAAATAGCATTTATCTGAAATTATGTTTGTTAATCAGAAAACGTGTTCAATTACTTTAAGATACAAAACATCACATGCAGTTTAAATGAAATAATTGCCGGGCTAGGAACATAGTATTTCAATAAAACAATAAATTGAAAGAAAGCTAAACTAAGGAAGAACAACTAATATCAAGACACAGTGAGCAACGTACAACACATTCTTCCACCATATTTGAAGAATATGTACAGGGTGGTCCGAAAGTCTTGTTACCCCCTACCTAAAAGTAATAAGAACAATAGAGAAACAATATAAATATCAAACACATGTACTGTAAATAAGTACAGGGTAAGTCAAAATGATGGACCCGATTTCAGACATTTATTCTGTGAAATATAATAAACAAATGCTATTGTGAGACATGTGCTAACAAAGGTAAACTGTCAAAGTTTTTTTCAAACAAATCACAAGTGTTCTATGTGAGCACCTCGCGTAACACGGCACACATCAAGCCGATAGTCTATCTCCTGCCAAACCTTGTGTAGAATGTTGCGGTAAATATCAGCAATGGCTGCTGTGATGCGCGCACGCAGGTCATCCAATGTTGTTGGAATTGATGGTACGTAAACACGATCCTTGACAAAACCACACATGAAGAAATCACATGGGGTTCAAGTCGGGGGAACGAGGTGGCCAATGAAGGAGAGGTCGATCATCCGGAGATGCACGGCCTATCCAACGTTATTCCAATGCCCCAATGAGATGGTCCCGAACGCTGCCATGGTAATGCGCAGGGGCACCATGCAATTGGAGAATGAAATCTGCGCTATCCTCTGCAAGCTGTGGAAGGAGCCATAGTTTGCAGCATATCAAGGAAAACAAGTCCTGTCACAGTACGTTTATGAAGATAAAGGGCCCATAAATATTTTCATGGGAAATCGCACAAAAGGCATTTACTTTGGGAGAATCGCGTTCGTGTTCCACAAATTCATGGGGGTTAGCAGTTCCTCAAATCCTTACGTTGTGTCTATTCACTTTCGTTGAAAGGTGAAAAGTTGCTTCATCACTGTAAATTAACCTCTCAGAGAACCCATCCGTTTCCATTAATGCGAGGAAATCAGCACAGAAGGAAGCGCGCAAAGCATACTCAGTGTCTTTTAAGGCTTGAACTAGTTGCAAGAGGTAGGGCTTCATTTGTAAACGTTTCCGCAGAACCCGCCAGACAGTTTTCTGTGGAAGTTGAAGTTCTCTAGCTGCCTGGTAGGTGGACTTCTGTGGTGCGCACTCGTTCCACTGTCTCTTCCCCAGTCGACGGACGACCAGTCGATTTTCGTTTACAGATGCAGCCCCAATCTCTGAAATGTTCATACCACTTACGAATGGCCTTCCCCGTAGGTGGTTCTCTACGATATTTGATACGGAAATGCCGTTGCACACTAATCACAGACTTGTTCACATGAAAATCAAGCACACAGAAAGATATCTGTTCTCCAGTCAACGCCATTTTCCTGCTCGCTGCTCGCTGCTCTCTGCTGACTCCTAGCGGTAGAAAGTGGCGTGGAAACTAAACTTTGAAAGTTAACCTTTCGAAGCGCATGTCTCACAATAATATATGTTTATTAGATTTCACAGAATAAATTTCTGTAATCGGGTCCATCATTTTGACTTGCCCTGTATTGTTTTAATTGTCTATTTCAGATGGCTGAAACGAGCTTCTACAGTTTGGAAGATGGTGTTCATACAGACCTTCTTGATGTGTGACGCTGTCAGTGACAATAGAAGTGAATATAATAAAACCAGTTTGATATTATTATATTGTTCCTCTATTGTTCTTATTACTTTTCGGTAGGGGGTGACAAGACTTTCGGACCACTCTCTACATAGAGAATAAATAAATCTCCATTCATAGTGGAATAACTGATTGATTTTATGGTTTCGAATATTGTGAATGCACGCACCTTGGAATATAGGCATTGCCCACAATATAGTTTTGTGAATTCAAGAAGCCACACCTACGTATTCGTCATCTTGACACATTATACTATATTATATATAGCTACTATTGCACCGTACTCTCCTTACAGTACAGCAACCACTAGGCTAATTTGCACTAAACATTTTCAAGTAATTTATCAAGTTTTTTTTTATACTATGAAAATGAAATTTACTTTAGGAAATGTACATCAGTAATTGCTAAATTTTGAAAACTCCCACGTAAAAACATGGATCAGAGAACGATGAAGGACAGTAGATTTAGTGGTCTCTGACTCTATCTGTGCATTGTGAAAAAGTACAAAAAGACAAAGAACTTTTCATCAACAAAGTGACAGATGTTTATGGAAAGTAAGAAATGCGAATCCAGTTTCTATCTAAATAGTAGACTCGAGTCTGAACTTGTATACAGCTCCAAAGTATTTTCAATTCAATTTGCATTCTATGATTTGTAAAATAGTAATAATAATAGTTTATTTATTTAAAGTACTGAGAACAGTTCCAAAAACCTCATACAGCAGTATGTCACAAAGAGTAATATAAAAGGATTAACTCATAATGGTTTTTACATAAAATCACATGCTATACCTAAATACAATATTTTAAGGGAAGTCATAATCGAAATCATCGATTAATATTTTTATAAATTCACCACCATTTTTCGATTTTACTGATAATGCATTTTTTCTTTTTTTGTATTTTGGAACGTTATAAACTATTGTATTTCTAAAGTATTCACTATCAGTTCTATTTGACAAGATGGTTTTGTATAAATACTTTGATTTTTTTATTTCCTTCTTAAGCTCAAGGCTGTTAAATTAAAAATTTCCAACCACTCCATATATTTTAGTGACATGTAACTTTTCTTCATTTTCATACAAAACAACCTAATAAATAATTTCTGAATTGATTCAATTTTCTCGGTGTGACTATTTGCTGTGTGTGTCAGAATTACATCCGTTTGAGTTGATTCCGTGTCGATAACAGTATCCAAGAAATATCATTGTGTCATTGTTTTGTACGAGCATATTGAAGATCATTCTCTCGCCAACTCTCGAATATTTTTTTCATAAAACCTTGGGCAAAATATCACCCAAGTGATATGTGTTTGTGTTCGTCTTGTGTAGTAATTGTGCTGTCTAATGTGTTTGTGTTTGTCTTGTGTAGTAGTTCCTCCATTCATATTGGGGGTTAGGCGTAGAGCTGACAACTCTGCACTGTAAAAAAAATAATGTCAAGAAACAGCAATATAAGGCCATGGATGTTCCTAAGGTAAAATATTCCGGAGGTAAAATAGTCCCCCGTTCGGATCTCCGGGTGGAGACTACTTTGGGAGGTCCCTGGACGAAGGATAAGATCTACATTAGGAATAAGGATATTAAATTAGGCACATGGAATGTTCTGAAAATCATAATTTTGGAACAGGCTTTTTCATAAATAATAGAATTATCTCGGCTCTTAAAAAAGTAGAATTTATTGATGATAGGATATCATATGCAGTTTTACAGGGTAGGTGGTGTAAAATTATTTTAATAAACATACATGCACCAACGGAAGATAAAGATGATAATGCTAAAGATGATTTTTATACAGAGTTAGAACAGGTCTTTGATAAATTTTCTCAGTGATATGAAAATTCTGTTAGGTGACTGTAATGCACAGATTGGCAAAGAAGAGACATTTAAACCCACGATTGGTAAAGAAAGTCTTCATGAATTAAGTAATGATAATGGTATAAGATTGATTACTTTTGCAACCTCAAAGAATTTAATTGTGAAAAGTACCACTTTTAAACATAAAGATATCCATAAATATACCTGGTCTTCTCCAGATGGTAAAACTCATAATCAGATAGATCATATTCTCATTGATAAGAGAAGGTATACTAGTATAATTGACGTTCGTACACATAGAGGTGCTGACTGTGCCAGTGACCATTATTTAGTAATTGCTAAATTAAGAGAAAGACTCTCAGTGATAAATCATAAACAACAAAATCTAAAAGTTCTAAAATTTAATACAGGAAAGTTTACTGATGAAAGAATTAAGAAAGATTACCAAATTAAACTGTCAAATAGATTTGATGTTTTGCAGGATTTAAATGATGATGAAAATACAAATGAAACAGACGTAAATAAGAATTGGGAGCACATACGTAATGCAATAGAATCAGCAGCTAAAGAAAGTATAGGATACCATAAACCGAGAAAAAGTAAGCCATGGTTTGATAATGCATGTCATAATCTAATAGAAAAAAGAAATCAGGCTAGACTTAGGTGGTTAAATAACTCGGATGATACAAATCTAAACAATTATAATAGAATAAAGCGAGAAGTTAACCGCACGTTTAGAAGTAAAAAAAGAGAATTACTTGAAAAGCAAAATTAACGAAATTGAAACAAACAGCAAAAATAAAAATATCAGAGATTTATATAAAGGTGTAAATGAGTTTAGAAAGGGGTTGCAACCTAAAGTAAACTTGATAAAAGATAAAGACGGTGATTTTCTAGCTGACCCAAGCGATATTCTAAATAGATGGAAGAACTACTTTAATGACCTTTTAAATGTCCATGTAGGAGATAAATCAGAAGTAAATGAAGTCCACACAGCAGAACCTTTAGTTCCAGAACCTAACTTGACTGAAGTTAAAGATGCTATTAAAAGGCTAAAGAATAACAAAGCACCTGGCATTGATTTAATACCAGCTGAGTCAATTAAATGTGGTGGAAATTCGTTAATATGTCAAATTCATAAATTAATTTGTTTAATATGGAATAAAGAAGAAATCCCTCAACAGTGGAAAGAATCCATAATTGTTCCTGTGTTTAAAAAAGGTGATAAAATGAACTGCAATAATTACCGTGGAATTTCTCTACTCTCAACAACATATAAAATATTATCTAACATTCTTTTAACAAGACTAACCCCATATGCTAATGAAATTATAGGTGATTATCAATGTGGATTTAAACGTAACAGATCAACTACAGATCAAATTTTTCACATCAGACAGACACTTGAAAAAAAGTGGGAATATAATCAAAATGTCCATCAGCTTTTCATTGATTTAAAAAAAGCATATGATTCGGTCAAAAGAGATAAATTATATAATATATTAGTAGAGTTTGGAATACCTAAGAAGCTTGTCAGTATGATAAAAATATGCACCAGTGAAACAGAAAGTAAAATTCGTGTGGGTATTAATATGTCTGACAAATTTACAATTCATGATGGGTTAAAACAAGGAGATGCATTATCTCCATTGCTATTTAATTTTTCCTTAGAATATGCTGTTAGGAAGGTAAAAGAAAGTAAAGAAGGACTAAAATTAAATGGTGTGACTCAGTTGTTAGCATATGCAGATGATGTAGACTTACTGGGGGATGATGTGAATACAATTAAGAATAATGCTAAAATATTTTTCAAAACTGCTAAAGAGATAGGTTTGGAAGTTAACAAAGAGAAAACTAAATATATATGCTTACAGGCCGAAACCAAGTGTTAGATAATAATCAAAATCTAATTATTGATAACAACTCGTTTGAACCAGTTTCCAAATTCAAATACTTAGGAGTAATATTAACAAATGAAAATTATATTAAAGAGGAAATAAAAAGTAGGCTTAATTCAGGAAATGCATGTTACTTCTCTCTTCATAAACTTTTGTCTTCTCGTTTAATATCTAAGAAACTAAAAGTTAAAATATACAAAACAGTAATTTTGCCTGTAGTATTATATGGATGTGAAACTTGGTCCCTTACATTGAAAGAGGAACATAAATTGAGAGTATTTGAAAATAAGATCCTTAGGAAAATCTTTGGACCTAAAAGGGATGAGAAGGCAGGTGAGTGGAGAAGGTTACATAATTTAGAACTACATAATTTGTATTCATGTCCAGATATTATTAGAATAATTAAATCAAGAAGACTTAGGTGGGCAGGCCATGTGGCACGAATGGGAGAGGAAAGAGGAGTTTACAGGATTCTGGTTGGGAAACCTGATGGTAAGAAACCTGTAGGAAGGCCAAGACGTAGATGGAGGGACAACGTTGAGATGGACCTAAGAGAAATCGGTAGGGATGGAAAAGAGTATATAGAACTTGCTCGAGACAAGATAGGGAAAGATGGAAGGCCTGTGTTGCTGCAGCCATGAACCTTCGGGTTTAAGAAGGCTAGGGAGTTAGTTAGTTAGTTAGTTAGTTAGTGTTTAAGAAAAAGGAAGGTACTTGGCTTTTAAAAATAAAGTAATTGGTAATTGCGAGCTTGTATTGAGTACAAGTGGTGATGAGGTAAGAGTTTGAAAAATGGCTGATATAAATAGTGATATAAAAAGTGAATTATCCATTGGAGTGGTCTCTTAAGCGATTTCTCAGTTCCCTTTAATTCCTTAGTGGCAACTTGTCATATTTATTAGCCAATATTTTTTTATGGAGAACTATTGATTGCTGTCCAAAAATTAAGCATAGAGGTAGAGAGACCTAGCAATTAATAGCTTACAAGTGTTCGACCGCAAACACGTCATCAGACTATGCGTACTACCGGAGAGAACGTGAGGCAGTTTCCAGACCGAAGAGACAAGCGACACTTGTTGCTTGGGGATGAGTCAATCAATAGCAACATTTCACATCCTAGCGACATGACAGGCCTCACAAGACAGCGTTCGATTGGTGCAATCATCAAGCGACACGTGTCGCGTGTTGCTTGTAACTTCCGTGTGAAATCTGGCTCAGTGTCGTGCGGGATGCCGACCCGTTGACCCTGAAAACTTCAAATAAAAGTGTATCCTGAAAGAGTATAGTGTCGAATTTTTTTTTTTGTTCTGAGGGTGTGAAAAGATATGTTTTTAGTATGCTCATTACCGAATTTCGACAAAAGTGTTTTTATAGTTGTACTCTTGTAGGCAGTTCCAAAAGAGAAAAACAACTGGAAAAGAATTTGTCTCATCAAAAATCTAACCTAGCCTAGCAGTGGCGGCGATTGGGTTCCAATTCTAGGGGGGCGTGGTGCAAAAATTGAGGGGGCAAAGACATTTTACTTTTCCTTGTCATAGTGCGGGGGCAAAAGTGGCAACTGCTCCCCCTTCGCCCCCCCCAAATCGCCGCCACTGTAGCCTACTATACGCAAATTCTCGTCAATAAAGACTCTGTGCTCGAGTTCTGGAATAGATATGGTTGCTCATATGTGAGTGACCTCATTGTCGCAATTAAACTAAAATGGAAGAAAAGCAACTTAAATTAAGGAAAAGAAAACACAAAACCTAAGATGAATCAAGGTGAATACATACATAATTAGGGACAATTGGACGGAGACTTCCTTGTAAGAATCGAGACGAGAACGAGAACAGACCCTTCGAGATTGTCGAGACGAGATAGAGAATTAGTGTCCGAAGTTTTCGGTCTTATTTCCGTCTTTTGTATGATCATATGTAAAATGTAAATAAATCGAATTGACTTTACTATGACACTTCTTCATATATACTAAGCGAATATACATCACATCATTTACTGATAAGTCACACATTGTGCTTATAGTAATTACAAAATCAGTTCATTAACGACAATTGTGTGTCTATGCTGCATGATTTTACATATATTCAAGATAAAATACAGTTTTCGACCAGGCATCGAAGAAAAGAACTGTATTAAGAAAAGGTGTTTACCATAATGACCGATATACGCTGTGTGTTTGTTCTGTCATGCAGGGCTAGGATTTTGATGCAAATGCATCTTTTTGTGGTAAGGCAGAAACATTGAATAAGTAGATAGGAACGTGTTTTACACGTAAATGAATAAATTGAGATGCCTTTCTTAGGGCTTTTTTTTTTTTGCATTTTTTTTTACCCTTTTTGGAGTAATGGTCATTTTCTAAACTTTATAAACCGTTTAAGTCATTTTTCGGCCTTTTAAAAGTCATATTATGCATTTTTCTACATTTTGGTGAAAGAAGGGGCATTTTACATGCAAATGTAGCCCTTTGAAGGAGAGAGGTTCCCGACTCTCGTCTCATTGCCTTCAGCGCAGTTCTGAACCTATATGTACCTTGGTTCTGAACGACTGTGTTTGAAGAAATAAAGAAATTCTGTGCAGTATTGTTGAAGCTGTTGTGTAACAATTCAGCTCAAACAATGTGATTTCCCCCCTATCTGTAAATACGTGCGTCCATTTCGATCTGCAGCCGAGAGATCGGGAGAAACGTGGCGGGCGGCGCTGACGGAGGTGCCGACATTTGCGGCCTGTAATGCCCGCATATTTTTATGGACATATGCAGACATTTATATAAATATTGCAAAACTAGCACTAATCTGTGTTATAAGAGTTGTTCAAAGTGATGTCCACCTACATTCACACATTGCTGGCATCGTTTGATGAAATTTTGATTCACACGCAAAAGTTCTTCTTCCGTAATTCTTCCTAGTTCTGCCCTTATATTGTCTTTTAGTTCGTCGATGCTATGAGGGTTATTTCGGTAGACTCTATTTTTCAAGGTTCCCCACAAATAATAGTCACATACGGGAAGATCTGGCGAACGTGAAGGCCATAAACCTCTTGAAATTATTCTGTCATCAAAAACCTCCCTTATAGCGTCCAAAGAATCAGCGGCGGTATGGGCTGTGGCCGAATCTTGTTGAAAATACCCATATTGTCTCTCATTATCTGATAACAACTGAAAAAACGGCGCGAGTATTTGTGTGCGGTACCTCTCTGAATTTATTGTCTTCAAAAAATATAGGCCCTATTATTCTTTTGGCACTTACAGCACACCACACACCAATTTTTGCAAAATAGAACTGAACTGTTTTTTCACATAGTTTTCAAAATTGAGAAACCTGTTAATATATACGTCTTGCACTAGTACTTGTATTTATAACATAGCATAACGATTATTAACAATTTATTTGAATTGGATTTCAAAGTTTTAGTAACAACTTCAAATTCCTTTTACATGCGTATTATACACTTGCATGATGGCAGTTTTCCAATATAATAAGAGCACAAACAAATTCGGAAAGGAAGTTTTCTAAAGCCTTTTTTTTGTTTTCTACCACTGCCAACTGCCATACATAACAATAACCGTCGTAAAAAACATGTTTCCTTTTAATTTTTATGTTTCATTCTAGTTTGTTACGTATTTTACGCGTTGTGTATATTGGGTATACTGGTACTATTCATATTTCGAGACTCGACGACGAGACCCTGAGTTGCTCTTCGAGACCGAGACGAGAACGATATTTATCAATAGAGACGAAGCCGAGAACGAGACAGGCATTTACAAGTCGAAATGAGACCGAGGCACTGTTAAATCTCATTCATACAGAAAATTCCCCTCTTGTGTTTATGACCTTCACTTGACACCTGACTAGCCTGGACTGCGCGAAAAATAATAACTCAAGACTCCAAGCCATTCTCCGAGAAGCTTCCCCAGTTCTACTGTCCACCCCCCCCCCCCCCCCACTATCTTTTACATCTTGTGTATCTGCGGGATCCATTTGCAGGTGCTAGGAGAGAGCATACACACTTTGTTTCATAACATCAAGGAAGG
Organism: Lepisma saccharinum; assembly: GCF_977018435.1. Lineage (NCBI taxonomy): Eukaryota > Metazoa > Arthropoda > Insecta > Zygentoma > Lepismatidae > Lepisma > Lepisma saccharinum. The sequence goes on along the minus strand of NC_139229.1, from coordinate 191,384,515 downwards.
GTGGAAGTCGAGGGTAACGTTCGTAAGGCTTGAGGGGGATGATAGATCGTCGTGGATTTGGCAACATCTATCTCTAAATTAAGCCGGTCTGTACCTCGCCTCCTCGGAAACATCGTTTTCAACCGGCCGTTCGTCATCTTGTTTCAAATAACTGTCAGGCTCTGTGGGGATGGAACTTCACACCGAGGGAAGGATTAACAACACTTCCCACTTACAGATCCAGGTTGGCGCCCTGGGGGGTGGGTAGCCGTCCCTCCTACTTTTTAAATTGTATGTGGTTGTATACTGTCAGCACCAGAGGAGGGATTTTAGAGTGTGTGTCACGAAGACAATCAAGATGATATTAAGAATTTTAATTGTACTGTTCATTTGCACTTGTTGTGTTTGATTGGGATATGGACTCTGAACGGAAAAGACCAAGAGAAAGCTTCGACTCACATACACCAAAAAGAAGAGTCGAGAGAAATGAGGGTGATAATAACCAGCTTAATATGGAGGAACCAACTATGGAAGGAGCCCAGCAAGAGGAAGATAACATGAGTATGATTCGTTTCCACATAAAGGAACTTCACGCGGGAATAGCCCGGGAAAAGATATCTATCACCTCAAAGACCTTGATGACAGACATTATTAGCAAAATACTTGCGGAATATGAAGATCTGAATACTAAGCTAGAGGTTACCCTCGCAGTTAACGATGAAATTAAGAAAGATAAGCAGTATCTTCAAGAGATACTGAGATCAAGAGAAACATTAAATACACAAAATGAAAACAACGAGAATCCAACTTATGCTGGAAAATTAAAGATTAATATTATACCAGAAGTACCTAAACCCTCAAAAGTTGTTAAACCAACTTTATTCATCAAAGCGAAAGAAAAAAACACCGAAAGACATTCTAAGGGTAATTACGTCGAACATCAAGCCTGCAGAAGATAAGATACGCATCACCAACATGCGTCCAACCAAAGAACTTTTAATAGTTGAACTGGAATCTGACCAGGAACTCAAGCGTATGAAAGATAACCCTAAACTTCTTGAATGCGGACTACAGATGGAACCCACAAGGAAGAAAAATCCTATGGTAATTCTGTACGATATATCCAAGTCGTACAAGGATGAGGAACTAATGGATGAGCTGTACCATATGAACTTTAGCGAAATTATGACTGATGAGGAAATGTACAACAACCTGAGGATTAGGTTTCGGACTGGTAGGCGGAATCAGGCCTCATCTCATGTAGTTTTAGAAGCATCACCAAACATGAGAAACCTAATCCTAAGTAAAGGTAGACTGTTCTTAAACTTTTCAGTGGCTATTGTTAGGGATTTTATTTCGGTGCCAAGATGCTTTAAATGTAAAGATCTAGGTCACATTAGTAAGTTTTGCAACAAAGAGACAGTGTGTGGAAAATGCGGAGAATCCCATGCAGAGGAAAACTGTCCGTCAGCAAACATATGGGTTTGTATACCCTGTAAAATACGAGAAAGAAATTGCGCTAAAGAAGAATGTCCAACCTACAGAGAGATAAGAGATAGAATCATTTCTAAAATTAATTATGGATAACCCTTCTCTAGATGTACATAGCAAAACTCTTGATGAAATTAAAGTGATCCAAATCAATGCGCAGGGTTCTAAGATAGCAACCCAAGAAGTGATAAATCATATTATTACTCATAATATAGACATTGCTCTCATCCAGGAGCCTTACCACCTGAAAGGAAAACCAGTTGGCATTCCGAGTCGAATGCAAGTCTACTCAATATCTGATAAACCAATGACATTTACTATAATCGCCAATAGTGACTTACAAATATTCTGGTTACACAATTACTCAACATCTCACTGTATAGTAACGAAAATCTGCTTAGGAGATGATAGCTGGCTTTTAGTAAATATGTACTGCCAGTTTAAAGATCCTATACAACCTTATTTGGATCAACTGGAAAGAATTGTTACTGACCTATCCATGAATAACATCTTAATTGGAATGGACTCAAATGCTAAATCAAAGCATTGGTTTAGCAAGGTCACAGATAACCGTGGCTTGGAACTGGAAGACCTACTGGCCAGTAAAAACTTACATGTTTTAAATAGAAGATCTGATATTCCAACATACTCTAATAGAGCAGGAGCAACATCGAATATTGACTTGACAATTTCAAACATGAATGGGCGGTTATCGATAGATAACTGGTGGGTTGCTGAGAAGCTGACAGTTAGTGACCACAACTTGATTAGCTACTGTATCAAACTTAAAAGACGACACACACCAGTCAACAAGAGATTAACCAAAAGAAAATGGAATATGCGTGACCAAGAAATGCTACGCACTCTTGTGGCAAATGAATTAAGGCACAATCCGATAACCTTGGATAACACGATCTCTGGAAATGTAGCTACAGTTGCGCACATATTGGGGACTGCGCCAGGCCATATTCCTAAGATGAAGGAGCAGAAACCTAAACAAGCCTGGCCAGAGTATATCATGAGAAGACGGAACATTACGCGGAGACTCAGAAAGCTCTATCAAAAATCCAAGACGGATAGAGACAGAACATTCTATCTAGAGAAGTACCGAAACTCCAAATGGAAATACGGTAAGCTTATTGAACAGTACAAGATCAAATCCTGGGCCTGTCTAGTACAACGGGAGATCCTTAAAAATCCTTGGAGCATGCCATACAAAATAGCTGCCCAAAAAAATTCACAGAAATTCGTCCCTGTACCATTTAAGAAGAGTGACAATACATACACAAGCTCATGGCAGGAGGCAGTAAGCTTCATAATGGATGGACTACTACCATTGGACGATTCTGAAGAGGACACACCAATCCAGAACAACATAAGATCTACAGTTGATGTAACCTATGAAAATCCTACACTGGTGATACCGTTTGCACAGGAAGAAATCGCCGCGGTGATCGACAGATTGAAAAATGGCAAAGCCCCGGGTCCTGATGGAACTCTAAACGAGTTAATCAAAATTACTAAAAACCAACTTCTCGGAGGTTTACAGACAATCTATAACCAATGTCTAGCAGAATGGATTTTTCCTGAAGACTGGAAATTAGCAACGTTAGTGCTTTTCTTAAAGGATACCAAAAGAGATCCATCCAATGTAAAATCCTACAGGCCAATTTGCCTCTTGGATGTCTTAGGCAAAGTTTTTGAGAGGCTGATTACAAAGAGACTAAACGAAAGACTAACACTAATAAGGAATTCCAGCAAACAGTATGGGTTTATTAAAGGACGCTCTACTGAGGATGCGGTCAATCGTGTGATAACATCTATAAACCAAACTCATTATAAGTATGTTACTGGAATTACAATTGACATTAGCGGAGCGTTCAATAATGTATGGTGGCCATACTTACTACGAGAACTAAGGAGGTTGCAGATTCCTAAGCCTCTATACAGCTTAATCTGTGATTACCTGAAAGACAGGAGAATACAGTTCGTTTGGGGACATGAGACGATCTGCAGGAGTGTCAACAAAGGCTGTCCTCAGGGCTCTGTCCTGGGGCCAGTCCTTTGGAATATAACCTTGGAACCACTACTGCTGGCTCTCAGCAGGATGGATGAGATCATAGATAGTGTTGCTTATGCAGATGATCTATTAATCATAACCGGATCGAATAATCGCAAAGGTTTGGAGTTCAATGCTAACAAGATCTTGAATCAAGTGGCCATTTGGTCTGAGGAATCTAAGTTGACCATAGCTAAGGAGAAGACATATCAAATCCTCCTTAAGGGAAAACTGGCTCGAGCGCCTATATTCAAGTTTCAGAACTCTTCAATTAAAAATGTTCAAGTCATCAAATACCTTGGAATTCACATGGAAGCTCAAATGAGCCTAAGAGCTCATGTGAACAGTGTTACAGCTAAGGCCAAGTCAGCTTTACACAATATCTTAAACATGGGTAATACTGCATTTAAGATACCATTCAAGATCGCAATGCTGTATTATAAAGCGATATTTGTTACAACTATATGTTATGCAGCGTCTACTTGGGCTTTCCTTTCTAGGAAGAAAGTTGTCCGGGACCGTCTGAGATCATCACAGCGCAACGTCTTGTTGAGAATTCTTGGGGCCTTTCGCACAACGTCAACTATGTCAACTATAGTGCTAGCTGGTGTCTTGCCTCTTGATTTTGAGGTTCAAAGACACGCTTCTAGATATTGGTTTCGGAAGGGAGACCAAGCTAAGATATTCATGCTGTTGGGAATTAATGTGAATACCATGCAGGACATTGACCAGGTTCTACAAAGCAAATGGCAACAAGAGTGGAGACAATACTCGGGATCAGTACACACGAAGCTATATATGCCTGACGTTAAATTCTGGACAATGAACTCACTCTTTAAACCAACTAAAGGGTTGATACACCTCATTACAGGGCATGGCCCTTATAAGGCATATTTGAAACGCTTTGGCCTCAGTTTAGATGACCAGTGCCAAGTATGTAAGACTACTGATACTCCAGAACACGCTGTGTTTTATTGCAATAAATTTCAAGACCCCAAAATAAGGGAACTTAGAGCTAAGCTAGAACCAGACCTTGTAAGACAACAACTTACTTGTCAACGAACCTTTCCTACAATTAATGCTTTGGCTGAGCTGATATCTACGCTTGAGGAAATGGAATTCAAACACCATCAAGAGTCACGAGCCCGACAAGTGGTTCCAATATCATCATTTAATGAAAACATGGAACCCACTGGAACTAAGACTAGATCGAGCATGAGACTTGCTGCCCAATTAATGGGAGAAAGCAGCTGTGCACAAAATAATTGCTTAAATGAAATAAGATAGTATGAAGAAGGACCGGCTTCCCTGAATAGAAGAAAACACTACATTACATCCCTCAGAAGAGAACCTGACATACCAGAATTGGATGACTGAAACCAATATATATATTTCCAGTATCTAGATGCTGTCTACCAGTTGAGGACTGCGAGTAGAAGATTGAAGACAGAAGAGGAGGCTTGAGAACTCCCTATTCTTCAGGGATGTCTCTTCAATATAACTCTTATGAATATCTACTTGTCTTCTGATCTAAGGATTCCTCATCAAGTGCCATTATTATTCTCTTATTTATGGGATCTAAGGGTTCCTCGAATATCTTATTCTATATTCTCATTCTTATATTGTATTCTTATATATTCATTATTTTATTTCTATGTTATATGTATCTTTATATTTCATATCTTGCTTATTGTTTGGAGCTACTCAATTTCACAATATTAATTTTTCAAAAACGTCTTGGTTTAAATCTTAGGTACCAAGACTCAGAGCACTTGCCTCTTCTCTCTTACGTACCTTCTGACCTCTCCACAAGTTAATCCTTATATCCTATTCCGGGATACGGATACCACACTCAGATAAGATCAAGAAAGAAGATCTGAGTGAGAGGGTACCAAAAGTGAGAGTGGCGAGTGGAGGCGGAGGATCGCCGCTCCGTATCCCATCCTGTTCAAAGTGATGTCCACCTACATTCACACATTGCTGGCATCGTTTGATGAAATTTTGATTCACACGCAAAAGTTCTTCTTCCGTAATTCTTCCTAGTTCTGCCCTTATATTGTCTTTTAGTTCGTCGATGCTATGAGGGTTATTTCGGTAGACTCTATTTTTCAAGGTTCCCCACAAATAATAGTCACATACGGGAAGATCTGGCGAACGTGAAGGCCATAAACCTCTTGAAATTATTCTGTCATCAAAAACCTCCCTTATAGCGTCCAAAGAATCAGCGGCGGTATGGGCTGTGGCCGAATCTTGTTGAAAATACCCATATTGTCTCTCATTATCTGATAACAACTGAAAAAACGGCGCGAGTATTTGTGTGCGGTACCTCTCTGAATTTATTGTCTTCAAAAAATATAGGCCCTATTATTCTTTTGGCACTTACAGCACACCACACACCAATTTTTGCAAAATAGAACTGAACTGTTTTTTCACATAGTTTTCAAAATTGAGAAACCTGTTAATATATACGTCTTGCACTAGTACTTGTATTTATAACATAGCATAACGATTATTAACAATTTATTTGAATTGGATTTCAAAGTTTTAGTAACAACTTCAAATTCCTTTTACATGCGTATTATACACTTGCATGATGGCAGTTTTCCAATATAATAAGAGCACAAACAAATTCGGAAAGGAAGTTTTCTAAAGCCTTTTTTTTGTTTTCTACCACTGCCAACTGCCATACATAACAATAACCGTCGTAAAAAACATGTTTCCTTTTAATTTTTATGTTTCATTCTAGTTTGTTACGTATTTTACGCGTTGTGTATATTGGGTATACTGGTACTATTCATATTTCGAGACTCGACGACGAGACCCTGAGTTGCTCTTCGAGACCGAGACGAGAACGATATTTATCAATAGAGACGAAGCCGAGAACGAGACAGGCATTTACAAGTCGAAATGAGACCGAGGCACTGTTAAATCTCATTCATACAGAAAATTCCCCTCTTGTGTTTATGACCTTCACTTGACACCTGACTAGCCTGGACTGCGCGAAAAATAATAACTCAAGACTCCAAGCCATTCTCCGAGAAGCTTCCCCAGTTCTACTGTCCACCCCCCCCCCCACTATCTTTTACATCTTGTGTATCTGCGGGATCCATTTGCAGGTGCTAGGAGAGAGCATACACACTTTGTTTCATAACATCAAGGAAGGGTGGAAGTCGAGGGTAACGTTCGTAAGGCTTGAGGGGGATGATAGATCGTCGTGGATTTGGCAACATCTATCTCTAAATTAAGCCGGTCTGTACCTCGCCTCCTCGGAAACATCGTTTTCAACCGGCCGTTCGTCATCTTGTTTCAAATAACTGTCAGGCTCTGTGGGGATGGAACTTCACACCGAGGGAAGGATTAACAACACTTCCCACTTACAGCTCCAGATGGAGTGCTCAAGTTGGGCTGCACAGGTTTACCTGTTCTCCTCCTTTGTGTTACTTTCAGTAAAGCGGGAATTTAAAAACCACTATTTTGAAACAACGCATTCCGCCGATTCAGTCTGTCTTGAATCGAATCGCGTAGTAAACATTACAAGCCGCAAATGAGGCATTCCACGAAAAGTGGTCCTATTCCATGTCAATAACAAAATGAATGAATATGGAAATTAATGTTGTTTTTAATTGCATTAAGGTTGAAATGTTTGTGAATGCATGTAATTTGCACATATCACCAATAAAAGTTACTAGCATCTGCAACCTATATCCTACACAGACAAATGAGGTATTTGCTACATTTTTAAAGCGTAACGCACTTTTGTTAATGCTTTTTCATGCACCTACGCTATCATACTCAAGTTATTTTTTAATTTGTTCGCAGACACCACAAAATACTTCATAATTCTATGATATCAGTTCATTATGAATATTTTAATCCAATCTTATGTCTAGAACCTTGAATTTTGTGTGTAAAATGTCACACACGTAACGCTGGAATGCCCCAAATGAATAAACAGACGCAAACGAATTAAACGTTAGATGGAACCAATTAGTTGTTTTGAGGGATTCGTATGCAAGTAAATGCCCACCCTGTGGTGGGTTATTCGAAAATGTCCCCACATAAGCTCAACTTTCTCCCAATCATTGATCACCTGGGAGCAACGCTAAGGGGGACGAGGCCAAAAGGCGGCGGGAGCTCGGTGCTGATCGCATCACCTCCAATTCGACCGAAATATATATTATGCACGGCTCTACCTGCTCCACATATGCAGAGTGGAATGAGATAATGGGGAACAAGCTTCGAGCTATCAAGCCCATCACTGGTGCTCGGCGTTCCTCGTCCCGTCCCTCCCGCTGAGAAGAAGTCATCTTAACGCGGCTCCGAATAGGACACAGCCGTCTCACACATTGTCGTTTGCTGCAAGGACTGGACCCTCCGTTATGACGTACTTGCAAAGTTGTTTTAAGTGTTAGGCACATTCTTCTGGAATGTACAGATTTCGATTTACTTCAGACAAGGTTTTTCTAATTAGTATATAATTTTTAACCTTATATTATTACTTGCGAACCTCCCTCTTCTCCAAAGATTTGTCATCTCTGTTGGAACAGTGTTTTAACCAATGTTTTTAGTTTTTTGAGAAGAGCAGGCCTTTTGCCACTGTTTCTGAGGTAGTTTTTTAAAATATTTTTACCTTTTTTAATATGTGTTGTTTGTCCTATGCAGGTTCATTTACAACTTACATTTTTAACCTTTCTCAAGGGGCTTTTTACACCCCTTCTTTAATTTTGAGATAAGGGCTTTAGATAAGGGGGTCTTTCAGGCATACACTGAAGTGTGCAAAATGGCCATGCGTTCCGACGCACCCAAAAATTATAAATCAATCAATCAATCAATCAATCAATCAATCAATTTGTGTGGCACGGTAAAATGGATAGGTGATAGCTCTCCAATCTCTCTCTCTCTCTCTACACATACACCCCACACACACCCGAGCGCCACACACACATACCGGATGGACAGAATTAAAGATATACAACTCAGAGCCCTCTGTAGTCTGTTTGAGGCATCGTAGAACTCTGAAATTTTGTGAATCCACTATGCAGACCATGGGAAAGAGGATGGCTATAAAAGAAATGTTCAATTTTCCGCCACCAGGTTGAAATGTGATGCTGTACTTCCATGATGGGTTGTAATAATGACGTAAACTGCTCCAATTGGTTATGGATTTACCTTTACCTTGCAATCTTGCAATAAACGAGAGATTATTTTCTCACAACTTCCAGCCACTAACAAATGCCTTTTTAATTAATAACTCAGCTAAATAAATCTCTTAACGTGATTATTTGTACAACCCATCATGGAAGTACAGCGCCACATTTCAACCTGGTGGCGGAAAATTGAACTATTATTTTTATTATCGCCATCCTCTTCACCATAGTCTGCATAGTGGATTCACCAAATTTCAGAGTTCTACGATGCCTCAAACAGACTACAGAGGGCTCTGAATTGGGTAACTTTAATTCTGGCCTCCCGGTACATCCAAAGATGTATGTGAAACTACCATCGTTACTTTGGTATCGAGTGCAAAGAACGATCGACTTTCAATCTCACCACAGAAAGCCCTAGGTTCGATTCATGGATGCTCTTTTGTGAGGGTTGCTTATTCATCTATTTCGCCCAATCGTCCATCATCTTAATGGTTGCAATTAACCTACAGAAGCACAGAAACGACTTAAAAGAAGAAAAAAATGCAATACATAAATATGTTTGGTATTTGAAGATGCTGTGTTCCTACAGTTCGTACAATTAAGGGACATTGCAGGTTGATTTGTGTCTATCAAATCTCCTACCTAATTACACACTTGATTATCTTTGTTTGTATTGTTTACTGAGAAATATTTACATGTTTCCTAATCAGTCGTCTACAATTTATATACATCCTCTGGAAATTTTCAGATGGAAAATGTACTTGTACAATCCTATAATTCTACATGGATATTGAAGTTCAGCATTATCTTGTACTTAAATTATAATCACTGTATATGACGGGATCAGGTATCACTCCCATTTTATTCGTTGTTACAAACTTTCGAAGTTAAAGAGTAAAATAATGCACGGCCTCTTTCTTTCCTGTAATGATTCTTGAAACCGGACTGAAATTGCTTATAACTACCTTAATTTTCGCTGGCTATCATGTTTCGTTCTAGTAATTTGATCTTTCCTGCCGTTTCAATTACCTCGTACTCTCAAAATAAAACTGAGTTTTACTAAACTGCTCTTAGCTGCTTTTATAACTTCTGTTAATTCTCGCGCTAAGTATTACACCGCCACGTCATATGACCAGCTTCTTATTGCACGTCCTTTAAAATTATTCACTAAGAAATATTGTCCTTCATTAGGATACAAGGCTTGCAACTGAAGTCGGTACATTAACCTAGCAGAAATATAAAGATATGGCAGTGGAAGGCTTAAGCCGTAAAATTGCAGGTTTAGAGGAATTATACATAAAAGGCTTGATAGTAAAGAGGTTTATTCAACATAATGCCTGAAGGGCTTGAGACTACATAAATGATGATAATAAGAATATAAACCCCAATCTAAATTCAATAAATAATAGAGAAACAATTAAATTATACAATGAAATCTTTACATAGCTAAGACTTCCTTACACTTTATTTAACCAAACGAGGATTATAGTAATTTCATTTCAATATTCATTTTCCCCCCAAAAGACCTATCTCAGAATAAAACAAAGAGTGCTGTGCTTGAACTAAAAATCCCAACTAAATACTCTACATAAAAACTTAAAATACTAAACCACTACAAACAACTACTCCCTGTACTTTGTTCTATTCCGAGATGACCCCTTTCAACACTCAAAGAGAACTCAACTTAACGTGCTTTAACCTCAGCTAATCAGTGGGAAGTGAAGTTCCCACACGAGGCTTGCTTTCCTCCGACCTCCGGTATTTCTTAGCACGCCCCTTTTTCCAAATCAAAGCCATCTGGTGGCAAAATAACTAAACATTTATCTTTTTTTAGACTCGTACACCTTGCATACGGTTATAGTCAGTTGAGAATACATTTATGTAGCTATCCTAAAATAGACTTTCGTTACTTTTTTTCATCTACATAGAAACAAACAAATAATTTACCTGCTTCGGTAGGAAAGTTGATTTTTGTTATAGATTTGCATGCAAGAAATTGGTGTATACTAAAATTGAAATCGAAATCATAACAATAATCTCCTCTTATAGTGAACCATGTCTAAGAGTTTAACCCAGCGTTTCTCAAACTGTTTTTCTCATTGTACCCTTTAGTCGTAACTAAACGTCTAATATAACCCCACCGTAGATTTTCTCCGAATAGTGGATTTTTTTTTTGCCACCTGATTGGTTGGGCGTTTTTGATATGTTGTTGGCGTATATCCGTAATAGAGCATTCTGGCATTCTGGCTGTATGTGGAAAGATGGTAAAAATAAACATTAGAATCCTGCGTTCATTATTTTATTGGGTGTTCCTACGTTTACAATCTTTACGATTAAGTTACAAAAATAAAAATGTGAACCACGTGTATGATAAGAAGTACATAGAAAACTTTTATTTTCATATATTTTTTTCAGAGTTGTTGAAAACCAGTAAAGAACAGAAATACGTTTGTAAACAAACTGTCAAGGAGATTTGGGGATTTTATTGTAATTCCTCAGAGTTTTAGTGAGAAGGATGTGCCTGCACATCCTGACACAATTTCTTGATGTCTGGTTGTGCACCTGAAACTTTCAAACGGAGATTTGGCTCCAAATTTAGTCTATTTTGGTACTTGTTCTTTAGGTACAACATGGATGAAAAAAATACTCTCGCATAAGTATGTAGTGGAGAAAGGGATTAAAAACTTTATTGCGCGGTCATTTATATGAGGAACGAGAGATTTCGAACGAGTATTTTATTTCAAAACACACGAAACAAAGATAAGAGTGTCAGTGACAAATACAGCTTTAACACTGCTGAGTGTTAAAGCTATGAAGTCTGAAACGATGAAGTCTGCTCTACACACCCGCAGCAAAAAAATGTTGTCGTGTGGGTATTCTCGACATTTCTGAGCAGATTGCGTACCCCCTTCAAGTCGTTCACGTAGCCCTGGGGGTACGCGTACCACAGTTTGAGAACCACTGGTTTAACCCTTTCCGGGAAAGTGGTAACAGAATAATATCGCCAACTTGTTCTTTCTTGCCTAACGGCCAAGTGGTTTCGTGCTGCAACCAGCAACATCTACTGGTCATTGGTGCCCTCTGTCGTAGAACTTTTGTACTAATACACTCTGTTGTGCCTAGAAGCAAGTCTGGGCTTGCATTGTAGAAAACGGTGGTACAACTACATGCGGTTTGAAAGCATTGTGTTTTGATTCGCATGTTAGCATTTATTCGAAAGTAATTTCCGATCTTAAAATGCACGAAACTTGTAGAGAACACACCATCCTTCTTGATTTATCGCTTATATGCTCATATCCATATGTTGAACCATATTGCACTATTTTATCTGTTATTCATAGAAAGTATTTCGAACAGAATATTAGAATTAAATTGGTGTTTTTCGAAACTACGAAACATTATGTTTTCTTGTTAACTCTAAATATTGAAAACGAGAGAATTTAGGGTTCGGTCACAGACGGAATAGCCCATGTCGTGTATGATTCAACAGTCTACCTACAGAAGACTGCGAGCTGAGCATGCGCAGTTCTGCGATTAGCAAACATCGTGTTCTCTGCCTGAGACCACAATTCACGAGTCAACGCCAAGGTTCTCTAAGCATTATGACGTCATCCTTGCAGCGATGTGCCCAGGAATTTGTAAACGAGGTATATGGATTGTAAAGGCTTTTATTTTTTTAAAACATTCAACTCATATTTTACCTCACAGTTGGGCTACAAAGGGTTTAGATTTTCACCAATACATCTTTGTTTACCCTATTGCATCCTGCAGGATGTAATTTAGTATTGGAGAAGCTACATGGAAAAAAACATCCTAAGTGGTGCCGACGAGTAATTAGATTTATCAGAAGAAGAGTTTTCATATATTCTCCCTCTCAAAAATGTCCAAAAGCAATAATTCTACTAAATAAAGTCAGTTCTACAAAAAGGTTTGAACCTGCGATCTTCAGACAACTGGGCCAACTCTTTACCACTTTCCTATCTTCACTCAACCAAACCAAGTTTAAATTTTGTCTTAAGGGTCGTCAGCAATCTTGCAAACTTTGTTAACATACCTACTGTATTACACTAGTTTATTTTTACAAGCTGCAATAGACTTGACGTCTGCCACTCAGAACTAGATTTCTGTAGGAACTTATTCTCTCCTCTCTACTCTAATGTGACAAATCTCATGTATCATAAATGCGAAGTGCTATTGTCACACGTTGCAAATAATTTCTCATACCAACGTTAGTTCCAGCTTTGGTCACATCCACCAAGCACTTACTTTCTGGACAGATAGTACGTACATGTGACATTTTGAAATCTTAGCTGCTAAACCAGTGAGTAATACCGGAAGTGTGTCTCGTCAGTTAGTATTTCAAAACTTTTTTTTGTGTTTGAAAGTATTGAAGCAAAGCAGGCCTTTTATGCCCTAATGAAGAAAATATGATAATAGAAACTTCTTTTATTGATTTAAGTAAATGCATTGACACACTATAATCCCTTATGATATTGTAAATAACATAAATGTATATCGTATGGTGTTCCATGTTGTGGTTTCAATAAGGAACCATTGAGCTTCAACACAATTTTAAGTCTGATGGTGCACATTCAAACAATTTTTTGCTTTTAACATATAAAGTCCTACCTTACATGTTGTACACTCCCATCTTGTTCGAAAGGGTTCTCTAGCAATGCTATAGTATGCATATGTCCGTGATGTCCCTTTGAAAAGTCCCAAATGTTGGCACAACATTTTCTGGCATTTCTTGCATGTGACAGTAGTATATACACATCATTTCCAGGAACTTAACCCCAATACCGCAACGACTCCGAAATTAATTCTGGTTGGCCGTCATTGCTGGCCTTGTTGGTGCATCAAAGGATTCGACTACCAGAAGAGGAAGAAAGACCCAAAATCTACAGTAGTGCTTGAAGCCATATGTAACTCCTGAGAAGAGGCTCGAGAAAGCTTGTCATATGCCACAAAAAGGGACATCATGGATTGATTGATTGATTGATTTGGTGTTTTAAGTCCACTTTATGCACAGTAAGGCTAATCGGGACTGAACCTACAGTTTAAAGTGTGATCCGAACCACTATGTGCTTCCACCGTGTATCTAACCCGGGACCCCTTGATTACAAGGCAATGACGCTACCACTGCGCCATTGGGGGGGACAGCATGGAGATGTACATATTGTAGCACTGCTAAAGAACCCCATCGAACAAGATGGAAGTGTACAACATGTAAGGTAGGACTTTGTATGTTAAAAGCAAAAAATTGTTTCAATATGCACCATCAGACTTAAAATTGTGTTGAAGCTCAGTGGTTCCTTATTGAAACAACCCCATGGAACACCATACAATATACATTTATGTTATTTATAACATCATAATATTTTATAGTGTGTCAATGTATGTACATAAATAAATAAAATAAGTTTTTATTTCCATATATTTTTTAAATTTGGGGCTCTAAGGTTTAATGTATGGATGCAGTCACGCTGGTAGCTTTTTACGATTTACTTCATCTAATGACTTGGCTACTAAAATTGAAGTTAAGGCATAATTTTGAACTTACAAGGCATATATGCTGAATCTTCTAGGTAGCTTGTACTGGCGCCTGAAGGACTAATGGTACCATACGTATGGGGGTGAGTAATGGACGTCAATAGCTAGATTAGATTTGAACGTGCGCATAAGATATGAGCAGATATGATCCTAAAAAATAAGCGATCATTAGGACAATATTCTTAATTTTCACCACTTCCTTACGAAATCTAACTTAATTTGTAGCACAGACATTTATCAACAGATCGGAAAGCTAATCTTTTCTTCGCTAGACATCTTGAAGCCTCAAGATATGAGGTAAGGTGATTGTAGCGTCCTACTATGTTTCCATCTGATATTCAGTTGTCCCTACCAGTGTTGCTGAAACGGAATATTTTGTTCATCACTTACTATACGCGAGAAAGATGAAGATTTCAACGTTGAACCCATTTTTCTCCCTCCCCCTCAGTCTAGATGTTCGTGGCTGGTCTATTTATTGCCTCCAAAAAAATCTGAGCACCCTAACTTAGAAGTTTTAATATCTAGTTTCTGAGTTGAACATTCACACTGATATGCTTGGAACGGATACAGTCGCCAGAGACTCGTTAATCTGCAATGGTTATCGACATACGTATTTTCTACCTAGGTATATACATACATGCACAGTAGGTATTACCACATTTTCATGTAGTAGAATCAATTATTTTTGTGTCCATGTGCAAAAGTGAAGAAAGGGACATTGAAATTTGAATATAATATTTTATAAAGTATAGGCAAAACCATGTCCTCCTCCGTAGTCGAGCGGGTTAAGGCGTTCACTCGTCTTGAGATCGTTCGCTGCGGGACGGCGTAGGTTCGAATCCGGCTCTGGTCGGAATTTATTACGTATATATAATTTATTTACGTATAGGGCCGGTGGCAACCCACCATCGTGAGGAAATTGGGAAGCTCCGAGTGAGTGAGCGTAACCTGGTCAAGAAGACCTACAATAACGGCTGGGGGTTCGTCGGGCTGATCACCCGTCACCCCAACACTGATCTGAGACCTCCACGCTATAACAGGTGACACGGGAAAAGTTTGGGAGGGAGACCAGCAGTCGGTAGGTAAGCCAAGGCCCGCCATGGGCTGTAGAGCTGTGGGGTTATGGTTATAGGCAAAACCATAGAACCGCAGTTCTTAATTTTAAAAAGAAGAATTTCACAGGATCTTACTACGTACATGTAGTACCTATAAGGAAGTTCAAACAAATTAGGGAACTGTGTTACACTTTTTATCAAGCATTATGCACTCGCTCTAATGCGAGTTTTCAGTACAAATCAAGGCCGTTGTAGTGTTGATCGTTAAAATGTGAAGCGAAAAATATAATCTGATGACAATCATTCAATGTGGAATGTCGAAGAGCGAGCTCTTGACTGTCAATTGTTGTTGGAAAAGGCACCGAGATGCATGAAATCAATTCTGATGTGCGCGCGCGAGCTTGTTATCACTTGTCATTTCCAAAAATTCATTTCGGACACTTTTTGGAAGTGGGAGAATTGTCGACTCACAGTGCGGAAGGGAGGGAGCAGGTTATGTGGAAAATACTTCCAGAGTAACGAGATGCGACAAATTGACGACGTTCCTACCATTTGCGGTATCGTGTGACTAATTTTCACCTAAACTGATCAGTCGCTTCATCGCTGAGCTGGGCTAAAACTTGCATGTTTTGGAGAAGTGGTTTGCTCCAAGCGACTAAAATATGACACGAGGAAAGTAGAACACCTAAAACTTGTAAAACATCAATCTAGAAAAGCTGCACGAATAAAATGACACATAGCAATGAAGATTGTAATATCTGACATTTATTCATTTAAATGTACTAATCAGAAAAGGCTGGAAAGAACCCTTATGCAACTTCGTGTCCGTCTGTCCATCCCTATTAATTATCTTAGAAACTACAAGGGTTATAAAAACAAAATTTGGTTGACTTGATAGACGCACCAAATAATAACTACCATCCCTTTACCATTATATGAGTTCAACGAGGTATTCGCATTTTCAGTCTGGTGGTCTAGAGGTTACCGATGCAATAATTTCAGTCGTGTATATCGAAACAAAAAATACGTCTTGTGAACGTATTTCAATGAGCATATGTTTTCCGTCTAACAATACGGGTTGAGTTTTAAGTCGGTTTTATGCATGAAATTCTCATCACTATGTGCTCTCTGTAAAATACATTTGACTTCTGATAAGTTCTTCTGGTGTCACAAAGTTATTGAATTTATTGAAAAATCCGACATTTCATGGGGAATTGTTGAGTTTGAAAATGGCGTCTTTTGTATTGATGCTAGCACGTATAGCCATTGTTCACTTTGTTCTAATTTCAGATGACAATTAATTGGCTAAAATGCACACCACACGATGACACTATTGTGATGGTGGTGATATCTAAGTGGCTGGCATAACAAGAACGAGGTTCAGTCTGCATCAAGTGCAATTTTCGTGTGGATGTGCAAAAGAGTGATACAATTAGCCGAGACAAATGATCTTTGTTAGAAGTTTATACTTGGATTATTGTTAAGTGATGGCAAATGCAAGCCATTCCGCATTGAAAATAAGATATTCCGTCAGCTGTCATGTATTGGAATTCCGTTGGTCATTGACTGATTTGATTTATTTTACTTCGCTTTTCTGCCACTTTGCCTAATCGCGAAGATGGGGATGAGTGATGATATGATGAAATGGATGAAGGAACACTAACAAAGAACATACATGCTCATGCTGGGATTCGAATCCGGAAACACTGGGGAATTCCTTTGGAACTAAGTGAAAATATGTTGCAAACTTATGAACAAATTATGATATTTTGCACGAGGACTAGGTACGCCGAATACGAAGCCGCTGTCTCGTTTTCACTGTTGCATACACAGGGAATGTCTTATCAAAAAATGATACATTTTCTTGCACTTTGGGGAGGCATTTGTTATTTTTGTACCCAGAACATTAACATTCTTACCTTCGGAAAGAATAGCTTACTGCAATGGAGATTTTCTAAATTTTCTCAATAGTTAAAAGAAAGCACTACCGGGTCCTCCTCGGTGGCGTATTGGTCACACTGTACACTCATAATAATCAAGTGGTCTCTGGTTCGTTCTCCGTTGGATGCACAATGAACAATGGTAAGGATCCAAATTCCAGTCCCGATTAGCTTATCTGAGCATAAAGTCGACTTAAACATCAACGGACAAACTGCCAAATTTAGTAAGTTGTAGCTACATTTGGCAACTCTGGGTGTGCTGGTGGCAAGTATGCTCGCTCCAGGCTTGGTGCGATGAAACAGCTGTTTTCCGTGTGATAAGATGGGAAGTCCAGGTTGACAAGCGTGTGGTTCGTGTGCGCGTAGTCTGAGGTAATGTAAAGAATTGACACACACTAAGAACTTTGCGCATAGCAATGCTATAGTACTAGTATTCCATAACTAAATAAATACCTGTTATCCTTTCTATTGATAGGGCAAAAGTGAAAATGAGAGACTCTCGGGTGTGCTACGCGGTGGCCTTGGTTCTTACAACAGGAGTAGGAAAAGGTTTTCCTGGGTCAAATAAACACAGAAGCGAAGCATAATGTCTTTAGATCGTGTGCTGCTCCTGAATTAACAAGGTAAGTCAAGCATTTATAACGGTGTTAAGAGTTCAAGTAGTCATATTCTAATTACTGTGATATCATATTGTCCAATTTATCAGAAACATAGCTGCAGTGAGGGGTCGGGTGGCCCGGGCACCGAATGAGCAAGAAAATAGGTGTGCATATTTTTTTTACACTGTTGCTGTATTGGAAATACTGTTGCCGCCTAAAGGATTCTGTGTATTCTGTAATATTTGTAGTTTTTGGTTATTTTACGTCGTTTTTCTTCAACTTTTGGCTAATCGCGACGAATTGAAGACCAAACCTAGTACAACACCTTTAACTCTTAATGGAATCGTTACAACCCAGAAATGTCCGTGACTGTACTTTCGGTGGTGAGATCGAAAGTCGACGACTAACGCGTTCGAACACTGACCCGGGTTAACACATTGTAAATTACCCAGTAGAACAGAGAGGTAAATGATGCCAAATGAGCCGGCCCCCGTTGCGGAGTGGTTAGCACATCGCGCTACGACGCGAGGGGTCCCGGTTTCGAATCCCGGCCTGGACATGGAGGTTTGTGAGTGTCCATTCATCAATTTCATCATATCATCATCATCCCCATCTTCGCAAATTAGCCAAAAGTGGGTCAAAAGCGAAGTAAAATAAAGCAAATCAATAACAATAATAACAATGATGGTAAATTATTTTTTTCTCGAACGTTGTCGAAGGATAATTTTGTCTTAGTGAGATGTTTGTTGTAGAGTAGCATGCGCACTAGAGACATAATTAATATTGTATTTTTGCTAGGGATGGCTTACGGGCTTGGTAATTGTTGTTTGTGTGCGAATAATAAAAACAGTTTAGGTTAGGAAACTAAAATTTGTCCGAAGCCCGGAAGGAGCGCAGAATTCGGCGTCACAATATACGTATTCTCGCCCTGGGCACAGATACCTGTAGCTACTGCTCTGCGATCGTTACATTTTCAGAGTCAGTGATTTGTATTTGTGCCATTGAAACAAAATAGTCATACACGCTCTCGCAGAATTATTCAGTCAACAATTTCCGATAACACTGGCAATAAACTTCATGATATGTAACTGAACATTGCATTTATTAAAAAAATAATAATAAGAGAAACTATAGAAAAGCATAATATTAAAATTTGCCTAGAATTCTGGTTAATTAACAAAATAAAAACGTTTCTTGGACACCACAATTATTTTGGATACATGACAAAACGAAACACAATTGAAAAAGAAAGTAACGAAAATACGCGGTACTACTTTCGTATAGGTGAAACACCTATAAATAATTTATTTCGCACTTTTTTACATTGCTAACGTACTATTCTGCATTGCGGAACATTTCTTTAGGTGTAATAATGAATTTCTAACGAAAATAATGTCTATTTCTTACATGTACGAGTACTTACTGTTCTTCGTTATTTCGATTCTGTAACACATATTATGGCGATAGCGTACTGGTTCATAGCGCGTTGTGCGAGTGTTTTTCGATTTATGCAGTGTTGCAACTTTGTTCACAGAAAAATATCTATTTTCGTGCCCGGATTTGAAATTATGCTAATACCTCGCAAACCATTGACGTTAGCCCCACAAACCATTCACGTTAGCCCCACAAACCATTTCCCGTAAGGTCAGATTAGGTTAGGCAAGCATAGTTTAATTATTTTTTTTAAAAAATAAAAATAATCGACACGTCATGTTATAGTGAAAACACGGCGAGATTTGAAACACTTACTGGGGGTTACGTCATGTAACACACGGAACATTGTGCTCACGTGCAGAAAGCAAATGGCGGCACCAGCAATAACGTGTCGGAGAGATATTTTCGCAGGTAAATACATGATTTCGCATTAAAATGGATCAAAATTACATTCCCAAACTTCAACAACGCTAAAGAAAATGATTTGCGTAAGTACTTTCTTATGTAAAAAGTAAGAAATCCGTTTCCGCTATACGAAAGTGTTACCAAATACGCGTAAATACATCATGAGCATACCATTGATTTTTAAAACTCCATTTAGCCTGCAGGGAATGCTCCCTACCCCCAGGTAGTTTTGCCACGTCCTCTCGAAGCCTGTGATTGACGTTTTCCTTTGAGTAGATAGGGTTTTGTCCTTTTCTTGTTGAGTTCAACCATCAAAGTATTTTATGTGGTTGATATGAAGGAACCAAAGAAGAGGATGGACCCACAACATCACTCTTCCATCACCATGTTTAACTGCAGGTTGCATGTTATTTCCTTTTCATTCTTCCCCTACACAGAACACACACAACTTGCTTCCGTCCCCCTGTTCCCCCCAAAATCAACCCTCTTGGTTTCTTCGCGAACTTGAGACTGTTTGTTGAGTTGGTTTGTGCGAAAGTGGAAATCGTATCCCTTTAGCTATTTTCGAATCTTTTTTTGGGTAAATGTTCTTTCCAATATCAAATTCCACTGAGATTATGAGAACTCTTAATGTAGAGTTTTCCTTTACCGTTCTCACAATCTTAGCTTCTTGTTTGTGAAAATGTACTCGGGACGCCCTGGACCCCCACCCCCTCCTCGAACACTACATTCAGTGCGTATATTTAAAATTGCTAACACCTTCGATTTAAAAAGGGGAATTTAATCTTATATATGCCAATTAATACAAAATACAACAGGAATAAGCACTACACAATCCTAAGGGTTCTTAAATGCTTTTAAATAGTGTGCATTGCAGGTTCGAACTTGCCTATATACTGTAATATAAAAATGCAGCTATAATAATAATTATTTTATTATTATTATTGCATACTTTTGTGAAATGGGATCATATTCTATTTATACCCCAAGTGTCACCGTACACCCCTAGGTGTCTGATAATATCAAATACCTGGAAAGGATTCAACACCAAAACTCTTAAGTATTTAACAATTTCTTACTAAAGAAATACTTGACAATATTTAAATATTTGTTTCCATTGGCTGTCGCAAATTTAAAAGAAAAGTTCAAAGGACGAGAAAATTAATTCTTGATTAGTCACTTTCTCATTAAATCCTTGCCAAGAAGACAGAGTTGATGATAAACCCTTGCTATAACTTTGTATAATTGATTCTATGTAATTTATTTTAATATATAGAGTTCTATGAAAATATTTTTTTCCATTATCGTGAATTTTCTCATAAGCTCGAGAGCAGTTAGAGGAACATTTCCAAGTAACCTACTTTCCGAAATACCCTTCTTATATAATTTTCTTCATCCTGCCATGTGCCGAACTCCCGAACTATTTTAGCTACTCTGCAGGCGAAATCGTGCTGGGAAGTGTGATGTAATTGAGCGGATGCAAGCAAAGGCCTTGTAAGATGACGCCATGACCGTAAGACTTCAGTTCAGGTGAACTGTCCAGGAGTCGGTTCCTAACGACATGGAGTACTATTTCTGGAGAATTAGGTTTCTCCATGAACGGCCATTATGTTGAAGAGAGGTTAATTGTCGTGCCGGGTGCGGACTAGGTCACTAAACATGAATGTACATTGTGAGAAAAGTTCTAGATTCAAATCCACTTCCACCGTTAATTGAAGTTGTTCAGGATGATATTCTGGTAAAGTCTACTGCAGCTGAATCGTAAGCAGGGTCCTTTGATTAAAAGTCGATAGAATTAATCACTATTTTGGGTTGTGGCAGTCTTTCTTTTTTATGATTTGAAGTTTTATGTTCTGTAAGTTGTTAACTAAGCACTGACTCACTGAAGTCGCCAATTGGGGGATCAAGGGGCAGGCCCTCCTACCTTTCCCCAGCAAAAAGAGAAACCAGCTAAATGCATTTACTTTTAGGCGTTTTTGTATGGTATTTGGTGGTATATTAACTACGTCTGCCACCCCAATATATTGCCATCCAACTACACTAGTTTTTTTTTTCTGGCGCCGTCACTGCACTGGATGTCCTACATTTGATTCTGTTAGGTAAAATCATTGTTTTTTTTTTTTGGGGGGGGGGAGTTGCATTGCATTAGTGGACCTGAAGTCTTCAGCACAACACGGTTGCATTTCCATGCATTTGTACCAACGTTCAAAAAGCGAGAAAAATTTGGCAGCATATCAACTGCGAAGCTGTTGACAGATGTCCAGATTTGGATCTGTAACGTACTGAAAGTCACTTAATTTTCGTTTCATAAGCCTTACAATGGATAAATACCCAAGCGAAGATTTTTGTCGGAAGAAGTTGTGGGCTAAGTTATAACACTAAAAAGGCATGCAGAGTGATTTTTTGGTAGATTATAATTTTTATCTACTCAGAACTCTGTGTATAATTACCAACATTAAATCCGCCCGTTATAAAGACATTCATAAAACTATAATATTTCAAGTAGTTGTTTCTTTTTTAATATTTGTGTCGCTTTTCTTTCATCTTTTCTAATCGAAACAGAGAAGATGAAATCGATTAAGATGTACTCATAAATGCCCAGACTGAGACTCGAACACGGAACCTTCTGCATCCCACCCAACGCGGTCAGAGACCGATGGGAACATTTTGCATGTACCGTCACTAGATCGATGTCAGCCGATACGTACACAATGCATTTCTATTTTGCCAGCTCGGTGGCTGAGCGAGTAAAGTGGTCAATGTTCGTTCTCGCCAATGAAGTTCCCCGGTTCAAGTCCCTGCCTGGGCATCGGTGTTGTTTGTGACTGCCCCTTATCAATTTCATACTAACTCATCCTCATTGCCGCGATTATCCAAAAACGGCAGAAAAGTGACGCTTAATAACAAATGTACAAATACAAATGCTTGGATTTCTATTTTGGTTATCTTTTCCGCATTTTCCGCCTCTTAGGTTAACCGCGATGCTTAAGATGAATAATGAAGTGACTAATTAGATGGTGGGTCATTCATCTCTAACTCAGGATTTGAACTTAGGTTTTGGTTTGAGTGGCTGTTTTAAGTCCACTTTATTCACAGTAAGGCTAATCGGGACTGGACGTACAGTTTAAAGTGGGATCCGAACCACTTGTGCCTCCACCGGGTATCGAACCCGGGACCCCTTGATTACAAGGCAATGCCGCTACCACTGCGCCATCGGGAGGCTTAGAACTTAGGATCCCTAGTATTTTAATTAGATTTTCTGCCACTTGTGGTTAATCGCGCAGATGAGGATGAGTAATGATATGATCAGTTTGATGAAGGGACACTTACAAAGTACACCCATTCCCAGTTGTTCAGCACCTGGCGTCGAAGCCATTCCAACACAGAGGTCGGCCAATCCCTGGCTTTTGTAGCACGCCACACCAACGATCAACAACTCTGCCACAGAAGTCGTGACATTAACATATTAATCGGGCTATACCAAATTTTCAGACCTCTCTATCTTCAACAATGGAATATATAATTGCAAATCCATTGAAAGAAATGATTCTGGCAATGCATGTTCAAATTTGACCTGCAGGGGTGAAAAAAAAGCAAAATGGAAAATGCTGAAATTTGCCAGCCCTCCAATTTACCATGCCTTCCCCAGCTGGCGGTTAATGTAACGTTTGGCTGGGAATACCTCCCTCCCTGGCGTCCTGGGTTCTCCCGCGGGAAATCGCAATAGTGTTTCCTTCCTTCCCATTGTCCCAGCGACGGTCCGTTCGGCTGCGATCGCATTTATTTATGTTTTATTCGGAGAGAATGCAGTTAACACCAGTGTCATGTCCGCCCTGCTGGAGGGATGGTTGTGAAACCAGTCACGTCCGCCGCTACTCCGGGGCCGTAATTTGGGGGCAAATATACCGTTCTCTCCCCCTTTCGTCCCAGTGTTTCCATCTAGGCTCTTCGTTACCAGTATTTTGGCGACTTCCTTGTGAAAGGCATTAGGTAATAAATCAAACACGTAACCAGTAAATAAAAGTGTGAATTTTATGCATTGGAGAATGGAATGTGCTAAATAGAACCGCCTTGTGGTACAATTCAGGTTGCAGTGGATTGAACTCAAAATTTATTTTAACTCCGCTTTATGATGAGATGGGCTAATCGGGACTGATCCTACAGTTTGAAGTGGAATCCGAATCACTGTGTGCAATGGACCTCAAACGGGGATCGAAACGTCTGGAACCTTTTTATGACAAGGCGACAGCACTACCACTATGTCATAAGGGAGGCAAACTTTAAATACGTTGATTGATTTGGTTTATTTTAATTTGCTTTTCTGCCACCTTTGGCTAATCGCGAAGATGATTGATTGATTTAGTTTATTTCACTTCGCGTTTTGTGCCTCTTGGCTAATTTGCGAAGATGGGGATGAGTGATGAAATGATGAAATTGATGAATGGACTTTCACAAACAACCAAGGATGAGTGATGACAGCATTACCATTATGCCACAAGAGAGGCAAACTTTAGAGATTGATTCATTTAGTTTATTCTCACTTCGCTTTTGTGCCACTTTTGGCTAATCGCGAAGATGGGGATGAGTGATGATGTGATGAAACTGATAAACGGACATTCACAAAGAACGCCCATGCCCAAGGCGGGATTCGAACCCGTGATCGCTGCTTTCGTAGAGCGCTGTGTAACCACTCGCCACGGAAATCGGCAGCAAACTTTAAAGAATTGTTATGCCAACAACAAAGGTTTTATCATTTAAATATTATCTACTAGTGACTGAACACGCTTGGGTTTTCAAATTGTAAAACGAGGGTATGGGACGCAGTGGGGAACACTCCCTCCGAAATAGTGATGGAGTACAAAAAGATATACGTAATTCATACAATTTCATAGGTAGTAAAAATTTTCACAATATATTTTGTGATAATTGTGTACTTATTTAGTTTCGGAAAATTATATTTTAAAAATTCGAAAGGAAAGAATGTCAGCAGCATACTCTTCTGAAATAGATTTATATCTTATCAACCAATCAATTACTTCTTTAGAAAAGTAAGCAACGTGATTTTCTAAAACTAACTTCATCATATTCCAGCGTTTCACACCCATTTTTAAACAATTTTCCTTTCCTTAAAAGAATATTTTCGAGAGCACACATCAAGTGAACTAACTAGTACACTCACCTCAATTAGTACTCCGGCATGTTGTTTCTTTATACACCATATTTGCAGAAGATACAATTCAACTTACAAGTGTATCAATATACGCTGTATAAAACAGACCCTATTACTAACTTCGTTTATTAAATGAATGGCTTATTGCAGAAAGGGACCTGAGTCACTTTTGCACAATTCTGAGAAAAACAAGAAAAATCGTATAATATTGATAGTGTAAGAATGAAATGTGCCGTTGTTGGCTCAAATTTTCAGCAAAATGAATAGTTAATTTTGCAACCCTCAATGCGCCCCCCTGCAGTATGCTGCTAGAGATAGTGGAGATGAAAAAGTTGTGACTCCGGTACCTTTCTGCAATAAAAGTGGAAACTGTGTGAATTAAGACGAGAAATGTCCTAGAAACGCCCGTTTGTCGTTGCCACATACACTAGGTTATGTTATGTTATATATGCCACAGGAAGTTATAGTGTCATCAATAAATGACAGTGTACTGCACTTTCTGGACTTTATTGTCGATGTTTGAAGTACAATAATGTACGAGCTCATACATGCATGTGTTACTCTACATCTGAGTCTGTTTCATTGGCGCGTAGAGTGGGCCACTGAAGAATATCTTCATAAAATCCTTTGACGTCGTCTGGTACATACAACAAGGCAGTTCGTATGTCCTTCAATTTAGTAAGCTTGATCCGCATACGTGCAACTGCGAACGTACGTGGCGCAGGAATTACAATTCTTGCACCTTTGGACAGGGATGTGACGAAGCTGAAAATTTACCGATGCCGATGTACTCACCGATAATTTTTGGAACCGATACCCGATGCCGATATTTAACCGATTCCGATACATAAGATTATGAAACAGAAATGGGATGTTATTTTCAGCATGACAAAAATAAATTTGCTATGTACATTTCTATTGCATATCATATGTATATACATATATATTCTCAAGAGATGCGAATGTACATTTGCATCTACAAAATGTTATGTGAACCTTTAAGAAGAACATGGATTCTCAAGAGATTAAACATTAGTGCACAAGCAGTTTTTTGAAATGCAAAATGAATTCCTGTTCTGCCAGATTCAACTTCAGAAACACGAGATTTGGAAGCACTTCAGGAAGTAACCTACTTCTTCTCTTATCGCAAATCTGTTCAGCAACACTGAACACTCAATCACTGAATACTGATGCAGCAGGTATGCCCAAGTATTTTCTCAGGACTTGCTTCAGGTTTGAATATTCATTTTTGAATTTCCAATATAACAGCAGATCCTGGTTCAGCAATGTACTGTTTTATTTCCGATTTATAGTTAGGTTGATCCTCTGAATGAGAGTTTGCAATAATTTTATTACAAGAACTCTACAATAATGATAAATCATAACCAAATTTTCAATAAATCTTACAAAACTAGAATATAAACTCTAGTATAATCTGTACCGGTTTAAATATCGGATTTTTGCCGATTCCGATACCGATGGCGATGTGTCAATTTCGGCCGATTTTCATACATCTGTAATCGGCTTCGGCACATCCCTACTTTGGACAGATAGAAGGTGTGAGACATCAAACCTTTGATGAATTCGGAAACCTTGACAGTACCCTTATATTCAACACAATATTCAAAGTAATGATACATGGAAATCTGAAAATACTGCCTATTCTTGTAGGAACACATGGTAGTTTCCACAGATGCCACATTTTTTTTTGTAGACATGAAGCCACCACGTTGCGAAATCAATAATGTTACTGGTGTCAATAAGTTTGACAGTATTTTTACCGCCCCGAGCTGCATTACAGATTAGCGTACACAGTTCGTACAACGTATAAATACGGCTACAACGTCTGATGAGACGTCGAATCACACTAAACTTCCGGTCACATGGAAGATATGAGTGACCTCTGATAGGAAAATGATGCAGGATTTTGTGAAATCTGCCAGTGTCCGTTAATGCTAATAGAACGCGACATAATGTGTGTTTTTCATTTTGTGCAGGACAATTGTCCGAGAAAAGAAGCAATTCTGTGACACTAAGAGGCACATAGTCTGCAATATAATCTAACAGGAAAGACGCCACGGCATTTGGTCCTTTGCCTGCTTGTCCTTCATGATACAGGTAAAACTGAGAATGTCCTGTTTTCGTGTTAAACACACAAAACGTATTTACAGTCAGCTGACGCAAATAGAACATGTCTTGTACAGGAACTTTTGGTAGGTCCAGATTTTGCATGAAATCGAAACACAGCCCCACTGTATCTTCCCTAGAACGAGACAAAGTTGCAGATTCCTTCAGTGCTGTGTAGAACTTGTTTGATCGTCTTTTATGAATTTGGCAGCAGCAACTCTTTTTGCATTGTCATTTAAGAGTATACTCTTCATTTTGTTAGTCTGTTCTTCACAGACACCACACGTGTATATCTGTGGCCTCCCAAAACGAAACGCAAAATGTTCCTTAAAATACTTGTAGTAGAAACTGTATTTTATTCTGGACGTAGAGTAGTTTTCTTTAAACAGTTCATACATCTTTTGAATTGACAGGTTTTCATGTAGGTATTTGATGTTTGCATAATGTTCACGTTTAGTTGGAAAAGACGCGATATGCCCATCCACTGCCTGTATATTCTCAGCCTTAATCATATTCCCACTTTTGCTCTGTCCGCACATATCATGAGGTATTTTGCCCTCTAACAGTAACTTCTGCAAACGCTTTATTATTTTCTCTGACACATCATAAAGTCTGCAAAACTCCTCTCGACAAACTTGTATTTTGCTACTTGCCAGTAGTACGTGGTACTTACACGACTTTTCGTGTAACGCAGCATCTTCTTTGCGTGGACGATGTGTCTTAACATTTTCAACATGGATCATTCTCTGCAAATGTATATCCTGTTCAACTTTACTTTGCATTCTATACAATATGTCAAATACTGCACGTTGTTCATCTTCGTTGAATTGTTCATAACATTTTTTGGGGCACTTACACGGCGACCGCACTCTTTTCGCAGGTGTTGTAACACCCCTGTAGTTCACATACTCCTGTCCATTCACCCTTACACTTCTAATCACATTTCTGTTATATGTTTCCGGATGTCGACTTCCTTTCCGACGTTTTCTTGGACTATCAACACTCACGTCACTAACACTACTATCGTCCTGCATATCTGTAATACAAGCAACAAAACCTCTAACAACAGTTGCCACCGCTCTGCACTAACACATATTACCCTCTACAGACCATGGCTACAGACGAACTTTTTTTTTTAGGAAATCGCTTGTCACTTGTTTCAGAGTTGGCAAGTTTATTTTCCACACGGTTATTTATCTTTCTCTGTGAAAAGGGATCCGTGTCCGTCGCTACAGAGTAGCTAGGTTTATTGCAGAAAAGGATCCGAGTCAGTGACTCAGGTACTTTCTGCATTAAAGTACACTTTTCACTGTGCATTTTCTTGGTTATAGTCTCGTGTGACTGACGTCCTTTCTGCACTAAAAGATGTGTCTGTAACTAGGAAAACCAAAAATACCATTAACTCCGATACCTCAAAAATGTGACTCAGGTCCCTTTCTGCAATAAGCCATTCATAGTATATAAAACTTGTAATTATACAAAACAATAACTTAAACCATCCATTGAGATTGTAGTGAGTGCACTCTAGTAAATAGTATGAAGAGATGGCTACACTTTGACCTTGACTTACGTTTAAGAAGCACGTGACTATGAGGTTTAGGTGCGCTCATATCCGTATATATTTCAAAGATTATCACGCCTCTGTTGTCTAACTCTTAGAATCGTTTTATAGCCATATTTCGAAATGATTCATGGGGGATTTTGTCTCCATTACTCTGAATCCGTCTCATTATATTGTGTGACGAGACTGTTAATTGTTTCTGGTCTCAGTAGAGGCTGTGAGCTTTAAGCGGAAGACAGAAAACCGTGGCCATTAAAAAATTTCCCATTCCTACACGAACATAGCCACACGCGTTCATCCACATCCCGAAAATGTCTGCTATTCTTCCACCATCACGCCTGTTTTCCGTGAAAATGTCTCTTTCGGAATAATCTCTTGCACTCGTGGGAATCCCCATTGCACTTTGTCTCCACAAACATAAATCACTTCTGAGTTATTTGTATGCCACATCGATGTGCTCCCGTCTTCTGCGTCATCCCTTCCTTTTTCCTCCTTTGCAGGTTTAAGCGGCCATTCGCGGGAGTCCCTATAGCCCTCCTGAGGGCGGGTCCAGTGAAAAGAAGGGCAAAAAATGGTACAACTTTTCCGAGGACGTCACGGGAAAAAAGTGGGAACGAGTCCGAAGTAATGCCTTGGTAGTAACGTCGGAATAACGGTTTCAGAGGCTAGAGGCAAGGAAAATAAAGATTAAGTTTCATTTCAGCCATAGAGGTCGTCTAATTGTGGCACCATTTCAAGCCAAACGGAAAATTTCTTTTCCGTGGGAATTTACACGAGGGGCGGTTAATAAGTTTTTGATTGATTTGCTTTATTTTACTTCGCTTTTGTGCCACTTTTGGATAATTTGCGAAGATGGACATGAGTGATGATATGATGAAATTGATGAATGGACACTTACAAATATCCATCCCCAGGTCGGGATTCGAACCCGGGACCCCTGGCGTCGTAGCGCGATGTGCTAACCAGTCCACCACGGGGGGCCGGCAATAATAAGTTTTTGAACATCACTGAATGAGTATGACTAACTTGATAGGCACGCTAGTTCTTCTGTGTTTGCTTCTATTTTCTAGCACGTGCTTCTTCATCCTTTTCTCCACTGCTCTATTTTGTTGGTTATAGGTACTTCATGATGGTGCGTTTCGCGCGAATGCAAAATTCAGGCGCTATTAAACTTTACAAGGAGAATTTTCCCCAAACGTTGCAGACGATCATCTAGAACTGTATAATGTCTTTGTAGGTCGATATTCAATTGTTGATTCGTTGTGAAGTATGAAGTTATGCACTTAAATATTCATTATTTCGAATTATGAATTAAAATTCTCTTTAATATAAAGAAAATAATCTGCGTGCATCATTATATTGCCGTGGTTGGTAATACAGGGTGATTATAGAGTCTCTATACATTTTAGTGATATCGTGACAAAATGCATTTGTTTTCCATGTTATGTGAAGCAATGATAACCGTAGAAGAAAAAACAGACGTTGTTTTTGCTCGTCTGCGTGGAATGCCGTATGAACAGGTGTGGACGGACTTCGCCTGGAAACTCAGAAAACCAAGAGTCCCACCAGGACCTGGTCAAGAACCTGGTTAACAAATTCAAGCGAACTGGTAGCGTTGTAAATGAAGAACGCCCTGGTAGGCCAACCATAACACCACAAATTATGCAAAGTGTACAGTGTGCGATCACACTTAGCACCACCGCATCAACCAGGAGTCCCGGTATCCATAATCCCATCAGCTACCAACTGTGGCTCATAGCACGGTGGATTGGAGGACATCAAGCTCCCTACTAGGCACCAACAGAATGGGGCACCATCCCTTTTTGCCATCATCGTTCGTGAACACCTAAACGAAGTTTTCACCGGTAGATGAATTGGTCGTGCCTCGCAACGGGGAGTTGCCCCTCGACCTGACCCCCTTAGACTTTTTCATTTCGGACTTTATCAAGTCTAAAGTGTACGGGTGAAGATCCACAGTGTTGCCCAGTTGAACGATTTATGGCTGCAGTTGCTTAGATTACACCAGTTATGGTGGAGAAGGTGTTCCGTGGTGTGGTGGATCGCTGGCATATGTGCCAAGGCTTGAGGGGTGGTCACATCAAGTTATACTGATTTTGTGTCCTACTGTGATGTATGTTTCAGTTGTGCAAGAAGATTTGGAAGAAATTTATTGCAGAAATTCGAAGAATCTCTTGCAGGTCCAACCAACTAAATAAACCAAGAACGCACAGGGTAATGAAACTGTGAGCCCGTGACATATTGTGTATACCACGAAGGTACAGTTGCCACATTTATACGAAGTCTTGTTCTTAACATTCTCAGAAAGTGGGAATGTGCCTTTCACAGAAGATGTGTAGCATCTCAATCGTAACTGTGCACACTACTACATCCCATGTTGTTCATCAAATCGTTCTTCTGTTCATCTCAAAGCTACTCTGTGGAACAAGTTGCTGCCCTGCTTTAATTTTAATTTCAATCAACACATGCATCATGTTGCGAATGTTGAGCTAACGGAAGTGAAATTGTGCGTTGTAATACTTATGGAAAGATCTGACGCAGCTTTCTGTTCCGCTCCAGCGCCTGCCCACATCCTTGCAATCGACTGGCCCATTGATTTTGATTTGTCCAGTCTCAATTAGTCTATCTGTGCATAAAGTGAACTTGAAAACAATCAATTTTCGTATTAGAAGACTTATTTGACAAACTAGGGCCTCCCTGCTGGCGCGGTGGTAGCGTCGTCGCCTTGTAATCAAGGGGTCCCAGGTTCGATACCTGGTGGAGGCACACAGTGGTTCGGAT
The DNA here is from genome assembly GCF_977018435.1 of Lepisma saccharinum. Taxonomy (NCBI): domain Eukaryota; kingdom Metazoa; phylum Arthropoda; class Insecta; order Zygentoma; family Lepismatidae; genus Lepisma; species Lepisma saccharinum. The sequence continues at coordinate 191,353,196 of NC_139229.1, read as the reverse complement.
GCCACTTTATACTGTTGGCCCAGTCCCGATTAGCCTTCTTGTGCATAAAGTGGGCTTAAAACAATAATTCAATCAATCAATTATTTGACAAACTGGCCAGAAGCAATATCAAAGTATGCCTTTGTTCGTACTCACTGGCGTACGCTGGATTTTTTTCGGAGGGGGCTGAAATTGTAAGGGTAAATATTATTACTAGAGATCGGATTTCTTTTATCAACACGGACCATGGAAAAAATAACAATAGTGTTGATAATTATCTTCCACCAACCAGATTACATGATTTTGACTTCCCTTTTTTCCCCTTTTTTCAGCCAACATTCCCTTTTTTCCCCTTTTTAAAACATTTTCCTTTCTGGTCCCTTTATTGACTAGTTTTTCAGCCTACATTCTTTTCCCCCATTTCAAAAAACATCTTCCTTGGTCCCTTTATTGACAAGATATCAAATATTTTGTACGATTTATTTCCCTGAACAACACATTCAACAATTGTCTATTTGGTGCAGTTTAGAGGAAAGAAAGAACAAGCACCATCTACCTTACCTTCCCTCCATGAGTGTTGGAAGTACGTTGCAGCGATTGTTGAAACAATGCTATCTGGGCTTACGCAGCAACAAACGCATTGTAAGGGGCACGCCTGTTTGTTTGAAAGTGTTCTTATCTCTGGATTTAGAATTTTATTGTGAAGTTATTTAGAATAGTTTCAACTTAACTGTGTGACAGTGATGACAGTATTGAGTGCGACTGAAATGGCGAAGCCAGATACAAGTGGCAGCAAGCTATGGAATGCAGCAACTTCCTGTTGCAAAGAAGATTTCATGGAGACTGATGATAAGATTATTCACTGTATTTTACCTTCAAAAGAAGTAAATGAAAAAGGACTCTTATTTTTACACTCCACTAAAAATATTATTTTAAATGAAAGCACAATATATATACCATCCACCATACATTAATACGAAATTTAATGTATCCCTCTTAATTGAAAACAGTATTTGTAGTGGAATGAAAATATACTATAGTCCTTTCCCCCCTTTTTTGGCAATCAGTTTCCTTTTATTGCCCTTTTTAGAGGAAAATTTTTCCCTTTAAAATCCGGTCCCTAATTTTACGTAGCTGCGTTCTGGGGGAGAGAGGATAGATTATAAAACATTTGCAATTATCATTTTTAACATTCCCTTTAAAAGTTGTTCAGAAACAAAATAATAAGGGAAGTTTGCATTTACCACTTTGGTTTCTCCCATTTCTTTACTGCATTTATTTGAAAATTCTGATTTTCTCAAAATTTCGGGAGGTTCTGTCGCCCCTATCAGCAGCCCCTCTGCGTACTCCAGTGTTCGTACTCATAGGAAACGAAGGCAAAAAATGAGGGGTTGTCGGAACTAATTAGGAGAAAGCTGAATTTTGGTGTATTGTTAGACCATCATAAGAGATGCATTTCCCCAAAAGTCTCCCGACCCCTCCACCCGGAGCTACCCCCTTCGGCCCCCATGAACATTCAATATGCACTGTTTTAGGGAATCATGCATATCTCTGAAACTAGTGGACATATCGGAACGTTCTTTTTCTATTTTCAGTGCCAACATTACTCTCTACAAATTTGACGCTCTTCGTGTTTTAAATATTCCCAATGGTTTTTGAGTAATTTTAAGACACAATAAAAAAAAACTTGTAAATTTTTATACTTACTTTTTTCTTTTTGGTACTGTATTTTCTTTACGAATGATAATATTTGAAAATTATCCGAAAAGAAGTTGTAGAGCATAAAATTATATTTCATTTGATACCAATAATGACAACCTTGCTACTAAAATTTGCGGTGTAACGAGTAAAGTGTGAACGAGCGCGCGGGCTTTCACTCGCTATGTGCTCTCCCCTACTCTCGCTGCCTCGCGTAAAATATTTAGTTACGTAAAGTGCAGGAGGACTTAGAAAGATCGCTTCGCGGGCTTACAGCAGACGACAATATGGGGGTGTGCCTGCGAGAACCAATCAGGTCCGCGAATGAGCGAGCCCGGTTGCCAAAGCTAGCTCGCTGCACCCTTCTGGAAGGGTGAGTGACCTCTGCCTCTTGCTACCCCGGCCTGTTTGTTCGGCTGAGGAGCAGACGACACGAGAGTATCGGCAATAGTGTGCGAGCGACGTCTGCTGTTAGCCCGCGAAACGCTCTTTCTAAGGCCTCCTGCACTATAGTGTACTGAATGCACACATTTTGATGTTTCTTGTTCATATGTGCTATATTTAAGAATATTCTTAATATTTTGTAACATTTTAAAGTAGCGCATGTGCTGTAGATAGATAGAATATACAATTTGAATTGTCTTATTTTACAAATATTAAAATGACATGTGCGCAAATATTTGCATTACTTACCTCAGAAAAATATCATTCTTGTCCGCCATTCTCAAATTGTTGAACTTTACACATGATTGTTTCAAGTACTTTCTCGTAGCCTAGTTACACTCCTTACCGGGAATCTGCGAGCAGCGCCGCGCACAACTGTAGATAAGAAGAGAAAGCGAGTGGACGGAACCGAGCAGTGCACGCTGCTGTAAACAGCTGGTAGGTGCAGCTGCGTTTTCCATTCTTCATGCCTCACGCAGTAATTGGTCGAACCCTCTCGAGGACTACTTCCACAGAGGACTTGTTTTTGTTTGCTTGCTACAGAGTTTCCCGGGACATAGCTTGAAAATATTCTTAATTTTATGTACACATACGCACGCTATTTAGAGGGATCTACGATATTCTACAACTAATGTTGAAATCTAGTTAATTTTCGTCAGCAAACACTAGAGAATTGTGGCAGGAAAGTCTGTTGCAGTGCTCGTACATAGCAGTGCAACTTTATCCTGATCTCCGGCAATTACAAAAGTATCCACAAGCTGCCCTGCAGCCACATTAGATTAGGCGAAGAAAGTCATCAGGAGGAACAGATGGGTGTTGTCATAGGATTCAAATCTTGGCCAAGTTTCTTTTTCCATCCGTAGTCAATATGTTCTAGTTTTAACACCATTAAGCCTTGTTTCCATGATTATGAAAAACTAAATATGCTGACCAAGGCAGTAATTTATTTTATTAAAAACATAAACTAAAACGTAACGTTTTAACCTTCTAGCAAGGTCTTCATCAGACTCTGTATCAAGTACAAAAGTTTTGTACTTGATACAGAGTCTGATGAAGACCTTGCTAGAAGGTTAAAACGTTACGTTTTAGTTTATGTTTTTAATAAAATAAATTACTGCCTTGGTCAGCATATTTAGTTTTTCATATTCTAGTTTGTTTCCAAACCATGGCTGGATTTGTAAGTGAGCCCTGAAAATAATATGTTGAAATGCTGCTGAGGCACTTGGAGGGAGCTTATCCAAATCAGAACGAGCTTTTTAAAGTGGTCTACTTGTTTAAAATATGAAGCTGAAGCTACGAGCTTCATCTAAATGTTTGTATTTACTCAATCCAAACAAGATAAGAATAAACATTGTTTTCTTTTGTAATCAATTCTTCTTGAGGGCATCCTCCTTGGCTGAAGATGGCTGCCTAACCTTTTCCATCAGATGATAACAAGTTCTACTGCTTTTGTCTTCCACAACCCAACTCCCCCTAAAAAAGAAGCACTTTCATGACCAAGTGTGGACAGATATCTCCGATTATCTCGGTGAAACTGAATGAGCTTTCGGATACTGTAAAAAGACAGAGGACTTCGGGGCCAGTGCAACTGCAGGACCATAAAATCTACATCTGACCCAACCACTGTAATTTTTGACTAATCATCAATTGTTGTATGCCCACATGAATTATGTCAACATCAGCAATAGATTCTTCAAGAACTACTTCTAAAACAAATTTCTGAGTAACAGCATTAGCTAGTCTCATTTTGTTAGCGTGGTTGTTCTTTGAAACCTCTCAGCCATAAAAAAATAATGACGACACAATTGATGTTGTTTCTGAAAGAGCCTTGAAGCAGTGCTCGAAGTGAGGGCGGATGGGATGGGATGGGATGTTATCCCCCAGCTAGCAAGATTTTCGCGAAGCATCCTCCCAACTGTGTAATTGTTACCATGTTAAATAATAGTAACCCCATCCCAGCTAAACCCATGGCTCGTCCAAACATCCCCCCCCCCCACTTCAAGCAATGCCCTGAAGATCTCTAAGTCGTTAATCGATACACTATTAAATCCTGCTTTGTTAAATTTCTTTTTTGACAAACTAGAACATGACAGAACATCAATAAGGTACTTAGTTTGTTTGAGTTTGGTTTTATGGCCGCTTTATGCACAAAAACGCTACTCGGGACTGAACCCTACAGTTTCAAGTGGGATCCGAACCACTATGTGCCTCCAACAGGTATCAAACCCTAGAACTCATGGTAATAAGTCGACGACGTTACAACTACGCCATCAAACCATCCATACATCCAATGTAACGGTAATGTTAGTGAAATTTAATTTGGTGATTGAAATGGCCATTGCCTGACAGCTGATATTATCACATTCGTTATTGCTATTGATCTGAACAGAGTCATAACCAATTTTCTTCTTTGCTCTCTTTCTAAAAGCTTTAAGAAATTCAGGCTCTAGACCATCTCCTCCAATACTTATTGATTCCAGTAAAGTAAATTAATCTAGGGATCATCTTTTGGATATCTTTGATTATTGTTAACAACAGCGGCCGATACAATCCGCAATCGTTCTACAGTAGGGTCATTCCCTCTATCCTCTTGTCACTAATCCACTAGTTTGAGATTTGAGTGCCAAAAGGCTAAACGGAAACAAGTCCCTTGTGGAAGTAGAACTCGCGAGGGTTCGACCAATTAGTGCGTGAGTGCATGAAGGGAAACGCAGCTGCATCTACCAGCTGTTTACAGCAGCGTGCACTGCTCGGTTCCGTCCACTCGCTTTCTCTTCTTATCTACCGTTGTGTGCGGCGCTGCTCGCAGATTCCCGGTAAGGAGTGTAACTAGGCTACGAGAAAGTACTTGAAACAATCACGTGTAAAGTTCAACAATATGAGAATGGCAGACAAGAATGATATTTTTTTCTGAGGTAAGTAATGCAAATATTTGCACACGTCATTTTGATATTTGCAAAATAAGACTATTCAAATTGTATATTCTATCTCTCTACTTTAAAATGTTACAAAATATTAACAATATTGTTTAAATGTAGCACATATGAACAAAAACATCAATATGTGTGCATTCAGTACACTACGTAACTAAATATTTGCGAGAGTAGGGGAGAGAACGTAGCGAGTGAAAGCGCGCGCGCTCGTTCAAACTTTACTAGTTACACCACAAATTTTAGTAGCAAGCTTGTCATTATTTCTATCAAATGAAATATAATTTTACGCTCTACAACTTTTTTCGGATAGTTTTTCCAATATCATTCGTAGAGAAAATACAGTGTCAAAAAGAAAAAAGTAAGTTTAAAAATTTATATTTTCTCTCACTTCGTCTTAAAAATACCTCAAAAACCATTGGGAATATTTAAAACATGAAGAGCGCCAAATGTGTAGAGAGTAACGTTGGCACTGAAATTAAAAAAAGAACATCCCGATATGTCAACTAGTTTCAGAGCTATGCATGATTTCCTGAAATACAGCATTATGAATGTTCATGGGGGCTTAGGAGGGGAAGCTCCGGGGGAAATACATCTCTTATGATGGTCTAAGAATACACCAAAATTCAGCTTTCCCCTAATCAGTTAATACAGAAATCCTTCGTTTACTTGCCTATCACATCTTCTCCAATTTGCTGCATCCTTTTGTGTTTATTCTCTTCCTTCCAATTTTCTGCCATTTTTCGCTCAATCTCTCTCTCTCTCTCTCTCTCTCTCTCTCTCTCTCTCTCTCTGTCTCTAACTTGCATCTATATTCCTCTTCCTTTATTTTTTCTCTCCCGTTTGTTTCTCTCTTTCTATATATCTTTTTCTCTTTATTTTCGTTTCTCTTTCTCTCTCTTCCTTTGTTCAAAGCCTGATTATAATTATTTGGGTACCAGTTTCATAGATCGGAGACACATTAAAATCGGATATTTTGTGTTTCGCATGGTTCGTACTTACCAATTGTGTGTTGCGGAACATAGTTCAAGGTGCCATTATGCGTTTTACACGAAAACAAACACTTTTTCTACTAATATAACGCATTTTTCTAAGTGCTACCGAACGCACTTAACGGTGCGATATTGCTTACTTTGCGAATGATATAGCTTATTTTGTTTTAGAATATCAGTGTTTCCAACCTTCTTCACGTGTGCAAATTGTACATTATGCACGGGTAGCTGACGGATAGCTCCACGAACCATTCCGATAAGGTTAGGTTAGGTTTGGTTTGGTTAGGCAAGCATAGTTAAAAAAAAGGTATTGGAAACACTGACATGATTTCCCTGTCAAATAGATACCACGATGAAAGAAAATACCTCGACGATCGTCGGAAACCGTAGAGAAACTCATTTCCGTAAGTAGTTTCTTCTGTAAAAATGAAGAAATGTGTCTCCGATGTATGAAACTGTTACCATTATTTGTCTTTCTCTCTGAGTATCTAGCTCTATACTTTCTCTTTTGTGTCTTTCTCTCTGTATGTGTGTGTGTGTGAGTTTCCTTTCTCTCTTTTTCTATCGCTTCTTTCCTCGCCACATAAACACTTGAATACATCCCACTTAAGAACAACATTTCTCGATTTCGTCCTCATTTTGGATTTATTTTTTTGTAGGCATCCATGCTAATGAACCTTGGTATCGACAGGTTAAAGGTTAGGTTCATAGCCAGTCACACGGCGTTAGCTAATGGAAATAGCCACATAGGCGTGCGCACGGGAGGGCAAGTGGAGGCAATTTCCCCACCCCCTACTCATAGACGTCCGCAGATTTTTTCCAACGAGACGCAAGCAAGGTTCTTTCCAGGAAGGGGTAGGGGGGGGGGGGTAAACGAGGCATGTTTCTTAGATAATAGTGTTGCCCCCTCAAAAAACTCCTTGAATTTCAAATTATCGCGTTCCTGCATCCCTATTATAATAAATAATGTAAATAACTGTGATTGAAATGAAATTATACGTGTGAACTAGGGTTTTAAGTTGACATTCGTTTTCTAAGGACATGTGGCTATCCTTGACTCCCTTCCAGACGTCTATGTCCATATATTATTATACTTTCACCTAGAAATTTAGTGTAGAGGAATTTTATCTCCGTTATTAAAATATAATATGCTCCTTAAAAAAATAAAGTATAGTTTCAAGCCGATGAAAGTTCAAGGTAACTACGGGAAAGGGGGGGGGGGGCATTACTTCCTGTGTAACTGAACTATCCCGCTTCATTCTCTGGCAAATTTCTTGTTATTTGTCAGTTATGTTGTTGCATTTAATATACATCCAGTGGCGTAAGAACTGGGTTAAGAACCTGGGCTATCGCACCATATCATAGTGTTCGAGTGAACAAAAATTTGCTGGTTGCCTTAGAATATGCTGTTAGGAAGGTAAAATACACTAACGAAGGACTAAAATTAAACGGTGTGACTCAGTTGTTAGCATATGCAGATTATGTAGACTTATCAGGGGATGATATAAATACAATTAAGAATAATGCTAAAATATTTTTCAAAACTGCTAAAGAGATAGGTTTGGAAGTTGACAAAGAGAAAACTAAATATATGCTTACAGGCCGAAACCAAGGGTTAGGTAATAATCAAAATCTAATTATTGATAACTACTCGTTTGAACCAGTTTCCAAATCCAAATACTTAGGAGTAATATTAACAAATGAAAATTATATTAAAGAGGAAATAAAAAGTAGGCTTAATTCAGGAAATGCATGTTACTTCTCTCTTCATAAACTTTTGTCTTCTTGTTTAATATCTAAGAAACTAAAAGTTAGAATATACAAAACAGTAATTTTGCCTGTAGTATTATATGGGTGTGAAACTTGGCCCCTTACATTGAAAGAGGAACATAAATTGAGAGTATTTGAAAATAAGATCCTTAGGAAAATATTTGGACCTAAAAAGGATGAGGAGACAGGTGAGTGGTGGAGAAGGTTACATAATTTAGAACTACATAATTTGTATTCATATCCAGATATTATTAGAATAATTAAATCAAGAAGACTTAGGTGGGCAGGCCATGTGACACGAATAGGAAAGGAAAGAGTAGTTTACAGGATTCTTGTTGGAAAGCTGATGGTAAGAGACCTATAGGAAGACCAAGACGAAGATGGAGGGACAACGTTGAGATAGACCTAAAGGAAATCGGTAGGGATGGAAAAGAGTATATAGATCTTGCTCAAGATAGAGACAGATGGAAGGCCTGTGTTGCTGCAGCCATGAACCTTCAGGTTTAAGAAGGCTAGAGAGTTAGTTAGTTAGGGGGTGTTTTTGTTTTTTTTAAACTCATTTGGGATGGCGGGTTGAAGTGATGTGACTCTGTGATTAAAAATATATACCTCATAAATAAAACATGGAAATGTACACTGTCAGTAAGAAGAGGATTTCTAGAATTTCATTCTTATTTGCATAAATAAGAGGCCCATATTGTGAAATATTATGTAGGCCTATATACGAAAATAAAAGTAAAATTTCAACCTACCTATTTTCACGATTTTAACTTCGGGTACTCCTTGTTGGCGCAGTGGTAACGTCGTTGCCTTGAAACTAAAGGGTCCCGGGTTCGATACATGGTGGTTTAGATACCACTTTAACTGTAGGACCGATCCCCATTAGCTTATCTGTTCATAAAGTTGTCATACAAGAAAAATCCACAACGATTTGCAGCTTATCGTCATTTGTAAGCCGAATAGACAGCTTGTTAATTAGTCTCTCATTTCAGTTCACTGCATAACACAGCACATGTCGTTCACAAAAATACAATCCACTCACTACTGTATACACACGCTGCCTCTAAATAAATTCCACGCACCAAGACCACTCGACGCGATCTAGACTAGAACTGGTCCTTGTCATTTCGGTAAACCATTCCCGCTCACCCAACAATTTTCTACTCCCCACTGTATCTCTAGTTGTTTGAAGGTCAACGACCCCTTTTTCAACTCCTCTGCAAGCGTTGAATGATGTTCCTGTCCCTGCCAAATGCCACACTTTCCCCTTGCCTGCGATAATTTGGCTTCAAAATTCCCCGTTCCTGGGAAGATTACATGCTGGGGAAAAATTGGTTTGCAACATTGCAACAGAGGGTTTTTCCCCCGCCATATGCAACCCTGTTCTCTCTCCTGTAACAGTTTGACTCCACAATTCCCCGGTCCTGGGGAAATTACATGCTGGGAAAAATTGGTTTGCAACATTGATCGGGTGATTCTTAAGGTAGCACTGTCACGCTTGCCTGTCACCCCGTGGAGTTGCCCGCCAGCGCTGGGCCAGAAGTCTCGCGAATTCAAAGAAAGCGGGCAATGTTTCCAACTCCTAAGGAATCAGGTTCATGTTCTCATTGAAATGAACAATTCTATGCACATTTTCTGATAAATATTTTTTGTGTATTTTATTCACTGAGTCTGGGCTTCGCAGATAGGCTAGATAGCCCCGAATATACGCCACATATATATACATATACATACTATATTATGCGTAAAATTACACTAAGGGGATTTTCGGTGGGTCCGGACACACACAGTATGTTCACCTTTTTCGTACCCATCATACAATAAAACACTGAGATGCATAGGCTTACGCAGACCCTTTGATTAAGGGAGGTAAAATTCTTGATGGATGTTCAATCGGAGAAAGAAAAATTTCATTCCATCTGTCAGTTTTATTGTATTGATGGGTACTAAACAGGGGCGTATATAGTGTGTGTCCGGATCCACCGAAAAGCACTCTATTAGAAGAATTCCAGCATCCGTGGCACAAAAGTTCTCTGTTCCCCTCCTCCTTTATTTTCCTTCTCTCTGGGTTCAGACTAATTTACATATAAACATGATTTCGTACAGCAAATTAAAAAAAAATACACATAATTTATTCATTTCCAATGTGTGACCAATTTATTCTGCGACCACATACGTGTAACACAACTATGCTAACGAATAAAATTCGTGAGTCTTAATAATAAGTAATTTGTTGGAGAACGAAGTGTGATAGTACAATTACATAGGAAATACATCCGCCGTAGTTGCTTGGAACTTTCATCGGCTCTTTTTTAAGGAGAATAATATTGTTTAATAACGGTAATAAGATTTCTCTACACTAAATTTCTAAGTAAGAATATTATGAATTGAATTGAATTAAGTCCAGTTTATGCACAGAAAGGCTAATCGGGACGAGACCTACAGTTTAAAGCGGGATCCGAACCACTGTGCCGTGTGCCCCCACCGGATATAGAACCCGGGACTCCTTGATTATAAGGCGACGACGTTACCTCTACGCCATCGGGAAGGTCTAAGTGAGAGTATTAGGAGGGGCAACTGCCCCCCCTTGCTCCCTCCGTATGCACGCTTATGCTGAGATGAAATGAGGTTTTATTTTCCAACTGAACTTTCATGAAGGCTTTTGCCCTCCCTAATCAGAGGGTCTGCGTACGCCTGTGGTTAAAAGTGTGGTTCATAACCCATCGCACGGCGTCAGCTAATCGAAATAGCCACTACCATTCTTGCAATGTGAAAGCCAAAGCGTGAGTGACAATAAAATTAGCAATTTGTACACAGAGTTTTTCGAAAGCTGGCGACATATCACAGCAATATGAGGTGGCCATGTAGAGCACGCACTCCGGAGCGATTCCCGGGCGGATACACCTGCATGCCGGCTTGTCGGTGCAAGTGTCGAGTGGGCGAAAGCATGTTACATTTTCAAAACTCCCCCTGCGGTACGAGTTTATAACAGCGAGATGGGATTCCCCGGTCGCTTACGTGTTCAATGTTACGTCACATTCACGCGCCGTTAGCGTTTGATGCGTCGCGAAACGTCCCAGAGCGGAATAAAACATGTCGATTGCGTGCATGTTGCGGCTTTTCTCTACGGATAGCACGACCGTGTTATGACTTGTGTACATGGAGAGTACGTAGAGGGTTTCCACGCTGCTGGCAAACATGTGATACGTACACTGAACACGAACACGTATACAAGGCCCACCAATACAATTTGACTGTTATTCGAGGGCTGTTTGAGTTCTAATTCCGCAACAAATAATGATTGATTGATTGACTTGGTGTTTCAAGTCCACTTTATGCACAGTAAGGGTAATCGGGACTGGACCTACAGTTTAAACTGGGATCCGAACCACTATGTGTCTCCACCGGGTATCGAACTCGGGACCTCTTGATTACAAGGCGACGTCGCTACCACTGCACCATCTGGAAGGCTGCAACAAATAATGATGAAGAAGTGAGTGTGTGTGTGTGTGTGTGTGTTATTCTTCGTCTTCAGCAATAACTGTATACAGGGTTATAACGGTCAAATATTGAGTGACAAGTAATTAATCTAATTGCCCGTTAGTAGGAATTAATTGCAATTGGTAATATTAAAATCCGTCGCGAATACAGGTGTCTAGTGAACTGTCTTAGCCAGCACTAGCGTGCTCAACCACCGTTTTTCGCCCGAATTCGGATTTACATGCATTCTTATGGGAAGAGCAAGAAAAATGCAACTTCTAAACCAATGGACCGAATTGGATGAGATTTTCACCAGCGGAAGACCACATCATGAAAGTACTGATTCCAAGATTTGAGCCTAATCAGAACAGAAATACGGGAGTTATGATTTATTAAAGATTCATCGCCGAATTGAAAGGGAGGCGCTACCCTACCGAGTTGTTCCTGCTTTTCGTGACTGAATACAAAAGAGGAAGAGTTAGCCTAATCTCTGCGCGAGGGGCTGCTGCCAGGGGTTAAGGACCTGAGTGAGCATTGGCCAGGATAGGAGGACAACGGTCAAAGCACCAGAAACAATAAACAAGCACCTGATCATAGAGGGTACAGCGTCACTACGTTCAAATCTGGAATAAAAGGGATGATTTGGAACAGTTTTGCACAGTTTTGCCTACAATCACCACCGGAGTGTGAGCTACGCGCGACCGAGCTGCGAGTTGCAAGCAGACTCGTGGTCTGGATTTGTTTTCCTCGAGTGAGTGTTTCAGAGCCATGGAGTAGAGCAAAGTAGAACCAGGGGATCCCTCTCCCCTTGCCGTCAACGCATCCGTGCACATACGTGTGGTTATGTGAGAATAACGCCAGACACGTCCACCCGTGTCAATCGTCCGAAACAACGTCCTAAGTAGTGAAAGTTAATAACATTTGATATCCATGTGAAACCGCGAATGGCTCATCGCGTACGTTCGTCTCATCGCCCAAGTCACGTATCTGTACTTACGAGTGACCGCGAAGAACTGACCTATTATTGCGCAAGTTGTCGTATGGAGTCGACAGTGAACGAGTGAAGCCAGGATCCGATGAGGCCAGATGGAGCCGCCGACCGATCCACTTTCGCCAACCAGGATAACCGCGAGGTGCAACAATGGAGTGTGCAGGCCTTCCAGAACTGTAGGATCACTTTCACCCAACCCAGGTCAGAGGGAATGCAGCGAAGGTAAGATCCAACCATGTGCGTGTGTGAGAAAGACGACGACTATCTACCGCGAATCTGCGTAATCAAATCATTGCTTAACTTAAATCAGTGCTATGGCAACCCTAGACATCTGTTTTCCGGCGGAGTAATCAAAGGCATTTAATACTTGTTTTTTAAAGATGAGAGTTTATGTTAACAGCAAACAATAGTTCATTGAAATATAATTATACCTTCAGAAAAGATAGAAGGGGTTCGCACAAGGAACAATTATTCACTTTATGCTTAAAATCCTAAACGATAAATTGTAATAGGCAATGTAGCCAAGACATAGCAAGAGTATGGTCAAAGTAGTAAATAATCTAACCTTTGTATTTGTCATATTGTCGCAATATGCCATAGAATGAGAGAATGAATGTGAGATCGAGTGAAAGAGGGCAAGATGTAATGTGTATTTATCTGTGCTTTAATATATATGTATATTCAGAAACACCGTAGTATTATGTAACGTCATTTCAGGTATTTAAAATCAAATCCTCCTAGGTTTATTCTTGGTAACTCCGACTGTTAGGCACTTATCCTGACCGTATTATAATTCATGTAATGTTTAATTCGGCCAGCAGGTGAGGCGAGCGATTCTTCGTTGTTGCGTTGCTAAGCTCAGTTCAGTTGAGTTAATTGAGTTAATTAGTTATTTATTAAATTAGCAGCACGTGACAGGGTGAGTCATAAGTCTCCATACAAATGGTGAAAACGGTGACTAATGTTTATTTTTCCTTTTCAAGCAGGTGAACCAATGAAAAAGAGATGCCACTAACGAAGGAAGAACGGATTGACATCATTCTGTTGGCTGGGGGTGGTACCACTCGTCATGTAGCACGTATATTCAATGCAACCTACAGAACACAGATAACCCATGACACCGTGGCCAAACGTATCAAGAAAATCAGAAGGACAGGTTTCGTCGCCGACGAAAGTAGGCCTGGAAGACCAAAGACAGCAACAGATGAAAGGAGGCTAACGCAGGTGCCACGGTGTCATGGGTTATCTGCGTTCTGTAGGTTGCATTGAATATACGCGCTACATGCCGGGTGGTACCACCCCCAGCCAACAGAATGATGTCAATTCGTTCTTCCTTCGTTAGTGGCATCTCTTTTCATTGGTTCACCTGCCTGAAAAGGAAAAATAAACATTAGTCACAGTTTTCACCATTTGTATGGAGACTTATGACTCACCCTGTAGTATTTCTTACCAGTGAACTGAGTACATCTCATTTTTCACATAGTGAATAAGATGCCTTGCAGATTTTTTCAATCATAATTTTTGAAATAGGTAAAATGCACAAATGGGTTTTGCATTCGAAAATTTGAAAATGTAAAAGTTTTCTTACATGCAAATGATAATATTATATTTGTAAGATGAACTGGACGAAAATGCCTGGTAGGCATGAAAAAAATTCTCTTTTTTTCATAGTTATTTCGTTCACAGAGTGGAATCCCCACTCATCGCTTTGTTAATTCACAACCTTGTTACATTCACATGGTTACATTTACGTTATTTAAAAGTCCTACAACCTTCAATACACCATTACACACATCTATTTCAAATTTGAGAAAAGGTAATTCTTCAATTTTGTCTAGATATTACTCGAAAAAAATATGAATACATTTATTTAAATCTTAGAAAATAGTTACGACTAAATGTTACTCGAAAACGACTAAATATTTTTGAAGCTGTAGAAGTTGTTATTTATCAATTTTGACTAAATGTACATATGTCGAAAATGACTAAATTCTCTTCAAGTTATCTTTCCTAGTTATTTTATTCACTTTTAACTAAATGTTACTCGAAGAAAAAGACAAAATAGGAGAGTCAAGTAAAATGAATTAATGATAGCAGTAATTTTTGAAGAATATAGGGTCGTAGCTATTTCTGGATTTTAGTTAAAAGCGACCTTTTTACATTTTTGATTGAGTCATTTATACAGTGTACTGAGCGAGGAATTTACTATGGAGACAACATTTCTCCTACTAGTGGATGTACTAAAGTATGGACATTCTAGAAACACACACACACATAATTAATTACTACTCACAACCGAGAACTTGTGTTACAAACACGTGTCAAATTTCTTTGCAATTTTGCAGTGTTAGGTATAAAAAAAATTATACGAGTAGTACGGAAAGAGTAAACATATTGAGAAGATTTACACTGCACGGTAACACACTGACAACAATTGATGTTAGCATACACATGCGAGAAACCCGAAACACACACACTTACACCTACATTACGATAATCAGTTTACATGTCATTGATGTCAATTGAAATGTTTCCTCTGGTCACCCCCCTCCATTTTCTCCCTCATAATGCCCAAACGGACATAACCACATGCCCTAACTATAATTCTCAAATTAAGCTCCCTTTGATTGAAGTATGTTTGGAATACGTTTGACATTCAATGTATTGATTTACAACTGCTCCTATTATCCCGTTATTGCTCCTTCCTAATGCGGTTACCCATAAATCATTTCGGCAGCCTATTCACACAGGGTATACTTCCGCAGCGACGTAAATATCGTGCCGCGGATTAACATTATAGTTCGACGGTAAATTGAAGCTTGGTTTTGTTTCATTGCAT
The DNA here is from genome assembly GCF_977018435.1 of Lepisma saccharinum. Lineage (NCBI taxonomy): Eukaryota > Metazoa > Arthropoda > Insecta > Zygentoma > Lepismatidae > Lepisma > Lepisma saccharinum. The sequence continues at coordinate 191,338,073 of NC_139229.1, read as the reverse complement.
GCAATTAGGGTCTCAATTGATTACTTTTCTCTGAAAATTTTAATCGCTTGGTGGGGGAAGGTATTATACAATATTTCAGGTATTAAACTAGTTATTTCATTTACTACATGATTAGAATATAAGCCGAATCGAACGCTAAAGCCGTACCAAAATGTTACTTGTAATTGTTGTTAAATATTTTGTTTTTATAACTGGGATATGTTTATTTTGAATGCCAGTATTCACGGCACAGTTTTATTCAAAACAATCTAACAAATCTTTAGTATGCAACGTGCCACCACTCGTAACTCCAGGGTATGGAGATCCGAATTGGCAACACACCGCTCCTTGCTCCGGCTGGTCAGTTGGGAGCACCAGTTCTCACCCAGGGATCGGGATTAAGACGATCCACCCTTCCTCCAGGAAGGAAACCACCGAATTACGACACGTGACAGTAAATAAACTTCCAAATACTTTATAATTAAAATGTCCAAAATCTTTAATCACGAATCGCGAGCGTACATACTGATTCGCACAAGTTAAAAGTTATAATTTGTTGGGTCATGCACGCTCGCAGGCAGTGAAAAGCAACTTATTTAACACGAGAGTCCGCGCACCGCCTTCACAGCTAATAGCAAGACCTCAACTGCCTACCTCAAGCGCGAGGCGCAGCATAACAGATTGTTCTAACTTACAATACAAACTCATAACATAAAATAACACAAGAAAAACTGATAATTTATATAACAGATCAATGTTAATTAGCGATAGTAAGCTAAAGTACAGGTTGGCAACAATTAAAAATGCCAACGTGGAAATTTTTACATCGCCAAGAACACAAAGCGTGGTTCCCCCACTCCTAACATAAACAGCCAATAGGAAAACGATATTTTATTGAAAACGAGGGAGAAATACTTTGCTATAATATTACAATATTAAACTATACAGAAATAACTAAACTGATTTTATCAAATAATTCATATTTGCTCTTGCACATAAAAAAATGATTAAATAAAGATTTAGTTTATAACGAAGACAAATTACTTCAATCTTGTACATTGTTGAACAAAAATCGATATTAAGAAGAAATGTATTTAACTTATGCTTGAAAAACAATGAAAACGTTGCATGTATTATTTGGGATAATTATTAGCCTATAAATTCTGAATAAATGTTGCAAAAATACGCGAATAATATAATATATGTAACGTGCAAGTTGCCGGGTGCTTTTATTCTATTGGGGGAGAACTGGACCTCTTTTGTTACAACAATTTCCTAGAGTCGTGGATCGAAATTATGTGCATCTCGGCATACGTCACAAAATCTAAATGGGGGGGGGAGTGATTTAGAGATGGGAGCGTAACAGCATTCATAAGTGTATTCACAAACAATTGTTAATGCATATAATATCCAAGGGATGAAACAGTATTCCCAATTAAGTCTTCAAAAAATGCGTTGCGCAAACCCTGCAAAATAATTATGTCACTAAACTATTACTACACAATTTCAAGCAATCTACAAATCGCTAACTACTGTACCATACACGCTCTTACGTACTAGTAAGTATTAGCCCGTAGCAAATTGGGAAGGTACTTAAAGTAAATTGTATCAATAGAAAATCAAAGATTCAATTTTAACAATTTAATAACAATAGTGTAACTCATTTTTGGCATTCTAACAATCAACAATGATTTTTAAGCGTAAACTGCTCAGTAATAATCAATGAATTCAACAACAAATTCAAAAGTGACAATGCATCAAAAGTAAGTCAAAAAGACATATAATTTATTTTAACTCACGTATATGTCCAAGTTTTAAGTTTCTTTCATTTTTTTTTTTATGTTAATCAAAAAAAACGTTCATTTCCTCATTAATAATAAATAACTACTGATTGTTCGTGATCACAGATTCATAAAAAAATGGGCGAAAACCACCTTTTTTGAAAAAGAAACAAACGTCTCCAAGAAATTACAAAAAATCTTATTGGTACGTACAAAGGTTCTACCCCATTAGATGCTCATTCCCAAATTAAGTGTTACATTGCCTCGTTCAATTACAAACAAAGTTTTAACCAAGTCTAAAGGACCAAAAAGGGGGGGGGGAATGTGAGGAGAAGTGACATTAGCGGAAACTTCGTCGCGATTACCTGATGTATGCTTTTGCGACGTGTCTTACAAAAAAATGCCAACCGTTGTTCTCATTAATGTAAACGTGAATGCAAGCACATTGCAGAACGTCTAATATATTACACAATTTTGCATCCGCGTATTTCGTGATTTTATTTTATCTATTTAAAGAGAAGGACGCATGACGCTATATTGAAGTGAACAGTTTATTTCACAACAAACCGTATTCAGTTCTCAATTACGTGAATTTTTACCTTTTTGGACAAGGAAGGTTTATTTCAGTAATATGGCGCACTTAGCAAGCAACTAACACGTATCGGGTTCGAATATTGAACTCATGCTTTTTGTCTGTCGCACTTCTATTCACCACTAATATAACAAATCCACTGTTTCCTACCTTAATTTTGCGTGTTGCCACTCTCGTAGTCCTGGAAAAAGGTGTGCACAACTTCCTTCACTTTTTGGTCGTCAAATCCTCGTAGATCAGCGTACGTCTAACTTGGATCTCAACGAAGTACACCTTTTAGATTGCCAATATTACTCCCAAGTGCAGACTGTCGAAATGGCCTTTTTCACAACCCGCGTGTCCATAAGCCAATGCGTAACGTAATTTAAGAAATAGTGCTGGTCACACATTTACAACAAATGTTCCGGAATTGTATTTTACAGAAGCACTTGCAATTCATCGCGTGTTATAAGTAACTTGATAGAGAACGTCAAAGTTCAAAGTGTCGTTACCGATGTTGCATTCTGCAGCGTATCAAAAGGTAGTCGACGGAACCAAATGCAATACACGACTGTTGCCTCTACCTGCACATGTCTGCCGCGCTAGCCTTCCGTTGATTTTTGGGGGGCGTGGTTTTTTACGATTCGATAACTGGAGAGTGATTATGGGAGCCATCTGTCGTAGATCATGAGAATTAAATCATGAGCGATTATACATCGCGTATTTTTGAGCGGAGCATTTTTTTTTTTTTCAACGAAGTTGGAAGTTGTAAGATTTTGCTAAGTTACTTGCAACAAATCGCTACAAATTCTCCCCCCACTGGCAATGACAAAAAAACAAAATCCCCCACTTGAGCATCTTTACAAACTTGAACCTCTAACATGTTTGTATCAATCAATCATACACGATGAATTTTAAATATTCAAGCATTAGAATTATTTACGATCAAATATACAATAGTAATAAAATGATATATAGTATATATAGATAAAACCTAGGGATTATCAACAAACATGAATATAAGAACACTTACATATATACACGATGAAAAATTACTAACCCATACACAAAATGCACCAAACAAGCAATTACAATTTCAAAAATGACTAGATGCAAAAATCAAACATTGATTATATAAACCCGTATATAAATGGTAAATCACACAATTGCATTGTAATAATATAAATATATATATATATATAAATAATTATGATTGTTGGTTCTGGAAAAAAAAATCAAGAAAAGACATAGAATATACATTATTTAAATACTTCCATTATAGAATCTTCATAATAACAAAGGTGTTGCATACACGATGACCAGAAAATGATGCAAATGGAGTCATAATCGTATGTTGTCCCAAAATATGCCAAGGATAGATTTGGTAAAAAGATTTTGGCGAATGTTTCCTCCGAAAAAATACATGAAAAGAAAAAGAATCTGAAATTAAAATATTGAAAAGAAGAGGGGATAGGAAAGAAGGAGGAAATATTGATGTTACAGAGACATTTACGGAATGAGCATCTTTACAAAGTTACTAAAGCCATGGTGAAACATATATGCAAACATAAGTAAATTTTAATGTTAAAGTCAAAACCAGCAAGTATATTATCAATTATAAGATGCAATGGAATGAAAATTGATTTTTATGCAAATTGTAAATGTAAATCATATGATAAAAATGACACTACCATATATATATTATGAAAAAAGAACACATGTACACATTACACAATAAATATCCTAATTTTCTCATAGAAAAAACTCATATCAATACACTGGAATGGTCAAAAACAGAGCATTAACTTTGCCAAAAAAATTATTATATGTAGAATGCAACATTAACAACAAGAACACTCTTATATATATCTTATCAAAACATGGGTTGCATAATTTCAAATACAGTCAGTACCCGTAAGTATCTCAAGGTTGCGTACGCATTCTGGAAAGTCTTAGTCGACAGAATTTTACGTTGTGTCCAGTTTTATGGCAAAATGAACAAATTAATGGAGTAAGAGGGCTATTTGATGGTGGTGGGGTATTTTGAACAAACAGTGAAGCTATAGGAACTTTGAGGGTCATATCTGGAGAAGCAGGTGGATCACGAATATAGTAGTGCTTAATATGAGAAATATGAACCTTTCTTACAAAGAGTTGAGTATCAGGATCAACTAGTAATACAGTTACAGGACCCAAAAATTTAAAGATTTTTGTAGGACCCGACCAACTTTCCTGTAATTTGGCGGAAACCTTTTGTAGAGCATTACTCTGAGGAAAAGTTCGAAAAAGAACCAAATCGCCAACTTTGAATGTAGATGCCTGTCGGTTAGGATCATACTTCGTCTTACGAGTATGCCATGCTTTCTGTAAATGGTGGTACGCCTGTGCCCAACAACGTGCACGTTCAGAGGAAGGAGGACCCGCTAATTCTGAGTCACTTTGAAGCTCCCAATGAAAATTCATCGGTCCGTCAATGTCGCGGCCGAATATTATTTGAGAAGGGGAGGTCTGAATACTATCATGAACCGCAGTATTAAATGCAAAGGCAATGGCCTGAAGATGAATATCCCATTTTGTATGATCCTCAGAATGATAGCTGATAAGTGATGCCTTGAGGTTGCGAATAAAGCGTTCAGCCAAAGATGGATTTGGGTAATAGGCACTTGTGTATATATGCTTAACCTGCGACTCGAACAGAAAATTATTTAAAAGACGAGACCTAAAGTAGGAAGCATTATCAGAAACTAGTTCACAGGGTGCACCAAAGGTAAGAAACAAGGAACGGAGTTTTTCAACAACTTGAATAGATGTAGCAGAACGAATTGGGTACAATGAAACCCATTTTGAAAATGCATCCACTACCACCAAGATAAAATTATTCCCCCTGGAAGAACGAACCAAAGGTCCGACAAGGTCTATATATAGGCGACGCCAAGGGTGTCGAATAACTTCCGAAGACAAAAAGCCGGGGGGCTTACGAATCGCCAATTTAGCCTTCTGACAAACATCGCAGGTGCGAATATATTGCTTAATGTCCTGTCGACATGTAGGCCACCAATATATAGAATTTATCTTTTTGGTACATTTATTAACGCCCAGGTGTGAACCACCACAAGGTGTGTCGTGATAATAGCGACATATTAGATGCTGTAAAGACTGAGGAACAACCACCAACGAAGAATTCGTACGAGGCGGTTGCCACACCAAAAGATCTTGGTATAAGGCGTAATATTTATCCTGTCTACCTGACTTAAGTGTTTCAATAATGGGAGATAACTGGGTGTCTTTTAGTTGCAAATCGATAATATCAGTTTTGCTAAAAGGAATAATTTGAAGTTTTGGAGCTACACAAGCCAAAGAAGTTATAGGTATTTGAGCTGATTGGAATTCTTCTGGACAAAACATACGGGAGAGGCAATCAGCAACGGGATTGAGACGGGAAGGAATGTGTTCCACAAGGTAAGAAAAGCGGGACAAATATAACAACCATCGACCGAATTTTCCGTATTGTTCCGGGTGGCGAAGAAGCCAAGATAAGGCCTGGTTGTCGGTTTGAAGTGTGAAGGGCTTTGCCGTTAGGTATGTTTCAAATTTCTTTAGACCAAAAACAATGGCGCAACATTCAGCCTCATAAATTGACTGGCGCCGTTCCAAATCAGTACGCTTACGAGAAGCGAAAGCAATGGGACGCAAGGAACCATCAGGCTCTCGTTGATTGAGGGTAGCCCCAAGTGCCAAACTAGAAGCGTCACACTGTAATACAAATTCACGGGAGAAATCGGGCAATGCCAACACCGTATGATCCAAGAACACCTGTTTTAGCTTGTCAAATTGAATTTGATCATCATGTGTCCAAACAAAGGTGGTCCCTTTTTTCTTTTTATCGGTTAGAAAACTGGTAATGTCTGCGTAGGAAGGTATGAATTTCGCGTAATACGCCAATAATCCCAAGATACGTTGAAGAGCTTTTAAGTTCTTAGGGGGAGGGAGGTCTTGAATGGCAGAAATACGTTCAGGGTCCAAAACAAGCTGGCCCTCACGCAGAATATATCCAAGGTATTTAACTTCTGTCTGTAACCATTTGGATTTGGACGGGTTTACTGTTAGACCCGCTTCACGTAATGCTTGTAATACCAATCTAAGATGCTGAAGATGAGTATTTTCATCAGGGCTGTAAATTAGCAAATCATCAGCATAATTTATTAAAAACTTGTATTTGAATTTGCCCAAAATCTTATCCAAAGCCCGTGTTAACAGCTGTGTGCCCAAATTTATTCCAAAAGGAACTCAAGTGTAACGATATTGTCCAAAGGAGGTAACAAAAGATGTTAGATTTTTGCTTGGTTCATCCAAACGTATTTGATGAAAACTTTTACATAAATCAAGGCATGAAAAAACCCTCGCAGATTGTAAGTGCTGAAAAATTAACTCAATCTTAGGCTGGGGAAAATTGTCATAAGCTATTAAACGATTTAATTGCTTATAAGAGCAAACTAGGCGGTGTCCCCCATCCTTCTTATCCACCAGAAAACATGGCGATGCATAAGCACTTGAACATTCTTCAATAATGTTTTGTGATAAAAGATCAGCAATTTGAGCACGTAATATGGCTGTTTGCGCAGGATTCAACTGAAAAGGTTTTGTACGGAATGGTACATCAGTTATAATAGGAATGGAAACTGGATCCAATTTGCATTCTCCAACACGTTCTGTAACCACATCCTGAAATTCCTTTAACAATAAATGAACAACTTCAGGTGTAGTGACAAGAGAAGACTCCAAAGGAGGTGAAGGTGAAATATTTGTAATCTCCTTTACTTGATGTTTCCCAGTAAAGGAAATAGGTTCCCGAAAAAAGGGAAAAGTAAGAGTCGAGGTTGCAAAAGAAATACTAGCATGTGAATGGGATAAAAAGTCAGCACCCATAATAACTGGAAACGGAAGGGCATCCGAAATCCAAAAATACCATTTCCAAGATAAGGTATTGATTTTGACAGATACACAAACACGAGAAGTCAAGGTTAAAGGTTTACTATCCACAGTATGAAGCGTTTTGTTAATATCTTGAAGAATAGTGGGATGAACCTGAAGAGTGGATAAAAAGCCACTAGCAATTAAAGAAACAGAACTACCCGAATCGAGTAGTACACGGGAAGGAGTAGAATTTATCAAAGCTTGTATCACTGGCACCGACTTTTCATTTATATAGAACGGATGATCCAAATGGATAATGTCGGAACTGGAATGGCATTGAGGAAGTGATGTTATATCAGGTAAAGGAGAGGACAAAACTTGAGGCGATTGATGGGTGTCCTTCAAATCTGAAGAAAAGGAAGATGATTGTACATCCGAAGATTTTGTTAGCGGTATATCAGAAGGTGAAACGTCAATGTCTGACTGGTAACTAGATTGGGATGTTTCATCGTCCTTTTCAAGGCCTGTCATTGCGGCTGTGGAATATAATTCACTATAGGAAAGTAGTTCCATCGACCAAATTTCTCTCGCCATCTGCATAAATTCCTGAATCGATCTAGGACGTTGATACCCGACCAAATGAAGACGAGTCGACGATTGTAGGCCCATAGTAATAGAATATAATAAACTGTCCTCCGACCAATCAATCGGTAAAATATGAAAGGCTTCGTAAACGTTACGCAGGTAAGAAGAAAGAAATTCTTTTGGATGTTGACCACGTAAGAGATATTTGTCAATTAATACTCTCACTGAAGTAGGAGGGACCAATCTATGCCAAATAAGCCGAAGAAACATAGGCCATGGAAATTTTTCCAATAAGGCCTCATACCAGATTTCCCTAAATGGTCCCAAAGTTTTTGCAAATGCAATAAAGAGTAAAGATTCAATATCCAAAAGCTGTAAGTTAAGAGTTCTATGGATAATAAGCATAAATTGAAAAAGTAGTTCAGGATTGGAACCATCGGTAGATGGTAAATGCTGCAATAAATCCATTGCAGTGTTATAACGAATGTGGTTGGTGAGAAAACTTTCGTTTGGAGGTAATATGAATTCATTACTATTATGAATGGGAGGTGGATTAATAAATGGAGTAGGAGGAATCATAACATAATGTGTAGAAAGCGGTGAATTACATTGTTGTACATTGGTTAGAAGAGACATGTTAAAGACTGTATAGTGATACTATAAGTTTACAATTTAGCCAATAGAAAATAATGAGAAAAAGGCGATTAATAATACGTTACAAAATTTCAAAGGCAAGAACTCCACTTCAAAATCCTCAAAACTGTAACTGTTCTCTTTTTTTTTTTTTGAAAAAAGGAAAAAAAAATAAATGACAAGTTTCAAAAAAAATTTTATGGTGTCTGTCCCCAAAAAAATTTTTTCAACCGTAGCTCTGCTGCCAGAACTTTTGTAACGTGCAAGTTGCCGGGTGCTTTTATTCTATTGGGGGAGAACTGGACCTCTTTTGTTACAACAATTTCCTAGAGTCGTGGATCGAAATTATGTGCATCTCGGCATACGTCACAAAATCTAAATGGGGGGGGGGGAGTGATTTAGAGATGGGAGCGTAACAGCATTCATAAGTGTATTCACAAACAATTGTTAATGCATATAATATCCAAGGGATGAAACAGTATTCCCAATTAAGTCTTCAAAAAATGCGTTGCGCAAACCCTGCAAAATAATTATGTCACTAAACTATTACTACACAATTTCAAGCAATCTACAAATCGCTAACTACTGTACCATACACGCTCTTACGTACTAGTAAGTATTAGCCCGTAGCAAATTGGGAAGGTACTTAAAGTAAATTGTATCAATAGAAAATCAAAGATTCAATTTTAACAATTTAATAACAATAGTGTAACTCATTTTTGGCATTCTAACAATCAACAATGATTTTTAAGCGTAAACTGCTCAGTAATAATCAATGAATTCAACAACAAATTCAAAAGTGACAATGCATCAAAAGTAAGTCAAAAAGACATATAATTTATTTTAACTCACGTATATGTCCAAGTTTTAAGTTTCTTTCATTTTTTTTTATGTTAATCAAAAAAAACGTTCATTTCCTCATTAATAATAAATAACTACTGATTGTTCGTGATCACAGATTCATAAAAAAATGGGCGAAAACCACCTTTTTTGAAAAAGAAACAAACGTCTCCAAGAAATTACAAAAAATCTTATTGGTACGTACAAAGGTTCTACCCCATTAGATGCTCATTCCCAAATTAAGTGTTACATTGCCTCGTTCAATTACAAACAAAGTTTTAACCAAGTCTAAAGGACCAAAAAGGGGGGGGGAATGTGAGGAGAAGTGACATTAGCGGAAACTTCGTCGCGATTACCTGATGTATGCTTTTGCGACGTGTCTTACAAAAAAATGCCAACCGTTGTTCTCATTAATGTAAACGTGAATGCAAGCACATTGCAGAACGTCTAATATATTACACAATTTTGCATCCGCGTATTTCGTGATTTTATTTTATCTATTTAAAGAGAAGGACGCATGACGCTGTATTGAAGTGAACAGTTTATTTCACAACAAACCGTATTCAGTTCTCAATTACGTGAATTTTTACCTTTTTGGACAAGGAAGGTTTATTTCAGTAATATGGCGCACTTAGCAAGCAACTAACACGTATCGGGTTCGAATATTGAACTCATGCTTTTTGTCTGTCGCACTTCTATTCACCACTAATATAACAAATCCACTGTTTCCTACCTTAATTTTGCGTGTTGCCACTCTCGTAGTCCTGGAAAAAGGTGTGCACAACTTCCTTCACTTTTTGGTCGTCAAATCCTCGTAGATCAGCGTACGTCTAACTTGGATCTCAACGAAGTACACCTTTTAGATTGCCAATATTACTCCCAAGTGCAGACTGTCGAAATGGCCTTTTTCACAACCCGCGTGTCCATAAGCCAATGCGTAACGTAATTTAAGAAATAGTGCTGGTCACACATTTACAACAAATGTTCCGGAATTGTATTTTACAGAAGCACTTGCAATTCATCGCGTGTTATAAGTAACTTGATAGAGAACGTCAAAGTTCAAAGTGTCGTTACCGATGTTGCATTCTGCAGCGTATCAAAAGGTAGTCGACGGAACCAAATGCAATACACGACTGTTGCCTCTACCTGCACATGTCTGCCGCGCTAGCCTTCCGTTGATTTTTGGGGGGCGTGGTTTTTTACGATTCGATAACTGGAGAGTGATTATGGGAGCCATCTGTCGTAGATCATGAGAATTAAATCATGAGCGATTATACATCGCGTATTTTTGAGCGGAGCATTTTTTTTTTTTTCAACGAAGTTGGAAGTTGTAAGATTTTGCTAAGTTACTTGCAACAAATCGCTACATATAAAACATAAATATATACATGAATTATGAAAACAAATAAGTATAAATAATTTAATCCAAGTTCTTAACTTGAAAGTATACGAATAATATTAATGACAATATACAACTTAAATCTGCCTAACATGGCGGTCGTTACAAGTAATATATATAAACAACACAGAAAAGTACTTTAAACTATGTCCATAGAACTACAGTAAATTATACTCAGATATTTTTTTGTGGTGTAAGGGATGACCCTCTCGTAAGACACCCAAATGTCAACGTATTTTGCACTTAGTACACCCTGCACTGCATTTTGCACTCTATACTAGCGAGACTCTGGCGGCTTGGCTCACGGCCAGTATAATCCTCTGTGAGGCTCGTATTGTGTCGTCCATATGTGTTGTAAAAGTGTCAGAAAAGGGAAGTAAAATAAATCGAATTTATCAACCAATTAATTAACTATATTTTGATGCAGAACGTTCACAACATCCTGGAAGATAAAAATATATAAGTTATACCTACGTTAAAGTAATTACATTTAGCATAAATATTTTTTTTATTTTGATCAAACGACTCAATGATCCAGAATTTGACAGCGTTAAGTAGTGTCGTTCTATTTGCGAACAGTTCTAATTGCGAACATTTGCTACCTGAACACGAATAACACTACTATATTACCTGGGACGGGTTCTGTCGTAATTTCGACCACATTTTTCCACCTTGGAACCTAGAAGTATTTTATGAGGTCTGACACTCTTGGATGTGACCTACCTACCTGTGGCTATTGCTCAAGCGGTTCCACATCAATTTGGCAGTAAGGGGTTTTCGAACAAAACACAACGATTGCCTTTCTTCGTTTCGATGATTTTGATTATTAAAGCAACTGCAATTGCAAGACATTAACACACAAATTAGATTGTGTCAACAGATGGAAAGGGTGAAATGACATTGGAGGAATTAAAAAAGTAGAAGACCATGATTTGTAATCAGATTGACTACGGTGGTTGTTAGTCAAACTACCTGTCTCCCTGGGTTTCTCAGTATTAAATATTCGCAATTACGACCATTTAGGCATTGTTCGCAATTAGGACTGTTCCAAATTAGGACGCAACCAGTTAAGTCCCGTGTCTCGAGTAAACCTTTGCTTGGATGCTTAAAAGCCTGGTTTTTTGTTCAAAGAGGAAATTTTAACTAATTTTAACGCCTTTTAAATTACAAATAATGGACTGTGTACAGTCACGGACACTGGTTTGTAACAATGTCATAGCAACTGAATGGGATCGTTATGATCGAGAAGTTTCTGTGATTGTAGAAAATGATTCATTAGTGTGAATTCAACGTGGTGTAAATGTAAGCAGATTATGCTTTATTTAAATAATCATAGTACTGTTATTATTGGATATTTAAGAAGTGCTTTCGAAAGACTGAACGGAATAGTTAGTTGAAAGAGTCACTTGTTCTTGTGCTCAAAACCTATTCGGCACATGTTGATCGGTTTGGGTACGTCGCGTTTTGTAATGTGTTTCGAATCGTGTGCTGTGTGCGTATGGTGCTTCTTTGGTATGCAACTCTAGGCCTAATAGGATGAATACTGTAAGTAATTACCAGCACATATTTTTTTCTCTCTCTGATAAGGGCTTGGGAGACAAATAGCATTCTTAAACATTGTTCAGAATATTTCATCAGAGAATAGACAATTCAGAGGGTTATTTAGTAAGGTTAAGGTGAGGTTCCCCGTGCACTTTGCACCATGAAGGCACATACAGGGGGATGTGGTGGTAGTACCCCACTCGACCTCGACAATTTTTTTCGAGGTGACGTGATCAGCACCAAGCTCCAGCCGCTTTCACGCCCAGGGTTGCCCCTGGCAACCATTTATTTTAGGTTTGGTGAATCCCAGAGTCGCCTTATGTAGCTCCGACCTTAGATCACCCACACCGGGAATCGAACCCGGGTCTCCAACGTGGCAATCAGATTCCATACCGACTAGACCACTACGGCTTCTAGGAGGTTATTTAACAAGATATATATATATTTATAATTAATAATTGAAAGAAAGGAAGATGAGATTTCTCTTTAAATAAGACAAATGCTGTGTTAACATTTTAGTATTATTGTAGAACTTGATTTTTTGTTAACCAAGCACGTTTTTTAAACTTAAGGTGCAACAGCCAGTGTGATATTTTAAATTTTCCAATGGAGGAGTTCCAAGCATTTGGATATTCTCAATTGGATCGTTATAACCCAGAAGTGCCTGAAACTGTACAAAATGATTCGTACATAGTGTGAATTGAATATGGTGCAAATGCAAGCAAGTAATACATATTACAAAAGCCAAATTAAAACCTTAAAAGTCCAATAAAATTGTAGGGCAGACTGTATACAGTTCAAATTTACATGAGGTATCAACTGTTATTTACAAAACGACCTCAAGGCTGCAACACTAATGAAGTGAGCTTCAAAACGTCATTTTATGTTATTTTAAAGATGGCGCCTCCTATACACGCTTGCACCAGTGAATAGGATTGGTTTCTTGCCCTCTGTTAACCTAAAACTGACAGAAATTTATCGGCAAATATGAATTCAATATCTGTGTGCATGTCTACCACACCAGCAAGTTTAGTGATGAAGGAGATAGTTCGACAATGGCCTGAGTTCATAGGCACAGTGGCGTCGCGTGAGGTTCACATACGGGTGTTCACAATACAATTTGTATACTGAATGCATATTTACTCCTCTCTCTTGTAACATCATCTTCAACTGAAACAAGTAAGAATAACAGTTCAACATTTAAACAATTTCACCCAAAAATCACTATATTTGAAGTAATACAAGTTTTTTTTATTTATTTTTTTTATTATTTTTTTTACAACTAAAACCCTTTTAATTACGTTATTTACAATTACTAATGGCTGGTCCAAACTATTTAAATGTATCTATTACGAACAAGACCACTTGCTGATTTGCGCGAATAAGTGGCTAAAGAACTCACACTAGGCATGCGCTTTTATTTCCTTCAAATCCGCCAGGTTTAGTAACTTGAAGACTAAAATTGGTAAACGCTGCAAGTGCCACAATAATTCAAACACCGTTATCCACGTTAAACTGTGAAATGTGCCATGTTTTATAATGTAGTAAACGTGAAATGTGGCTGGTAGCCCTCTAAGTAGTTCAAAGGGAGTGTAAAGAGGTCACTAGTGTGCACGTTCTTACGGGCTGATGTGCGGAACGATGCGATTTCCCAACACTTTTTCTTTGGGCACTTAGAACGTTTACCACTTTTAGTCCTCACTTCTCGCTAAAGTTTGCAACTATGTAGCGCAGACCTTTTTGAGTCCCCCCTAGACATGCCTTGTATACGTTGCACTCTGGTGCCGAATGAAAGAAGTATTGTAGCTTGCATCACTGTTCGCAAGGCGAAGTGAACATCTTCGGGGTATAGTGGCGAACAGCCCCTTAGCTGTCAGTTTTATGCAACACGCACAGCAATTGTGTTCAAAGCCCTCCGTTGAAAGAAGTCGTGTCAGAGTAAATCGTATGTATATACTCGTACATCAAACAAAGTATTTTTCCGAATAAATATATATATGTGTGGGTGTGCATTTAATATGTTCGTAATTTAAAACATATGCATGAGTGTTCACGTGCTCATGCGAACATTATCATGGGTGGAAAGGCTTTCGCAGTGGCTCATAAAGTGACTGCACGTGGACCCCACACTTATTCTTCTTAAGATGCACAGGCACTAATTGAAAGTTGAAAATATATGTAGATCAGATAGATCTATGCTAAAATGCAGCAAACTTGTGCAACTCTACATAAAGAATTCTATTAGATGAGAAATAAAAACAAATTAAGGTTTTCATTATACTCTCCCTTATAATTATGTCATATTTAAATAATCTGAACATCCCCTAAAGGTCAATATTTGCAACCAAAAGGGGGCAATTTTTCCATATCCCTTCTTCAAATACTACCCCGGCTAAATAACCCTTTCTCGTTATATCCGTCTCTAGAGTGTAGCAACCGAATGGAAACATCACAAGCCGCACTGGTAACGCACACCTGTCGTGCACAACTCTGCTTAAAGGACAAAGAAACATTGTTGAGAGTGATGAAACCGAGCCATGAATCAGGAATAACGACCGTGTTTACTCTCCAACGAATGCGAACATTGGCCCACTCCGAAAAGCTGACGAACCTTGCGCTAAGACTTCTACAGGTCGCATTCGCCTCTCTTTTGTTTACTGCTTAATGTTACACACCCCCTCCTTCCCGGCACCCCTTGAAGACTTGCTGGAGAGGTTCGTCTACCCCTTTTGTTCCCGTAATGCAACCTGCAAAAAAGCGACCTCACAACAATGTAACGGAAACATCATCATTTGTTCTGGAGCTCTCTCACCGAAGCATTGTTGAACATGTGATATAGTGAACCCCTTCTGGTGTTCGTTGAAGATGTCCCAGCAGCGTGACCTACGAATTCTTAAGCTATTGTTACTCTACATTGTTGGAGTTGCAAGAAGGGTAGAGTTTGAACTATTTGCAGGAGCGAGCTGAAAAATAAATTACGGTACCAAAAAGGGAAGAAGAGTGGACCATCAAAAATTCTTGCAAGAAATTATTATTCAGTTACATTTTATTGATATTTTAGCAATAATGGCGTATGATGAGTCCTGATCACGTGGTCCTTGTCTATAGAGAAAAAGCAAAGGCTAGACGTACGTAAACTCCGTATATTAAGTGGTTAGACACCCATTTTGCTCTTTCTCGGCGTCTTCAAGGAAGCCAGGTTTCAAACTCTTACGAAATCAAGATGCAAACTCCGTAATACTGCTGTCATATTCTTATTGAAATGAACAATTTTATTCATAATCGAGTCTTATGTATTTTAGTCTCTGGGCTTGAAGCTTAGCAGATAGCCTGAGGTAGCCTAAATTCTGACACATACACACGCAACGTTGGTTGTACCGTCCCTCCCGTCGAGAAGTTATTCTAATTCGACTGCGTATTGGACACGGCCTTCTCATACATGGCCACGTGCTGCAAGTCCTGGACCCTCCAGTAATGTAATTTTAAGTTTTGGGCAAAATTCTTATTGAATGTGCCGATTTTGCTTCCTCAAGCAGACTTCCAATCTTACCAACTGTTTATCATCCCTGTTGGGAGATGACGACAGTGTTTTAACTAATGTTTTTATCTTTTTGAAAAGAGCTTGTCCCTTTCACTACCTGTCAGGCAGTTTTTAGTGTATTCTTACCTTTCTAATATGTTGTGTTTGTCCTGTGCAGGTCTCTTTACAACTTTTAACTTTTCCCCAGGGGCTTTCTACACCCCTTTCTTTAACTCTTAGGTAAGAATTTCAGATAAGGGGATATTTCCCAGCATGCATTGAAGGGTGCAAAATGGCCTTATGTGACGAAGGATCCGACGATTTTAATTCATTCATTCATTCATCGGCAATAAAATTGGATCATCTAGAAATACTCGCTTCCCTGCACGGCGTTATGTGTGCTGCCTAACTCTACGGTGAAGACCGAACTTGCCATTGTACATTTGCTATTGCTGTTCGGTCATCACCCTAGGATCTAGGTGTTCCATTTTTATTGCCGGTGACTGTACAATGTTCGAACAAGTAGCATAGTAAAATAACATTATTTTAGGTACATTTTTCAATCATTATTCCAAAATCTCGAACGAGATCTTGAGCCTCGGAAAGAAGTCTATGTCTCATCTCGGCAAATCTCGAAGCATCTGGCCGACGCCAGGGGTCTCGGGTTCGAATCCCAGCCTCGGTATGGGTGTTCCTTGTGAGTGTCCCTTCATTAATTTTATCATAAGATCACGCATCCTCATCTTCGCGGTTAGAAAAAAGTTGAAGAAAAGCGATCAATCGAAGCATCTTGTTTCGGTACCTTTCCGAGAATGGACCGACTACATGTGGCTTGGCAACGTCTCGAAATATATAACATAAACAACATTCAAAACGTGTCATTGTACAAAGTTACACAACATATCGAGGTCATTACGGAAAACGTTTTCATAATTAAGTTTATTTCCCATTTCGACGCTATGAGCCCTTGTAAAGCTTGCTTTTATTCTGATTATGCAACCACGCCACAAGACTCATGATTCCCACAACTTGATAAGAGTTCGGAATTACTACAAAACAAAATATATGATACATCGCATCTATAAGTAATCTGGTTGATATCTAGTTGGTACATCTGAAGAAGTTGCTTAGCAAGGAAAATCTTTCAAATATCATACAAAAGCCTCCAACGAGACTAATTTATTTATTTATTGATTGATTTGCTTTATTTTTCTTCGCTTGTTGTGCCACTTTTGGCTAATTTGCGAAGATGGGGATGAGTGATGATATGATGAAATTGATGAATCGACACTCACAGATCGGGATTCGAACCCGGGACCCCTGGCATCGTAGCGCGATGTGCTAACCACTCCGCCACGGGGCCAACCTAACGAGACTGAGTGATGGACTCTATGTCTCGGTCCCGTCCCGATTTTACAGACATCTATCTCGTTCTCGTCTCTGGTACGCGACCTACGTTTCGTAGTGGTTAGCACAGCGCGCCACAACGTCAGGGGTTTCGGTTTCGAATCCATGCGTATTCTTTGAGTGTCTCCTCATCAATTTCATCGTATCATAACTTATTTTCATCGTTACGATTAGCCAAAGGTGACAGAAAAGCGACGTTAAATAACAAAAATCTAATCAAATTATATCGTCTCTGGTAGCATCTAGGTCCCATCACGGTTTCTTTCTGGCAGCGCTGTCGCCTCTTCGCCTACGAAAACACATTTTGTGCTAAGTCCCATCTGTGCACAAAGTACCGTACTGTGTCACAACTTTTCGCTTGTCACGATTTGCTGTTCGAAACCAAGTTCCAACAAATCATGACGTACTATCTCGCATCAAATTTTGTATTTACTACCGACTAGAATGTGCATAATGTAAGCTTGAATGAAAACCACACTTTTGTCCGGTAAGTGTACATAAATTAGCCTCTCTCTGCGTTGATGTACTGGTACTACTGTGTACAGACTTACATATTATCCGTGGCTGAAAGTGTGTCTAAATGTCAGAGCTTTGTCGTTTGCTACATTTTACTCGCTAATGAAATAGTTGACAGCACATGTAACGAAATTTCCAGCATGACGTGGCGCCGACACATCCTCATCATATTGAAATAGAAGAGGAAAATGCGATTACGTACTAAATTGGCTCCCGACAGCGAACAACACCCAACGAAAATGAATATCCAATCGTTTGTCCGTGAAATGAGAGGCCACCGGTTAAATTTCAGAACAATGCGGTTTCAACAAATGGCCTCAGGTAGTCCTGGCCATATCATGGCTACGAATAGAATTAACACACGCGAGATGATCTGATTTCACTTTGGCACAATAACATTACGTACTTTTCCCTCTCTGGTCGAGTAAAATATTCGGGGAGAGCCATTTCATTGTTGAAATGTAATTGTTACCTTTTGATGTAATAATGAACTGTTTGCATTGTTTAACATATTAGAGATAATGAATTCAAACATGTATTGTTGTCGCTCATATGTAGCTTGTGGCTTCTTTAGGCGTTTATTGGTTTAAGGTTGGTAAAAAAAATCGCAAGTAACCTATAGATCCGCTGAGAAAACTCAAACACGAAACCCCCGGGTTCGATACCCGGTGGAGACACATGGTGGTTCGGATCCCACTTTAAACTATAGGTCCAATCCCGATTAATCTTCCTGTGCACAGAGTGGACTTAAAATACCAACTCAATCAATCAATCAATCAAACACGAAACCCCATATTATTCAGAAATCCTGCACGCGATTTCAATTTATTTTTTTCGTCCAGACGAGCTTCATTTGGACATATTCGTCTATTCTATTCTAAATGTGTTAACATCTCACGTATTAATGTTTGAATATACAATATGTTTGTTCATTGTTCGGTGAATTGAATTGCTATTCAGTTGAACGCCTTCGGCAAAACTTTTAAAAAGGAAGGTTTAATTTCCCTTCAATATGTTCTGAGCCTTTCAAGATGTTATATTTATCCGTTATTGTGAATGAGAAACTTAGAAACTCTCATTGGCTAATGTACATGTGAATGTCAGTAGGCTCTGTGGCCGAGGGCGCTGAATGGTTGACTTACAATCTCTTCACCGAAGATTCCGTCCCAGTATGAGCATCATTTATCTTTATCGTCGCGATTATCCTAAATAGCAAGAAAATCCACGTAGCAAATGCATACATGGTCTTTGTATTTTCCTTATGTTATTCTATTTTAGTGATACGTATACACCTGTCCACCTGCAAACATAAATGACTAAATATCGGGCTTGGCGCAGTATTTAAAAGCAACGAACGATTTTAAAATTTCTTCCAGAACTAAACTCTAATGTACCATACTTCTATAAATTGCAGATTAGCATTCTTGCTGTGTAAGGCGTGATAGATGTTTATGCATGGACACCCTCATGGTCACTTGACCTCTTCGGAAGAAGGGAAAATTTGTCGTTTATACTATTGTGACTCCTCCTCCCTTGGAATAATGGGAAATTAGTTGTTTATATTCTTCTCCTTTTTATTATTATTTCTTATCTTTATCTCTTGTAAATTCTTTCTAGATTTTTGCTTTCCCTTCCCAGTATCACGATTTACTTCTTTCTTGCACACTCCTGATTATTACATTTTCTGTCTCACTTTGATCTTGACTTCTATCGTTCTCTGTGATGTTATGTTATTTCTCCTCCTCGTCTCTTCTTTCTCTCTCTCTCTCTCTTACACACCCCATCTCACTTCCATATTTCCTTGGTTTCTCCCTATTTCTCTGACATTCGCTTCTTTTATACCTCTTTCCCCTCTCGCTTCTTTATTTTTCTTCCTTCCTCCCTATTTCTCTGTCATTCGCTTCTTTTATACCTTTTTCCCTTCTCACTTCTTTATTTTTCTTCCTTCCTCCCTATTTCTCTGTCATTCGCTTCTTTTATACCTCTTTCCTCTCTCACTTCTTTATTTTTCTTCCTTCCTCCCTATTTTTCTGTCATTCGCTTCTTTTATACCTCTTTCCCCTCTCACTTCTTTATTTTTCTTCCTTCCTCCCCATTTCTCTGTCATTCGCTTCTTTTATACCTCTTTCCCCTCTCACTTCTTTATTTTTCTTCCTTCCTCCCTTCTCTGTCATTCGCTTCTTTTATACCCCTTTCCTCTCTCACTTCTTTATTTTCTTCCTTCCTCCCTATTTGTCTGTCATTCGCTTCTTTTATACCTCTTTCCCCTCTCACTTCTTTATTTTTCTTCCTTCCTCCATACTTTTCTGTCATTCGCTTCTTTTATACCTCTTTCCCCTCTCACTTCTTTATTTTTCTTCCTTCCTCCCTATTTCTCTGTCATTCGCTTCTTTTATACCTCTTTCCCCTCTCACTTCTTTATTTTCTTCCTTCCTCCCTATTTCTCTGTCATTCGGTTCTTTTATACCTCTTTCCCCTCTCACTTCTTTATTTTCTTCCTTCCTCCCTATTTCTCTGTCATTAGGTTCTTTTATACCTCTTTCCCCTCTCACTTCTTTATTTTCTTCCTTCCTCCCTATTTCTCTGTCATTCGGTTCTTCTATACCTCTTTCCCCTCTCACTTCTTTATTTTCTTCCTTCCTCCCTATTTCTCTGTCATTCGGTTCTTTTATACCTCTTTCCCCTCTCACTTCTTTATTTTCTTCCTTCCTCCCTATTTCTCTGTCATTCGCTTCTTTTATACCTCTTTCCCCTCTCACTTCTTTATTTTCTTCCTTCCTACCTATTTCTCTGGCATTCGGTTCTTTTATACCTCTTTCCCCTCTCACTTCTTTATTTTCTTCCTTCCTCCCTATTTCTCTGTCATTCGGTTCTTTTATACCTCTTTCCCCTCTCACTTCTTTATTTTTCTTCCTTCCTCCCTATTTCTCTGTCATTCGCTTCTTTTATACCTCTTTCCCCTCTCACTTCTTTATTTTTCTTCCTTCCTCCCTATTTTTCTGTCATTCGCTTCTTTTACACCTCTTTCCCCTCTCACTTCTTTATTTTTCTTCCTTCCTCCCTATTTCTCTGTCATTCGCTTCTTTTATACCTCTTTCCCCTCTCACTTCTTTATTTTTCTTCCTTCCTCCCTATTTGTCTGTCATTCGCTTCTTTTATACCTCTTTCCCCTCTCACTTCTTTATTTTTCTTCCTTCCTCCCTATTTCTCTGTCATTCGCTTCTTTTATACCTCTTTCCCCTCTCACTTCTTTATTTTTCTTCCTTCCTCCCTATTTCTCCGTCATTCGCTTCTCATATACCTCTTTCCCTCTCATTTCTTTATTTTTCTTCCTTCCTCCCTTCTCTGTCATTCGCTTCTTTTATACCCCTTTCCTCTCTCACTTCTTTATTTTCTTCCTTCCTCCCTATTTGTCTGTCATTCGCTTCTTTTATACCTCTTTCCCCTCTCACTTCTTTATTTTTCTTCCTTCCTCCATATTTTTCTGTCATTCGCTTCTTTTATACCTCTTTCCCCTCTCACTTCTTTATTTTTTCCTTCCTCCCTATTTCTCTGTCATTCGCTTCTTTTATACCTCTTTCCCCTCTCACTTCTTTATTTTCTTCCTTCCTCCCTATTTCTCTGTCATTCGGTTCTTTCATAACTCTTTCTCCTCTCACTTCTTTATTTTCTTCCTTCCTCCCTATTTCTCTGTCATTCGCTTCTTTTAAACCTCTTTCCCCTCTCACTTCTTTATTTTCTTCCTTCCTCCCTATTTCTCTGTCATTCGCTTCTTTTATACCTCTTTCCCCTCTCACTTCTTTATTTTCTTCCTTCCTACCTATTTCTCTGTCATTCGCTTCTTTTATACCTCTTTCCCCTCTCACTTCTTTATTTTCTTCCTTCCTACCTATTTCTCTGGCATTCGGTTCTTTTATACCTCTTTCCCCTCTCACTTCTTTATTTTCTTCCTTCCTCCCTATTTCTCTGGCATTCGGTTCTTTTATACCTCTTTCCCCTCTCACTCCTTTATTTTCTTCCTTCCTCCCTATTTCTCTGGCATTCGGTTCTTTTATACCTCTTTCCCCTCTCACTTCTTTATTTTCTTCCTTCCTCCCTATTTCTCTGTCATTCGCTTCTTTTATACCTCTTTCCCCTCTCACTTCTTTATTTTCTTCCTTCCTCCCTATTTCTCTGTCATTCGGTTCTTTTATACCTCTTTCCCCTCTCACTTCTTTATTTTTCTTCCTTCCTCCCTATTTCTCTGTCATTCGCTTCTTTTATACCTCTTTCCCCTCTCACTTCTTTATTTTTCTTCCTTCCTCCCTATTTTTCTGTCATTCGCTTCTTTTATACCTCTTTCCCCTCTCACTTCTTTATTTTTCTTCCTTCCTCCCTATTTCTCTGTCATTCGCTTCTTTTATACCTCTTTCCCCTCTCACTTCTTTATTTTTCTTCCTTCCTCCCTATTTGTCTGTCATTCGCTTCTTTTATACCTCTTTCCCCTCTCACTTCTTTATTTTTCTTCCTTCCTCCCTATTTCTCTGTCATTCGCTTCTTTTATACCTCTTTCCCCTCTCACTTCTTTATTTTTCTTCCTTCCTCCCTATTTCTCCGTCATTCGCTTCTCTTATACCTCTTTCCCTCTCATTTCTATTTTTTCGTCCTTATTTCTCTGTCATTCGATTCTGTTATACCTATGTCTCCTCTTTCTCCGTATTTCTCTGTCATTCGCTTCTTTTATTCTCTTCTTTTTCCTGTTGGGGTTCGCCGATTGTGTTTAGTGGTAACATTGTTGTATCCCGAGCTTGTTCCATTGTGAAGTGGAGACACACTGCACAGTGTTTCGGATCCCACGTAAAACTGTAGACACTGTCCCGATTAGTCTATCTGAACATAAAGTGGACTTAAAACAACAACAGCAACATCATATCTCTTCCTTTTCTCTCTCTTAAAACTCTTCTACCTTATAATCACTTGTAAACACGACGTATGTTCCACTTACGGATACACATTTCTGAATATAACCTTGACGAATATATTCTGCGGGCACCCACATGATCAAACTATTTCAAGTGGAAGTTAATTTTGCATTTATCAACCCACTGCTATTTCTAAAATGATCTCACACCCAGTCACCCCTGCCACCCTGCCACTGCACCGGGCGCCAGGCCACGCGTTGAAGCGCTAATTGATGACATGCATTTTTCACCCCACAACAAAAATAATTAATTAGACACGCTGTCATTCTACCCGGTAGTTAGGTGAAACATTTATCCTGCCCCTGGGCGGTAATTAACGCAGGCTTTTACTTTTCTAAGTCCTCTGTAACTGGGACAAGTCAAGGGTTACTTTAGAAGAAGAATGTGTAGGTTTTTCAAGCCTAGTTCCCTGCGATTAGAAATACAGTCCACGATGATCAGAACCGAACTCTGTTTAGGTTAATGCAGGATTTATTAAGTTTAAAATTTTATATTTTATTTTCCAATCGTATTCGGGTTGTTTTCTGGTGAAAATATAGAAAAAGTTTCAGGAAACTCAAACCATATTGTGCGAATCTAACAAAAGAGCTGCCACTTTTTTTGTAGGTTTTAGACACTGTTAAATTCTGCTCATCTTTTTACGTTAAGTGACATTCAACTTTTGTTCATCCTAAATACCAAATTCTTGAAATAACTGGGGGCGATTATGTGTGGAATTATTATTCAAATCAGAATATTCAATTAATGAATTTAAAATTGAACAGGAAGGGTAGGGGCCAAATTCTGCCCATCGTTGGCACCGCCTCGGGCTGATTATTTTAAAAGTTTACATGTAACAGTCAAGTTTCGTCTATGCTTACTGCTTTTGCAGATTTTTTCATCACATGAAATGTATTTGTAGAAGAGTTTCCTTGTAAAAATTTCGGAAGTTTACGGCATTTACAAGTTTCTTAACTGTGATTGGTTCGCTTCATGTAGAAGCATGTAGGCTGGAACAAACGCCTCGCAAAACTTGAGACAAGAAGCAGAAAATGTGACAATACATTGCGGATTACTCAGAATTATATAGTCTGCTACATGTGTATCACAATCACATTTATCAAATAGTAATGCATCTCACGAATCAACTGTGACCTTAGTATCAGTCCCATTAGAAACGCCAGACCATATTAATATTACATATATATATATATATATAATACACTCACATACACATACATGCAACCTCCACACATATATAATATATATGCATACATACATACATACATACATACATACATACATGGTGTCCTCAAAATAAGCAGCAAAACTTCAGGAATGTGTTCTTCATATGTAAACAATAGTTTATAAAAATAGGTCCGGAAATAATCTTTTTCTGAGTTATAGGCAATTCATTTGCGAAGAAGTGTGTCCACGTCTGCCACCGAAGACGAATACACCAGTGCTTTTAAGTACCAGACAAGTACCAGATTGTGTTGAACAGTACCTGGTGTTGTGGGAGATAAAGACATTCCGGTTACCATGTGCTGAGAAAGTCTATAAGTCGGAAACCAAGCATCTATGTTTACATAAAATATTTAATCGTTTACGAGGAACACATTCCTGAAGTTATGTCACTTATTTTTGGGACACTCTGTGCATGTGTGCGAGCGTGCGTGCGTCTGTGTGTTTGTGTGTATGTATATGTACATAGAACATGCTCCAAGTTGAGATACAAGTCTTAGTATTGTTTCTGCAACTGAACATTGCGTTACTGCCTAACTACTCTGATACTTGCGACTTGCAATTTATCCGGAGAAGGTTCTTTGAAATAACTATATCAGGACAACTATCGTGCAGTTTTTATACTTAATAATAGGCTCCCTTCGCATTGACGCTGCTAGTGCAAACGCGACATTTCCGTTTGCACAACTGGCTTGCAGGATACATCACATGCCACGAATAACGTTTCTACGACCAAATGTAGCGTGGTCAAGCGTGTGAGAAATATATAACTGTAGTTCATCTTCCTAGCCGTGTTCTCGATGGTACCAAGTATTTTATGACGCAATTGCGACTCACCATAGAATGTAGCCATACCAACTGACTGAGAGTGGTCCTGTCACCAAGTCGATACATTACCACACCGCCTAGTGACATGCATCGCAACGCTAGATCAATGGAAGTACGTGTTTTGCAAGATAACCTAGTACTAAATCTAGCAAAAGAAGCACAACACCGAGATCTAGGTATCCTCATAGATTCTAAACTAACTTTCGATAATCACATCATCACAAAAAAGGCAATGCGATTGTTAGGCTTACTTTACAGATTCACCGAAACCATAACCCGAAAGCACTTTCCATTTACTTCAAAACATTTGTCACCCCCATTCTAGAATACTGTTCACCCATCTGGAGCATGGCTGCCCCTTCTCATACCTCCAAGATCGAGCGTGTTCTCAGCTCTTTCCTCTCCATCGTTCGATATAGAGTGCCTGCCCTGAGACACCTGCCTAAGAGATATCTGCTTGTAAACTTAAACATAAATTCTCCAGAATCACGTAGATACGTTGCAGATATGAAATTACTACATAAGATCATAAATGGAAACCTATGATGCAGCATCCCACTCCACGAACTCTCCCTCAGAGTGCCTAGACACAAAACACGGAGCAAGGAGACTTTCCACATTGCAACTCCCAGACTCTCACTCATACAACGTTCATTTTTCCATAGGCTACCGAACCAATTCAATATCATCTCAAACCAAGTAGATATATTCAGTTCATATTCGTCTTTTATCACCAAATTAGAAAAAATGGTACATAAGTAATGCATTGTGAAAATAATCTGTTTACCTTGGTACTGTCTTGGCTTGTTTATATCTATATATTTTTTATTTTATATTATTTTTTCTTGTTTTGTGTGCTTCTTTTTAACACTAGTGTACTGTTTTACTGTTGTTTCTTTCTGGTTTAAAATGGCTTCTGCTGTACTGGAAATTTCAATAAATAAATAAATAGAGCACCGCTTGATACTTTTACTGTAGAGCACTTATTGTGTCCAAATTTTGATTGATATATTGTTTGATTTATTTTACTTCGCTTTTCTGTTACTTTTGACTAATCGCGAAGATGAGGATGAGTCGTGGTCAGGACCTTACCCAGAATTTTATTTCGGAAGGGGCTCATCCCCTATAAGCAGCTGCCATCTAAAGGCGAAAAAGTGTGGGGTAGAATTCCTGAAGATGATTTTCTCAGTATATTACAACTTATTATATAAGATGTTTAATCCTGCTAAGGAGTAAACTTTATTACTTCTATATGCTATTTAAATTAGTAACAAAACGGGGGAGGGGGCTTCAGCCCCCTGAGACCTTCCTCTGGCTACGTGCCTGATCGTGGTAAGATGAATTGGATGAAAGGACATAAATGCACAGCACACAACACGCGCCCCACAGATATTTTTATTGGCTGTGAGTCCAGGCGCCAGATCATCGCTAGTCTGCTAAAATGCAATCCACTACGTGGAAGAGCGGTTGATATTTTGGTGTTATCCCGCCCATATTTTGAGTACTTCACTCTTACGAAAGTAAGGGCTGTCCAGCTGTTTTTAGTAGTTCATTATACTTATTATAGTACAGCGTGTCCACAATGAGACTCCAACATTTTGAAAATCTATAACTTTTTCATTTCAGATTGTACAGCTGTGATTCCGGAAGAAGCAGAAGCAGAAACTCAAAAAGTTTATGTGGTAGCGTTTTAGTGCGCTGCAACAATCGATTGTTTGAAAATGGAGATTCCAAACGAGCGTGCACAGGTTGTGTGGTGGCATGCAGAAAGAAAATCAGTAAGACAAGCAGTGAAGAACTTTGTGAACTGTCGACCGTTTCATACCAAGTTCTCTCGCTGCTTGTCTTACTGACTTCTGTGGACTCCTTTCGAATGACCTCCGCACATTTTCTACAACCTGTTCCTGGATTCTGGGTTTACCACCACCGTGTCCTTTCAAAACATTGCCGGTCGCCAAAAACTGATCACACCCAGTGGCGTACGCAAGGGGGGGGTTACGGGGTTTAAACCCCCCCCCCCCTTGAGCTTTTGAAATATTATGAAAAATGCTGTGCAAGAAAATAAAAATGACCAATTTATCACTGTCAAGGACCTGCAACAGTACTACTACTACTACTACTACTACTACTACTAATAATAATAATATAATAATAACTTGAATGATTATTCCCATGCAGCACGGAGAAAAGCACAGCATTCCAAACACGCGCCTTTAAGAGTGAATGCCTTGAAAATAAACACGAATTCTTGAAAATAATATATAAGGGCAACTATGATTTTAAAGAGCAAAAAAGTTGTTTTGTATCTCGGCTGCACAATGTTCTATGATCATGTATTTTTTTGTGTGAACAATGAGCATGAACTAAAGAAAGCTCTTGGTTCGTTGAAAGCGGTTAATGTATAGACAAAGGTTAGGCCGACAAGAATAACTAAGTCACCCATCCGCCTTCCCGCAGCACGTTTTTCAAACGACAATAAGCTTAATTATTGTAAAATGTATTGTTGGTAACAACAGTGAGACAATCCAGATGTGAATTATCGGGGATATTTATGCGGCGACAAAGCCGGAAAAAATTCCAATCAATTCCGGGAATCGAATCTGGATCTCCCGCATGGTTGTCAGATGCCCTACTGAACAGACACCTGCAGCTTCTTGGATGAGTTCCGTACATTGATTATTTTAATATATTTTCTTGTTTTTATGGATTTTCTTCACACTTAAAATGTCTCATCTCGTTGAGTAGACAATTATTTCGTAAGAAAGAAAAATGCTCTAGAATTTGTTAAAAATCGAATTACTAGAAATTAATTTTGTTTTATTGCTTTCATAAATACTATATTTATGTAGATCTCTACTACATAATAGTAGTAGTGTTTTAGTAGTATTATTAGTAGTAATTCAACTAATTAATTAATTATAAGTATTATTAATTAATTATGAGTATTATTATTTAATTAAAGTATAATAAAACAATGGTAATGTGAATTTTGAGAAAGTTTTAGATATAACCCCTCCCTTGATGAAATCCTGCGTACGCTACTGATCACACCACTTCTTTATAGTCTTGAATGTCGGAGGATCCTTATTGTACACACGACGAAAGTTTCGTTGCACTTGAATAACTGATTTTGTTTCTGCATACCACCACACAACCTGTGCACCATCGTTTGTTTGGAATCTCCATTTTCAAACAATCGAGTGCTGCAGCGCCACTACGGCTATTGCGCGCACTGAAACGCTACCACATAAACTTTTTGAGTTTCTGCTTCTGCTTCTTCCGGAATCACAGCTGTACAATCTGAAATGAAAAAGTTATAGATTTTCAGAATGTTGGAGTCTCATTGTGGACACGCTGTATTTTAGGACACCGAAACCATAGTTGTAATCCTGCTACAGAGAGAATTATTACCAAATGGAACACGTTTCCCTAAAACACACTGGAGACAAATTACAATTTTAATTCTGTAATACTAAGCCATTATGTGATATTGATACTGTGTATGTACCTAAAGCATAAAATAAAGAATATTAAACAAGAAATAAAGCGTGATAGGTTGTCGACCTCAGATGTTCCTGGTTCGGTTCTAATCCCGGCCTACTTTATCCTTGCAGTATCCCTGCATTAATGTTATAATCAACACTCATTCTGATAGTCGTGATTATTCAAAAAGTGGGAGAAAAACGAAGTAAAATAACAAAATTGTAATGCATTCCTGTCCAAATTGCTCCGGGTCAAATTGCTGGAAGTACCCCATATTTGGAGGTTGAAGAAAAGTAAATATTACTAAGGTTGGTATCTCCGTGCATACTTGTGCATGACAGAATTATGCTGGCTCTTTTGTTACAATTTGCAGCAAAGATAGCTCTCTATAACTTCTGGCTCTGTTCTTTGAAATCATTTCACGCCTTCCACAAGCAACGCAGATCACCATTAGAATGAATTCGCCAAAGTTTTGCTTTCGTTGTATTCTCGACAGTGTTGCAACTTATATGTGTCGGATTTCCCCAAATGACTCCAAATGTGTTAATTTGTCGTGTTTCTTCGGTTGATGTCGGTAAGAACTTGACAATACCAACTCAAATTCACTTATTCTCATGACTGTATAGTGAGATGCATAAGTATTATCAGGCGAATTGTCCACCACCATGTTTATTCTATTTGTTTCACGCAACGAGAGATTCAAGAATTGAAACAAAACTCCAAACAAGCTGCTGCCACAACTGCACCAGTATACTTTAAAATATTTTCCTTAATTGATTGATTGATTGATTTTGTTTATTTTACTTCCCTTTTCTGCCACTTTTTGGCTAATCGCGAAGATGAGGATGAGTGATGATGTGATGAAATTGATCATGGGACACTCGCAAAGAACACCCATGCCTGGGCCGGGATATGAACCCGGGACCCCTGCGTCGTTGCGCGATATACTAACCATTCCGCCACGAAAGTCTGCAAAATTTACCTTAAAACCATGTAGGATGCAACAGAAAATTAATAAAAATAGCCATAGACAATGTGCCAAGAAGTACTTGTGCATCCCACTGTACCAGGGCATAATTTAGATTTGCAACAAACCTTTTGTGACCCATAGAGATAGAACAAGCAGGAAGAGTCTGCTGCATGTCGTTGCTGGAACGCTTCGAGGAACAAAAGATCTCATTTTTTAAAAAAGTTATGACTTTTCATTTAGTTTTGTCTTTTCAACATTTAGTTGCTAGGCAATTGTTATTTTCCCAGTCTTGTATACATAGAAAACATTTTTTAAAAAACATCCAGTGTCAGCAATAGAATATGTCTTGGAGACAAAAGTCAAACACGAAACCTACGTTCTTTCATTTCAGGATGTTCATTTTTCATCGTTGCTCCTTGCCCCTAGGGAGATATTGCAATCATAAGATATCACAATGTCAATTTCTTTCCCTGAAGGAACGACGTTTTTTTTTTTAAAAAAAAGACAACAGCATCAGATTTTCCAACGATATGTTTATTCTAAATTGTGAAAACGACTGAAACAATTTGAGGGTGGTGACATAGCCTGAAACCATATCACGTATACAGACAATAACCTGCCGGGGAATTTTATAAAGGAAAGATATGATTTCTTTCTCTGTTGTTTTATATGTGTAGTATTGTGTGTTTTACCGTCTTTCTCTGTACTACCCAAAAAGCTTTTCCCTTCTTTTTATTTTAGGGAAGGCGAAACAAAGTCGAGTGACGTAACCCAATAAATCCCTCTAATCATCATCTGCCTTTAAACTTAACGGAATATAAAATAAACTGCCAGTCAGTGAAATATTACACCTAAGGGATAGTCTTACTACGCCTATGGGTAATTTCTGTGGCTTAGGCAGTAGTACGAAAAGTATAATAGTGCACTCGTTTTAAGTCCACTTCATGCTCAGAGTAATCGAATCTGGACTTACAGTTTAAAGTGGAATTCGAAATCTGTGCAATATGTCGCCACGACACCGGGATCGAATCCGAAACCCTTTGATTACAAGGTGACAGCATTACTTCGAAGCCTTCAGGGAGACCTCGTTAATAAGGAATGACATGGCCACCCATATCACCGGATTAAATCTTATGAAATTGTTTTTTGGTGATTCGTGTAGGAATATCTCTTCGTGCACCATTCGCAACCATATCGCAGCTGTGACACTGATGGGCCGACGATCGTAATATGTTCATGCACATGTGGGACCATTTTGATATCTATCGCATGTTTCAAGGAGGATTCACGTGTGATAAAATACAGCATGTGTTGAGTAATTTATGAATGGTAACTCTTTTAAATGTTTAACACACTTCTCAAAAAGTTTCTTTATCAAAATTTAAGTGTACTTTATGCTCAGAGAGGTTAATCAGGACTGGACCTACACAGGCGCGTCGCCTGATAATGTTCGCATGAGCACGTGAACACTTATGTATATGTCTTAAATTACGTACATATTAAATGCACACTCACACACACATATATTTATTGGAAAAAAATACTTTGTTTGATGTACGAGTATACACAATTTACTCTAAGACTTCTTTCACGTCTGATAACTTCTCTAGATAGTTGGTAACACTGACTCCCACGGTGTTCCATGGAAGGCGTTGAACACAATTGCTGTGCGTGTTGCATAGAAGTCACAGCTAAGGGGCTGTTGACCACTATACCCCGAAAATGTTCACTTGGCTGTGCGAACACTAATGCAAGCGGCAATACTTCTTACATTCGGCACCAGAGTGCAACATATACAAGGCATGTGTAGGGGGACTCGAAAATGTCTGTGCTACATAGTTGCAAACTTTAACGAGAATTCGCTAAACATGGCGAATTTTAAGCAAATGAAAACTCATATCTAATGTGTGTTCTTGAGCTACTTATTCAGGCAAATCAACAAGTAGTCTTGTTCGGAATAGATACATTTAAAAGTATATAAATATATGATCTAAAAGAGAATTGTTAAAGTTAATATTATATCATCGCACAGTACTTGTAATTGTTCCATTCACCCGAAATGCATGGATGGGCAAAGGACACATCCTGGGAGTTTGTTACCATTTGCACATATACAAGCGACTCGAAACCAAAGGACTGTCTCTGGAACGATTCGTTTCGTCCAATGTATAAGATCAAGGATGCTAAATATGTTAATGACGACTATGAATAGATATTACTATTCGCTAGAAAGCAGTGGTTCCCAAAGTGTGCGCCGCGGCGCCCTGGGGCACCTGGCTTACAGGGGCGCCGCGAAATATTCCAATATTTTCAATGAATTGTTAGTCAATGATATGAATGTTTCAAGTATGTGCTTATTTAGTACTTTTTATAAAAATGTTTCCGAATTTGAAATATGTGTTTAATTTTTAACTAAAGGCAAACAATCTTACAAGTAACAGAGCGTTGCAAGTGTTAGATAGGCCTACATTCTGACTTGGGCGCTGCGAGGAAATCTTGAAACACTAAGGGCGCCTTGAAGCAAAGAAGTTTGGGAACCCCTTCTTTAAATGGTCAAAAATGAATCTCTCTGAACCATGGTAAAATCATGCTAGTGGGTAAAATACGAAACACGAGGGAAGAAGGAATATGAGCAATGTCACATTGACTGATACTTCAATCATAAGCATCGCAACAGAGTTACTGTGGGCAGGGTGCATTCTGTATTATATCCAAATATCTTACATACACACTTTTTCTGGACTCTTGGGAGGACGCGTCCTCCTCTCTGTCCCGCTAACGATGCACGTGCTTTCAATGCTGAATGATTGTCGTTCGTTAACACATGGTCCGTGGAATAAAATGTAGATTACGAAGTATGGTATTATTGAGTTGTACATACCTGCGATTACATGTATTACTAATTTTTTTGGACTATCCATTACTAATGAAGGACTCTCGTGTAAAACATGGCAAGTGACATTTTGGTCATTTTTGAGTTACAAAGTAGAATGTGCCATCCTTCAATTATCGAGTGAAATTGCCATGTCATACAATTTACGTTGGACTCAATGAAGCCTTGTGAAATTGGTAAACACAACACGAGAACAATTTATCTACAGCATAGCTTTTCATAACCATTTTTCTTAATGAACTCAGAAATGACCAAAATGTCACTTACCATGCTTTCCACCCGAGCCCTTCAATTATAAATATCGTAATTAAAAGGGTGTTAGTTGTATTAAAAAAATGTTATATTACTTCAAATATAGCGTGATTTTGGGAGAAAATTGTTGAAAATAAGTTGAATTGTAATTCTCACTTTTTCAATTGAAGATGAAGTTACAAGGGAGAGGAGTAAATCTGCATTCAGTACAAAAACATTATTCTGGACACTCGTATGTGAACCGAACCTGTGGACCTACAGCTTAAAGAGGGATTTGAACCACTGTGCAACCCGGGGCTTCCTTAGTGTGAAGCCATATTTTAAACTTTTTCACAAAATTTGTCATTCTTCCCAGTTTTGTAACCAAGTACAACTTTGATTACAAGATGACAACGTTACTACTAAGCTATCGGAAGATATACTATCGCTGTTAAACTTACTATATTCGATTATAGATTATCGATAAAGTACTATAAATCGAATTAAAATTCTGCACAAGAATCTCTTATTTTACTCATTGTGCAACTTGTTTGGGTACAATTATCCTTCTCTTCTTCATCTTTTCCACCCGCTGTTTCAACCACTGCTTTTCCCCGAACTGATTTCGCAAATGGCCGAGCTTGAATGTAGAACGACATTACGTCGACGTGGAGCCGGCGCTGACGTTCAAAATTGCTGTTTAATACTTTGATGTTGATGTACATTTGGTCCATAAGTTCTCATCTGTGTACGATGCAAAACGCCAGCTTCAACAATGCACGATAAATCACGGACACGATGGAATAATCAAGAACGTCGATACTCATTTGCAGGCTCCATTTCACGGACGCCATAATTCAAAATGGATTCCCGTGCGGAAATATTGCACAAAATTGCCCTTCCGTCCGCTATGCTTTGGCGCGATTTCCTACGATTGGTGCAGCACGTTTTTTACCCCCCCCCCCATAGATTTGAGGTGTCAACAATGATGTCGTTAACACTGCACAATCTGTCTTCTTCGACGGAAATATCCCGTTTGCGAATTTCTTCACTTTTTGTGCAAAATTATGTGGAGTATTTACGATGATGATGTTAATAACGAGCAACTTTATATCACATGTTTAGAATGTTTCCATCCAATTGTCTGGTGGAATGCGGCACAATCATCGATATACAGTGTAAGTAAGTTCCACAGTAAAGGTTATCGTTATTGTCTTGTAATCAATGTGTATCGGTTTTGATTCCCTATAGGAACAAACCTAGCTATACTCTGTTTCCCATCTCTGGAACGAGCGAACGAAAGCACGTCTCTGCGCAAATAGTGACTCGAGAGGGCTTGACCAATGAACGTGTGAGAGGGAACGAGTTTGCGTGGAGTGGGGAAGCGATTGTAGCTACCACCAGTTTGCAGGAGAGTTTTCTGTTTCGCTCACTCCAGGGCTACCCGGAATAGAGTATACCTACAATAACTTTTTTCCGAATGAGCAACTTGCAACTAGACCACTAACTGTAATTTAGTTACACCTTATTTAACAATTGTACGTTCCTTTTTTAATTATTGGGTGAATATTTAGTATAGTTTAAAAGAAAATCGTCTTCTTCGTTGCCCTGTTGAGGCATATTACCATGGCTGTATATAAAGGAAGGGCTTAACGGGTCAAACCGCTTCCATTTCTTTAGTAAACATTTTGTATTAATTGTATGATCAAGTAAACAACATCTTCAAAATGGTAAACACACTACATTTGTTGAAAAGTAAAGGGTGTCTCAGAAATATTTTCGTTTTCGAATCCGCCCTCTGGGCCAATTCGCACATTACGGAGAAATGAGATAGATCGCAAACGCTTGGCAACCTTGTTAATATTTAGTTGCCATGGAGCGCTTTACGGGGCAGCAACGTGCTTTTTGTGTTCGTGCGATTTATAAAAATAATGATTCTTATGTTGTTGTGCGTCGTTTGTACCGTCATCATTATAAACTGGCAGGAATGGGAAACGTCCAAGCGCAAATTTAATTAAATATTGGGTGAGAAAGTTTGAAAACACTGGAAGCACTATGACGAGTAAACCGTCCAAGGTCATCAAGATGGAACAGAAACGTTGACCGCGTGCGCCAGTCTGTTAGTGAGGATCCTCGCCAATCGTTAAGACTGCGTGCAGCTTCTTTAAATTTGCATAAGTCGAGAGTTCATCGCAGCAAGGATATGCATTTCCACCCATATAAAATTGTTATTACACAAGAATTAAAACGTCACCAATGAATCACTGAATGCTCTTCATCAGTTATTCCCAGAAAGGGTCATCAGTCGCAGAGGGGACATTAACTAGCCACCGATAAGTCCTGATTTGACACCAGCAGATTTTTTTCTTATGGGGTTACCTTAAGAGTAAGGTATACACCCCAACGCTACAAAATTTGAGAGAATTAAAGCAAAGAATTACAGATGAAATCAATGCTATTCCTCGTGCAACGCTTCGGCAAGTGATCGAAAACTTTAGTTGAAGAATAATTGAATGTGATAACATGAACGGTCACCATTTGTCCAATACTAATTTCCACAAATAAAAATTTAATGTTTAAGCTTTCTTTTAGTAATAAATTTATCTTTATACAAAAAATGAAGTATTTATTTTAATAGTTTTAAAAACAAAAAAAAAAAATTTTCTGATATAAAAAGTGAAAGATAAATTACTAGTAGGTGTTTTAAGAATACCCAGCTACATGCTAGAGGATTTGTAGGAAATGGAATGAATTTTGCCCTAACCTTAGTAACACATAGCCTTAATTTTGGTCTTAGAATTAAATATTACTGAGTACATAATTAAAATAAATATAAGTAATAATTGCAATAATTGAAACAATTGTAGGTATCAAAACTGACATAATTTTTAAAGTATTAATATTGACACTTTCTTTAGTTGTTTTACACTAGGGACTTCCATACGTATCTATAAAACATATGCTTGTAAGTTTTAACCACATCACCACGTGTGTGCCTTTGGTATCATTCAAAAGATTAGGAAATAGAGCAACTCTTCATTCGGGAACATTTTTCTGTTACCTTGTGCGTTGAAGAGGTATTCAAAGTAAAAATAATCCCGTGATGGAAAGATGGAAATGAAAACTTGTTTCAAAAGTTCAGCATATTTTTGTGGGAAAAACAGTCATTGAAAGATAAAAACTTTAAGATCAGAAATATTTTTTGAAACTCTCTACTAGATGAGTTCTTATTGCTAATTAAATGAAACGGAGCAGAGTGACATTGCCGCCATCTTATGACGTCATATCGCGAGCTCCCACTACTGCTAAAGGAATATCCACAGAAAAAGTTATTGTGCTTTTACTGATTCTGGGTAAATAAAATGTCATCTAGCTTTTGGATTAACATCAACACTGATTAATGATCAGTTTCTGTCACCTTCCACCACTTCGCCCGTTCCAGCTCTATTGCTTTGATCGATTACAATAGGGAAAATATACGTCGAATATTCGCCGTTGCACACAATACCTAATACGCAACCGACGCCCGCATGGCTGTAATTGAATACATGTCGCAGGGGACCGAACGTCACAGAGGATATAGCCAGTCTTGCCCAGGAAATAGGCATTCATTGTTGGGCCACGCAACAGTACATTACCTGAATACCCATTATTGTATTCTCTTGGAGGCGCGACGTTATTCACTGAATCACTAGTATCTGAGGATGGTGGAATGTTGTACGATCTGAGGCTTATTTTGGAAATTAATTTTAACCGTTGAATAATGAGAAATAGAACATTTTTGTTTTTATGATGAGGGAAAGTGAAATCTGAAATATTTTGTATAGTGGAGTAACAGAAAACCAGATTATTTCCACTGGATAAAAATATATGTTTATAAGCCAGGGAATTATGATCAATTCGCATCAAAACATCTCTCCAATGATTTATGGAAAAATGTTGATTCAATCAGTAACACCATACAATGATTGCGATAAGGAAACAATAGTCAAATTATGGGTTTGAAGAACTCAATATGCTGACCAAGCCAGAAATTTATTTTATTATAAAACATATACTAAACGTAACAT
This sequence comes from Lepisma saccharinum, assembly GCF_977018435.1. Taxonomy (NCBI): domain Eukaryota; kingdom Metazoa; phylum Arthropoda; class Insecta; order Zygentoma; family Lepismatidae; genus Lepisma; species Lepisma saccharinum. Next base: position 191,301,726 of record NC_139229.1, on the reverse strand, counting down.
TTCAACCTTCTAGCAAGGCCTTCTTCAGACTCTGCACCAAGTACAAATGTAACAAGGTACAAAACAGGACGATATATATACACAAAAGGAAAGCCACCTGCTAGAATGTTCCAGAACAACTTTCTAATAGTCTGGAGGGGAGTTATGTTTGTGTATATATATCGTCCTGTTTTGTACCTTGTTACATTTGTACTTGGTGCATAGTCTGAAGAAGACCTTGCTAGAAGGTTGAAACGTTACGTTTATTTTATGTTTTATAATAAAATAAATTTCTGCCTTGGTCAGCATATTGAGTTTTTCATATCATGGAAACAAGGTTTAATGGTGTTATAATTTATGGGTATATTCCTGCAGATTTTGTTTCTTTCTGGTTTGAGGAATGCCAGAATATTTACGTGATCATACATTGTATAACATATCAAAACAATTGAGGGGTTAGCGCAACACTGGCCAAACTCACATTTTCTTCCTACATGCAGCACAAAGAAAATACATAAATAACGAGCTTTTAAACTGAAGAAAATTTGGAAAATGTCTATTAACCACACGACAAACCTTTACAAACATTCATTTCTGTGAACGTATAAAAACAACATCCTGATACCTTTAATTTAGCATTAATAACTCTTTCAGGAAGTGGGTTAGGTCACTACTTCGGTGAATAGCGAAATTATATTTCAGATAAAGAGATATTAAAATATTTCTTTAATTTCCAAATGCCTATTACCAGGGATTGTACCGAAACGAGGAACTTTGTACATTTCGAGACGAGAACGGGATCAGGTCATTCGAGGTTCGTCGAGATGAGACAGAGAACAGAAACTTAGCTTCGAGATCCTCGGTCTTGGACACTGTTGTATGATTACTTGAAAACTTTATCTGAACCAACTTTAATTTACTGTGCGACTTCTCTTGGCGTACCAAGCGGATTTAGTTTTTATATATTAATTGTAAAGTTAATTGATTAGTGGCATTTGTTAACCTGTGACTATTCAGGAAAAAAATCGTATTTTTTCCGAGGTCGGTAGCATTGTAACGAGATATCGAATAGAAAAACGTTTTAGAAGGAAAGTTATTACTTTTAATGACCTTTATAATACAGAGCGTGTTCCGCTTAGAGAGATCCAGAAATATTTGAAAATTTGAAGTGTGAATAATGATTTATTAATACACCTTTTTCATACCTTGATATAGAAACTCACCATGTTTAGGAAAATAGTCAATGCAACTCGATGTTTGCGCTTTGCGTTGCCCTGCAGACATCTACACGGCATTCAAGCTCCCGTCAAGTGTCACGTGTCTCTTGCTCTACTGCAGTCATATCCAATGCGTCGATCGCGGGACGTTTCTTGGTCGATCGCAGTTATATATTGTAATTATACGAATATACGTTATTTGAATTCAATTTCTATAATGTATAATGGATTGATCCATTTTTAATGCAAATGTCAGATTCTGAATATCTATCACTGCCATTCTTTCCCTTTTTTTTTTTTTAATTTTTTTTTTTTAAGTGGCGCAGTTTTGAACCCCATCGTCTTTTGCTCCCTTACTGGCGCCAGCGGGTATGACTCAGTCGTGCAGGCGAAGATTAGCGCTGACTGCCAGTCGCCTTGCTGTGCTCGCGGGAAAGCGAGTACTGTTTTGTAATAGTAAAATACAAATGTTGTTGTTAAATTTGTAACGCCTCAATATCATTGCCAAAAAAGGGCAATTTAGACCGTCATTATAAAGCACTGCATAGCAATAAATACGGTGCCGATTTTCCGCCCAAAACTGACATTCGCAAAGCTAAACTGAAAGAACTTAAATCAAATTTAGTTGCTCAACAACAATTTATGATGAAACCAACCTCACAATCTATCAAAGATACCCTCTGTTCCTTGAAAGTTAGCCACTTGCAGATCGTTTACCGAAGGGAAATTCGTAAAAGAGTGTTTTCTGGAAATAGCCGATAATCTTTTTGAGGGAAATGAGAACCAGAAAGAGATCTCAGCTGCTGTTAAAGATGTTCAATTTTCAAGAAACACTGTCGTGCGGCGAATCGAGAAAATGAGTCAAAACATAACTGATTAATAGTAGCTCACTGCCTGTTGTTTACACATTGGCGCACATGCGCAACCACATATATTCACTATTGGCGTATAAATTCGGAGAGTTTCTGTATCTTGTAAAATGAAAATCATAACAATATCTTCCTCTGTTTTTAAACAGTAAGCATTTATTCTCGATCAATTTAAGCGGAACATGCTGCAAGACGAGATAGAGACTCACGTTACAGCTTTGGATGTCGCCACAAAAGTTTCAGGTTTTAAATCCTGGTCTAAGCACGTGTGTTCTTTGCGTGTCCCTTCATCAAAATAATCTCGCCCATCTCCATCATCGCAATGAGGCAAAAAGTGCCTGAAAGTGACGCTGAATAAAAAAAATACAAAAATGACACTAAATACAAAAATACAAAAACGACGGTAAAAACAAAAAAAATACAAAAATGACACTAAATAAAAAATACAAAAACGACGGCAAAAACAAAAAAAATACAAAAATGACGCTAAATACTAAAAATACAAAAATGACGCTAAATACCAAAAGTACAAATATCAGACCGAGAAAAAGAGGGGCGTTTTTAAATCGAGACGAGACCGAAAACGAGACAAGTCTTCGTACACACGAGTCTCGTCTGATCTTGATACCATCCCTGCTTTTGGTGCTTAAAAACCTTTTCCAATAAACTAACTTTTCTTGTGTGATCCAGTCGCTTTTCCCTACAACCGTTCTCTGGCCTCCTTTTTGTTCCTTTTTGGACATTTCCTGCCGCAGCTAAAATTGTCCAGGGAGCAATAACCCAGGCAGTGACCGGGCATTTTACTTGGAGTGTGCTAAGAGTTTCTGCCATAACATTTTCCTAACAACGATGCTGCTACGAAACTCGCGCTGCCTAAGCGTCGAGGTCAACAAAACTTCACTCGGAATTTTGCATGTCTTATCGCAATGTGAATGAGTGGTACCGAGTCTTAAATGAGACGAGGATTGTCCGGTTCTCGGTCTCGTCTCGTGTTGTAAACACTCGTCTTGTTCCCGTCTTAATAAAGTATAAAGAATATACACATCATGTCCCCATCAAAGCGTTCACAGCGTATATACTCAATACCTGGTATCTCTGGAGTAAAGCCACTTATAACGGTAGATAGGGGGAGAAAGCCAGTGGGCGGAGCGAAGCAGTACACGCTGTAACAAAGGCTGGAAGCTGCAATCGCTTTTACCCCCTCCACGCAATCCCGTTCTTTCGCACGTGCTCATTGGTCGAGCCGTCTCAAATCACTACTTGCGCAGTTGTTTTCGTTCGCTCTCTCTAAAGATTCCAGGGACAGATTATAGAAGTCATGAAAGGAAAAAAAAACTTTTATTAGTAACGGTTTCTGTTTGACGCCTCTTTTCGACGCCACGAACACTCTAAAACTGAATTTTATCCTGAATTTGTGCAGCTATAATGTACAGGTTCGAAGTTGCCACTAATAGAATAAACTGATAATTGCAGTAAATTAAATAATGAGGTAGGTATCAACTTGATATGCGTGACTTGTACATGCAAGTTTACCAGTCTCCAATGAGACCAACAGTCGAAGTCACGCCACATCTCGATTTTAGACAGGTCTATCTCGTTCTCGGTATCGTCTCGAGAAGTTTCGAATAATCTAGACTCGTTCTCGTCTCGATTTTTGAAAGATCGCCTCGTTTACGGTTCCATCTCTAACTGAAAGTTGTTTGAATGGTGGGGGAGGGGTTTCAGACACCTAAAGTGATTGAGATGTGTGCATTAAGTCTGGAAGGCATCGATAATAATTCCCCATTGCAAGTGAAGTGTGGGAAATTAAGTTGGAAATATGATAGACTACTCTAATGTTACTGGAAAGGTGTTTGTGAAGGTTTATTGGATCGTTGTGACACGGACCAATAGATTTGTGTGTAAATGTTCTAAGATTTCCCATCATCGGACTACTCAGCTTTTGCTTAACACGGGAAGGAACCACAACTACTTAGATTACTCTAACCTCTACGCGTGCAGAGAAAAATATATGTGTTTCACTTTCACAAATAACAAATTTCAGATATGTTTCAATTTTAACTTCCTCGATCTCATTCACTATTACTACCTTTTTCAATAAACCAATATCTTCATTCATTCATACTTTATTGGTTTTAGCCGTATACCAGCTCTACACCAAGTGTCCTAAACATACTTCATGCATGTAACATGATACTGTTACATCAAATTACAAATTTTGAATATATATACAGTTTTCATATACATTATATTTCTACATCAATATCATGCAAAATCTAAAATTGATAATAAATACAATTGTTATATCTGGCGACTATATCAAGTTACATATTTTAAATATGTACAATTTTCATATGTCAATATTAATATCATGAAAAAATCTGAAAATTATAAATACACTGGTGACGATATTAAAGAGGATAGAAATGTTGGGAGAGGTATTCCTCTTTTTATTAAATTCTTGAATAACATCTCCCTTTGTGTGATATAAAGCGGACATTGAAATATAACATCTTAACGATCCGTAGTATATTTTAATTATTATGGACAACGAACTCCAACTTCCATTCATTCAACCATCGTTTTCCAATCAGGAAATATTCAGAAACATCACAGGAATGCAGTGTCAGACAGCACTGAAGCTCTTCCTGGTCATCAGCGGTATACGGACGAAATCCACGAAGAGGCTACAGTCCTGACTAAGCATTTGTTTAAGGGATGAAGGGATATTTACAAAGAACACCCATGCTCAGCCATTCGAACGCAGGGCTCCTGGCGTCGTAGGGCGCTGTGATAACACCTTCGGCTAAAATCTGGTAGCGTTTCAAGGATTGACGATTATTTCAGTTCTGAGCTAAGGAGTTCTTGAAGTTTGGAGGTACGAAGGGGGAGGAACAAGCATCGCGCGATTTTTCTGAAGCCGGGTCACGTGACAGGAGGCAGACCAAAACATTCGTAGTCGCCATAAGAACGTATGTAATTTTGTGTACTTTTAATGCGAATTACGGAGCAATGGTGGCTTGTTCAGCATATGGCTGTACCAACAGAAGCAACAGGAAAACTGAAGGAATAACATTTTACAAGTAAGTAAAGCTAGCTATAGTTTATGTTCGTAATATTTAAGTGTTAAGTAACCCTTGTGTTCTTCCGAATGAAACCTCTTCATATGTCACTGATCTTTGTGGAACGTCTTTCATATCGATACACAAAACGATTTTCTGTACATGTGTTTCATATGGCTACAAATGTTATTTAGGTTAGGATGTCGTATTATTCAGACACTTACTTTTCTTTCTTCTACATTAATGCAACGTTGTTAATACGAGCGCACCCCAAAAAGTGCTAAAAGGCTGTAAGTTATGATTGATGGATTTACTTTACTTCACTTTTCTTCCACTTTTGAATAATCGCGAAGATGAATGATGATAGTGCTGAAGGAACACTTACAGAGAACATCCTTGCAAAGCCCGGGAATCGAACCCGAGACCTCTGGCGTCGGAACACTTCGCTACGGAGGCCTGTTGTAAGTTACGAGTTTGGTGACTTAAAGGTAAATAAATATATAACAAATAAATAAAACAACAAAAAATGCAAATATTTACACAGTTAATGGTTACTGCGACCTAAGAAAACACACGACTTACGCCGGATTGAGTAGGAGGAAACGGATCTCCCCCCCCCCCACTTGACATCTAAAAATAAAACCATCATCACAAAAAAAAACCCGGTTCCGATTGTTTTGATTTTTTTTTCAAATTATACTAGCAGAAAGACTAATTATCGTAACATTTTGGAAATCATTGTCCTACGAAATTTGAACCTTCCTTAAAGTAATGGTCACTGTTTGGATTCGAAAAAAAAGTTATTTATTATGTTGAAGAAAAGAAACTTAAAAATTACCTTACGCAAGCATGCGCGTTGCCCATGGACAAGGTATTCTCCTTTGACAAGCGACAGCAAAATATAAAATATAAAACTGCAAGACACAGATTAAATAAAATAAAAGGAAGATATATTTTCAGTGTTTTAATGTGCTACCTTTCTCGTTTTGGCCAATATTTATTTCATTACCAATCAATTAGGTATTTTTAAGTGAATTTTTCCTTTAAACCAAGTTACCTATATTTATGTCTACAAGTATTCATGTGTGTTCATTCTTGAAACAAAATTTTCAATTGTATAAGTTAAATAGTAACAAAGAAGTGTGATGCTGAAAGCTTTCAATGTCAGGGTACCTATTGACATGGAAAAGTATGAGAAAATTATGAAAATAGGAGACATTCTGGACGAGTAGGGAATTATTAATTTTGGTTGTTTATTTCTTCCTACTCGAATAAAATAATGTAAACCTTCGTTTTTAACTTACTAATGGGTTTGTTACTATGAAATCATTATCAATGTACGTGTAATGGGGGCGTGAATAATCACGGCATTTCTCCTCCCTTCATATGTAGATTGATCTAAAACTATCTTTTTTGCAGATCTCGCTAACATTTTATCATTCGTGTTTTGTAAACCTAAACCCCCCCTTTCCCAAAGCCATAAAAACGTGAAAAATCAGGATTGTTTAACAAACTTTAGATTGAGTTAAGGAAAAAAGCATGAAAAGAGCAATGTAAATTACACTCAATGACATTTTTTTTGCTGGTGTTTTTGGACATTTTGAAATGGATGGTATAAAAATAACTATGATAATTTTTACATACGAAAAATATCGCAAACGCCTCCACTAATGACGAGCTTAACCGTGTTATATTCAGTTATAATAATAATAATAATAATCCGTTGCGCAACAGCCCATGAAGAGCCTAGGCATACCTACCGACTGCCGGTCTCCCTCCCACGCTTTCCTTCGTCACCTCTAAGCGTGGAGATCTTCAACCAGTATTGGAATAGTCGGGGGGTCAGCCCGATATATCCCCAGCCGTTATAGTAGGTCGTCTCGACCGGATTACGCTCACTCACTCGGAGCTCCCCAATTTCCTCACGATGGTGGGTTGCCACCGGCCCTATACGTAGGCCGAAAAAAATTCCGACCAAAGCCGGATTCGAACCTACGCCGTCCCGCAGCGAACGATCTCAAGACGAGTGAACGCCTTAACCCGCTCGACTACGGAGGAGGACTATATTCAGTTTTAATTTTCATATATATATCGGTTGTACACAAAACGAGATACATTTCAGCTTTCGAAGGAGGAAGGAGCCTACATGCGCTTGCAGTACGCAATGCGATGTTCTTCTGCCAGTTGAAGTAGATGCGGCCATCTTGCTCAGACAATAAGCTCCGCCCACTGGCTTCAAAACGAAAGCAAGGAGCGATACGAGACTGCAGGCACCTGCCTTGAAGTAACACGGAAAGTTGTATCCTTGTGGCTTACGTGAAGTCCCGGTGATTTCAAAAGTGGTGTGACTGGAATTTTTTCCAGTTTCAATTTTTTGGTAGCATTCAGGTGGGAGAATGATACACTAATATGCCATCATCCATTGTAAAGCGTCAGTTGTTGGTCCCTCGTCATATGTGAAACATGTACATTGTTGACATATAGTAGTGTTATGATCATGGAAAAAAAAAAACGGCTGTCGTGCTGTGCGGCCGCGAGCACATTCAATCTTTCTCCAACTCCGTTGTTCCCGCTTTGAAAACATTGTTGCGACTACACAACTTTAGATCGCCAACTCCAACGATAATCTATTCCTCTCGTCACTACGCATGCACCCAGTGTTGGGAGGAAGAGTCCATTTACTGGGAGGTAGGCTAGCTATCAAACTAACGTGTAGTGTAAGCGAGAAGCTCCAGTTCCATTTCATGGCGTATATACAGCAGTGTTGCCACTATAAATCTCCAATGCACGTAAATAAAACTTTGTTTATCATGTCGTGTGTGTGTAATTTGTGGCTTCTCTTACTATGTATTGTGCATTTAAGTTACTTTACGTCGCTATTCTACCGTTCTAAATTAATGGTGAGAATGGTGGAACAAACACAATAAAATGGCTCGACCCTAGAACCCTTTAATTTGATAGTGTCCTCTGTTAACCATCCTATCACGAAGGCTGGCTGTATCGTACAACCAATAATGGACTCACAACTAATCATGGCGAATAAATAACAACTACCTCTTCGCAGAAAGTACGGCGCCTGACTGCCACGAGTGAGAATTTTCGCGTCAATGTTTCTGCATAAATAGTCTGCGTACTTTGGGTGGGTTTGGAGTAAAATCGGCAGGAGCGAGGTACTGATCACATCACTTCCATAATAACATAGTGAATGTGTGGGACTCTATCTTCGCACCCACCTACCGGAGAAACTAAGACAGCAGCAAGCAAAGCACTGCGGTTGAGATCTTAATCGATGTACTTTTGAGACACCCTGCATTTCCCAAGTCAGCAAGACAAACATGATATAAAGCAGACAGCAGGAGCTCTGTTGCGGATTCGCCGAGAAACTCATTTCCTTGTCTTCGTGTTCTCCAAGCAATTCCTGTTTCCTTGTTTCTTCGTTGATCCGTTGCAGAGGTCGGACTGTTTATGTAATCTTAAGCTGACATTTCGTCGCGTCCCAGGAGGAACAAACTTCATCTTGCGAACCCAGAGCACCATGACAGATTGAGGGTGCCTGGGCGGGGGATTTGCGGGCGAGATTTATGCCCCGAGGAAACTTAAGCAACAGATCATATATCATTCAAGAAAAGGGTGACATTTCGTGACGTCACTGCCGTGAATTTAGTTGGTAGGGGAATGGTCCACCGTTGTCGCTGTTTGTGTTTCTAATTTTTGTTTAGCCTTTTTTTTCTCTCCGAGATACCGTCATTGTGACGTCGGCAGATAGACAAGTATGTTCTAATGGAAAAAGGCGGGAAAGATGGAAGAATACAGAAGTGGTTAATCGGTCAATCTGAACAGTTAGAATGTGCAGTACTTGGAAGGTAAAGCTTTCTTCATGTACCTTGCAGTTGTTCTCACGCTTAGTCAAAAAGCCTTTCGTAACTTTCTTACTTGAGGAATAATCGCAAATCCAGCCATTGCATCAGAATAGTAAATCGAGAGTTTCAGTCAAATATAGCACCACTCTCAGCCACCTCATAATATTCGAAGGACGTGCTAAAGTCTAGAACAAATGCATCCTGTGTGAGCAGCTTGTCGTTAGTTTTATTCATACGAAATGGAGCAAAGCTAGAGAAGATTCAGAAACGAGCAAGTTCTCGGTTTTTTCGTGCCTAGTAGATTACATGCTGTGTCGCCCCAGTCGAATCTGGTCATGCTTCCATTTGAAAATAGGGAGTTCAACATCTTCGAGTGCATAAATTATCTGTGACTTGCACAAGATTAGAATGTTCGAGAATTAATCTGCATTTCTTAAAGACAACAAAATTAATAATTATGTAAACGTTTTTGGCATTGGAAAAATATATTAGAAAGGTACCTTATTTACAACTTTGACTATTTTATGTAAATATTTTAAATATCTAAATTGCATGATGTAATTATGTAAATCATTTGATACGTGTAAATATCGACCAAGTTTCCTTGGCATTTTGTAAACAACCATTTAGTATATAAAGGAATCCGATTTCTGTATATTTCGGCTATCTTACCCGATTGCTGGTATCATAAGTCTACCTCGTAGGGAGAACTGCCCGGTCCTTTGTGGACGCTGCTGCAATTTGCTTATGTTAGTTTCTCATAAACCTGCTGCTTCGGCTCTGAGTTCTTGCGATACCATGAATAATCTTGGAAGGGTTACCCGTTACAGATTTGCACTCAGATCTGCATCAGTTAACCTAAATCCAAGATTGCCAGTGGATAAGTGTTATTGTATACTGTGCATAAACGATAATGAACCAGACTTTATTGGAAGAAAGTTCCATACCCTTTCATTTCTAACTTAAGGAAGGTATAAAATCCGACACCAGTGACCAAGTCAGGGCCTGCAATTTAGTTCCCCTAATAGCTAACTGAGAAGTCCGATCAAGAGTACCTTAGTAACCAGTCCTAGGCCCTAGAGGACCAGTGTAGGTGCGTGCAATGCTACAGAATTTTCAGAAATTAGTAAGTTCTCAGAATTTTTTGTGCCAAAAGGATTGCATGCTACATAATTTTCGGAAATGAATAAGTCGCCAGTATTATTTGTGCCAAAAGGATTTCCATTCTACAGAAACTAGAAATGAGTAAGTGTAAATTTTATTTGTGTCAAAAGGCACAAATGCTACAGGATCTTCAGAAATGAATACGTTTCAGTTTTATTTGTGCCAAAAGGACTTCATGCTACCGAAACTAGAAATGAGTAAGTCTCAGTTTTATTTGTGCCAAAGGGATTGCACGCTAAAAAACTAGAAATGAATAACTCTCAGCTCCATTTGTGCCAAAATGATTGCATTCTGCATAAACTAGAAATGAATAATTCTCAGTTTAATTTGTGCCAAAATGATTGCCTGCTGCAAAAACTAGAAATGAATAAGTCTCAGTTTTATTGGTGCCAAATTGATTGTACGCTACAAAGACTAGAAATAAATAATTGTCAGTTTCATTTGTGCCAAAATGCTATATACAAAAACTAGAAATATACAGGGTGCTCGGAAATTCCCCTTACGAACTCCTAGGGCTAGAAGAGGGGACTGAGTAGACAATATTTGGAATAGGAACCCATGTCCGGAAACGTACAGTTTCCGTGCTACAACCATGACAATGTGTCGGATGTGCCTGTGTTGGTATGGAACCTGGTAGGCAGTACATGACGTCTGAAGATCACCTGATGGCACGTGACGTCTACAAATTGTTGCGTTCCACTGTCGACACAGGTGTTGATTAATGAATAGTAAGTTTCTTTTTTGTTCCCTTGGCATTGTTACCAAATAAATTTGTTTGTATTATGGACTGAGTTACACGTCATTCACTTCTGTACCTTACGTAACACCTCATTTGACATGGTTGTAATAAATGATTACATTTTAGGTCATCAGGTGATCTTCTGACGTCATATACTGCCTACCCGGTTGCATACCAACACAGGCACATCCGACACATTGTCATGGTTGTAGCACGGAAACGGTACGTTTCCGGACATGGGTTCCTATTCCAAATATTGTCTATTCAGTCCCCTCTACTTGCCCTAGGAGTTTGTAAGGGGAATTTCCGAGCACCCTGTATAATTCTCAGTTTAATTTGTGCCAAAATGATTGCATGCTGCAAAAACTAGAAATGAATGTCTTATTTTATTTGTGCCAAAAGGATTGCATTCTGCAAAAACTATAAATGAATATGTCTGACTTTTGTTTGTGTCCAAACGATTTCATGCTACAAAAACTAGAAATGAATACCTATGTCTCAGTTTTATTTCTGCCAAAAAGATTACATGCTACAAAAAATAGAAATGAATAAGTCTCGGTTTCATTTGTGCCAAAAGGATTACGTTCTACAAAAGCCAAAAATGAATAAGTCTGTTTTATTTCTGCCAAAAGGATTACATGCTACAAAACATAGAAATGAATAAGTCTCGGTTTCATTTGTGCCCAAAGGATTACATGCTACAAAAACTAGAAATGAATAGGTCTTAATTTTATTTGTGCCCAAAGGATTACATGCTACAGAAACTAGAAATGAATAAGTCTTATTTTATTTGTGCCAAAAGGATTGCATTCTGCAAAAACTATAAATGAATAAGTCTCAGTTTCATTTGTGCCAAAAGGATTGCATGCTACAGAAACTAGAAATGAATAAGTCTTATTTTATTTGTGCCAAAAGGATTGCATTCTGCAAAAACTATAAATGAATATGTCTGAGTTTTGTTTGTGTCCAAAGGATTTCATGCTACAAAAACTAGAAATGAATAATTCTGTTTTATTTGTGCCAAAATGATTGCATTCTGCAAGAACTAGAAATGAATAAGTCTCAGTTTTATTTGTGCCAAAAGGATTTCATTCTGCAAAAACTATAAATGAATACCTATGTCTCAGTTTTATTTCTGCCAAAAGGATTACATGCTACAAAGAATAGAAAAGAATAAGTCTCGGTTTCATTTGTGCCCAAAGGATTACATGCTACAAAAACTAGAAATGAATAGGTCTCAATTTTATTTGTGCCCAAAGGATTACATGCTACAAAAACTAGATATGAATATGTCTCAGTTTTGTTTGTGCCAAAAGAATTATATGCTACAAAAACTTGAAATGAATATGTCTTAGTTTTGTTTGTACCAAAAGGATTACATGCTACAAAAACTAGAAATAAGAGTTAGTTTTATTTGTGCCGAAAAGGTGACCTCCAAGAGAGAGTGGTTAGCACAGCGCGCTACGACGCCATGGGTCCAGAGTTCGAATCCAGGCCTGGGCGTTCCTTATGAGTGTTCCCCCAACAATTTTACCATATCATCACTCATCCTCATCGTCGCTATTAGGCAAAAGTGGAAGAAACGTGACGCTAAATAACAACTATCAGCCAATCAAATCAATTAATTGTGGCGAAAGGATTAGATGCTTCAGAATCTTAAAAATGAATACATCTGAATTTTATTTGTAGCAATAAGATTGTATGCTATAGAAGCAGTCAGTTCTATACGTGACCAAGGTATTGCACGCGGCAACATCTTCAGCAGCATATCGGTGTGTCAGATTTTATATCTTTTAGAATTTATACCGCTTTGTTGTCAATTTGCCCATACTAGATAGATATGTTTTGTAACTAGTACTACAAAACTATCGTAGTAAGGAGTTTTGTTTTTATTCTTATCCTAAGTTTCTCCCATTCTCCTGGACAAGGCTGTTACGCTGAAATTTTGAATAAACTTGTTTGTACTAATACAAACTAATACTAATACTAATATTCATAATTTATATTTCGGTTTTCCTAAGGTCTTCATTCTTGCCTGCCACAAGGGCGTGGAATGCTTACGTTGTTAGGTTAGGTCTGTTAGATTTGGTTATCTTGGCATAAATACACTCCAAATGTATTATTTATGCTAAGAGAGCTAAACCTATCAACTCAGGTATTTAGCCTAACAATGAAAGCATTCCACGGTGACGTCAGAACGCAAGGTTGTCCTAGCGTTGTGCGATAAGGCCGACCCACATGACCTATGCCAGTCGCTCTAAAATAGGTCGTCTTTCCCTCCAGAGCAGAGGGAGAAACGGTGATCTTCTCCAGTCCATCGGGAAGTACATTATTTCCCTTAACCCAAAGCCATAATTATTTATCTCTTTCAGGGACCTCCTAGATCCTTCACGAAGCGTTGTTCCTAATTAACATAAAGACTAGAGTCACGTTTTCTGTGTGCACGAGCGATTGGTGAAGGATGGCCCCCGGCCCTAAGCTGCTAAGTTGTCTTGGCAACAGCGTTCTCCAGAACGAAGGCGGCTGACGTTGTGAGGCGTGCGGTTTTCCAGAACTCTTCTGCGCCCAAAAAATCTCCTACCGCACGATCGGGGGCTGCAGTTGCCACGGTAACAAGACGCAGCACCTGAGGCCAGGTTGCGAGATAGCAATTATCAGTTGCGAAACATCTCCTGCGTGGTGCACTCACCATAGAAACTCACGCTCTTCCGGCGAGGCTGCGATATCCAAAAAAGAGGGGGAAGGGTGCTTCTTCAATATGTCGTTAATGTCTTGTAGCTGGGGAGGACTATCTCTTCATAATTATCTTTCAATGGGGTGGCTGGCAGGCGAATGGGGGAAGGTGTGAAATGTTCATGGCGAGCAACATCTTCCTTGCATTTCATGTATATTGGGTCTTGGGAAGTATTGTGCTGAAGTTCCCAATGCATGAGCATCTCTAGACAGTCTCCATGACGGAGTGGTTAGCATATCGCGCTACGACTCGTCCAGGAATCCCGGGTTCGAGACCCGGAATGGATGTTCTTTGTGTGTCCCTTCAGTTTCATCGTATCATCACTCATCCTCATGTTCGCGATTAGCCAGAAGTTTCAGAACAGCGAAGTAAAATAAACCAAATTAATCAATCAATAAAGCATGATGCATCTCGTCAAATTGCATCAGCTGGAAAAGCGATTTTCTTCATTTTCCTTTAACAACAAAACTGGACAAAGTTTATTCTTAGGAACGAATCTGAAACGTCTCATAATACGGGAACGAATCTGAAAGACTTATTTTTCTTAGGGACAAATCCGGAACGCGTCAATTTTCAGAATAGAATCTGGAATACCGCCTTTTCTAGCAACGTGTAATTTTTCAGACACTAACCTTGAACGAGTTTATTTTCAGGGACGAATCTGGAACGTTTCTTTTCTCAGGAACAAACGTGGAACGCCTCTCAACCAGGAACACGCTCCTTTCCAGGTAACGCTTCCTTTCTCAGGAACAAAAGTCGAACGCCTCCCAACCAGAAACATGCCGATTTCCAGATAACGCTTCCTTTCTCTGGAACAAAAGTCGAACGCCTCCCAACCAGAAATACGCCCATTTCCAGATAACGCTTCCTTTCTCGGGAACAAAAGTCGAACGCGTCCCAACCAAAAAACATGCCCATTTCCAGATAACGCTTCCTTTCTCAGGAACAAAAGTCGAACGCCTCCCAACCAGAAATACGCGCATTTCCAGATAACGCGTCCTTTCTCAGAATCGAACAACTCTTTTATTCCTCAGGAACTTACCTGGAAGGCGTTCGCTTTTCTTAAAAGGACCTGGAGAAATGTAATGTTATGAAATAAAGCAATCTAACAGGGAGTATGGATCACTAAATATACCTAACATGCCAAAAGACATTTCTAAATTTATTTGCAAAGCTGAACACAATTTCGATCCATAGTGATATTTTCTGTCCAGTTTTTGCACAATCACCGGCACTTTAGTCCAAAATAGATCAGTCAACGTGGTAAAGTACTCTTTGCCTTTGTCCATCTTGAAAAGTTTATATTGAGCAGAAACCAGGAGGGGAAAATCTTTCCGTCCTTTAGTCCCCAATCTCTGCATTAATGTCCCGCAACAGAGGTCTAGCGGAAGACAGGTGCCAGCCCGAAACTGTTCCATTTTTCATTTCGCCTAACGCCCCTCCCCATTTTCCGGTCAGAGTTCAAGGACCGTCGGAAGATGGAAACTTCTCAGCCGCTTAGCCCCTCCAGATCTCAACTTAATACATCCTCCTCTTCTTAGCAAAGTACCAGGGCGTAAAAAAGAGAGACGAGGAAAAGAAACAGAGGGGAGAAAAAAAGAAGATGGCGCAAATAAACAAAATCTTCGAAGGAAGGAAAAAAAGGAAAAGAAGAGAGGGACACGAGACAACCTGAGACGTGGGCAAGAGACCAAAAGTTTTCTGTGACACAATTCGGGAAGCGATTTTCATTTGTTACCCTCGGAGGAAGGGGAAAGGGTGGGCGAGGGGGAGGAGGGAAGATCTCGAGAAGCTGGTCTGCCACTCGACGGAAGATAAAGAAGCTTATCTGAACGAGAAGAAATAGGAAGATTGGGAGGAAAAGTGGGAGCTATGGATTCAAGGTTTTCTGGTCGGGGATTTTTGGACTGTCCAGGAGAGCCAAGAAGTGTCAGCGAGAGGAGATGCCGGAAGGCGAAGAAATGGAAGGCACCGATCACATCACGTGAAATGTTGGTACCTGATAGCTGTCGAAATTCTCATAATCGCGCCAGTGACCTTGTGTGCAAACGTTAGCACCATTTGATTCTTTTTGCAAAGTTTACATCAGCAAATAAAGCCTGTTCGGCGAAAGAATGAACTTGAAAATTCTATTTTTGTCTTTTCCGTCGAAAGCAGGGAGGGTCACATGAACCGTTGAACCAATCAGCTGGGTCCAGTTGCCGTGATGAAGGGAAATCCCTGTGGTATTCTGCATTGCCAAATCTTTCGTTTCGAGTCGTTTTCGAAACAGGTGGCACCCTCAACAAGGCTAGGGACGGCGAAGCCTAAGGAAGAATTTACACCGAAGAGACACGCGACATGCGACACGTGTCGCTTGGAAGCGAACCCTCAGTAATCAATGCAACCTTTCGAACCGAAGAGACACGGCAAGATGCACGTGTCGCATGTCGCTTACGTGTCTCTCGTACTGGGCCGTTTTCTCAATACCGTTCATCGTGTTGCCTTGTTTGTTGCTTGCGTATGCTTAGCGAATGCTTCATTCCAACGAGCTATATTTAGACTCTAGAAGAGAGCCCAACCGGCATCATGTTTGATCCTCTAATTTGTAGATATCATAAAGTATCGATATGTCAATATTTAAGATTTAAACACAACGTTCTTTTCGCTTTATCAAGTTTTTTGATGCAGTTATCGGCTGTAATTTGCCTTCAACATCGTGTAAAGAGGCCGTGTTTTTGGCCATTTACGACGTGACTGTTGTGTATTTGGAACACATGCAGATCTTACACAAGGTGTCGAATATATTGTCAATGATAAGCACTCATAATTCAACAATATTTAATTGATCACAAAATTCCATTCAACAAACTATAATGAACTCCATTTATACAAGACAAAACACAATCTGTTTTTACCTACATTTTGACAACTTCAAAGGTCTTATAAACCATACAGACTATTCACGCAATAAGCGTCACACATACGACATTCCCCCGCGTCGATGAAATTTTGCATTAGCAAAATTTTGGTTTTAATGTCTTTACTTCTTTTAACCATAATCACTCAAATCCAATCTGTCAGGTGGTTTTCTTTGCCTCTGACTTCTCCTTAACACTCTTGACTCTGCTGCTTCACGTCTATCTAAATCTATGTTACCTCTTGCAGCTTCTTCCACCACTTCATGATTGTCTCCTCTCTCGTAATCCTTAAACGTATCATTCGCATCTAAATATCTTCCTTCGTGGACTTCTGAAGATGCGTCATTATTCTTATCGCCTGTTTCATCACTATCATGATGATATCCTCTATCATTTTCTCTCACATTTCTCCATTTTATCTGGTTCCCATGCACTAACTTAACATCTTTACCAACTTTAATATACCAAGTATATGTCCCTGCTCTCCGGACAACTTCACCTTGAACATAGGATGCACCACTGGAATCTCGGTTGGCAAGTTTCACCCAAACTTTGACACCTCCTCTGATATCCTCGCATTTGCTTTTATCAGGAATATCCTGCAACCGACCTATATCATCTTTCGGTCTCGGTTCAAATGCATACATCATTTCAGCAGGAGATTTCAAATTAACGGTGTTTGGAGCCATTCGGACACAATGTAACACATCCAGCAAAGCATTATTTAAATCAAAATGCTTGTCATCTCTTCTAGTTTCGTACAATTTACATCTCAGAGCACTTTTTATAATTTGTACGTGTCTCTCAGCTTGTCCATTACTAGCCGGATGATAAGCTGGTGAATGCATCAAAGCAATCCCTTGATCTTCACAATATTTCTTGAATTCTGCAGATTGGAAGGGAGGACCATTATCCGTAACTAAGGTGTATGGTTGATTATACCTTGAACTTAGTCTTGACATAAATCCTTTTACATCCCTGAATGATGTAGAAGATACAACTTCACATTCTGGCCATTTTGTAAATGCATCAACAACGAGAAGCAACACTTTTCCTTGAAAATAGAAAAAATCCATGTGTGCTCTCTCCCACGGCTTAGTTACTTCCTTCCAATCATTGTATTCTTTCTTTTTGGTGTCAGGTTTTACAGCATTACAAACGTTGCACGATTTTACGTGATCTTCAACGCATTTGTCTATACCAGGCCACCAATATCTTTCACGCAATAGTAACTTCATTTTAACTACGCCATCGTGATTCTCATGAGCTTTCTCCAAAACTTGTTGCCTCATTGAATTAGGTACAATAACTCTAGAACTCCACAGCAATATATCTTCTTCACATTGTAGTTCATTTCTTCTTCTTCTCAGCGCTTCGAATTCACTTGCATCTATATTTGGATCCTTAATCTTAGATTCTGGCCAACCTTCCATAACGTACCTTTTGACCTGTTTCAACATCACATCTTGTTCTTGCAAAGTTCGGAAGACATCTTTCAGACGATCCGTGAGTTTGATTGCATTTACAAACTGAATCCCGTCGATATCAACTGTTTCCCCTTGCAATGGCAACCTCGACAACAGATCCGCTACTTCAACATTCTTCTTGTACACAATTTCATATTCATAATTAGCCAAGAACAAACACCAACGTTGAATCCTGGATGAAGCCATAATGGGTATAGCCTTTCCATGTTGAAGTAGTTGTTTTGCGGGTAGTGAATCAGTCCATATTTGAAATTGCTTTCCATAAATATATTTTCTAAATCTCTTCACGGCAAATATAATTGAAAGAGCTTCCTTTTCATGATGAGGATAAGCCATTTCATGTTGCGAAAGAGTAGTAGATGCACACTCTATTGTTTTCAACTCACCATTAATTCTATGGCATATCTGAGCTCCTAGTCCATAGCTCGAAGCGTCACATATGATTACTGTATCCTTGCTAGGATCAAACGGAGTTAAAGTTTCGGATGACTGCAGTGCTTCCTTAACCTTTTTGAACTGACTTTCACAGTCATCACTCCAATTCCAACGCACATTCTTCTTTAATAAATTGTACAAGGCTGGAATCAGTATAGCCATATTTGGAATGCACCTTCGAAAAAAATTAATGCCTCCCAAAAACGACTTCAATTCCTTCACGTCATGCGGACTTGGACAATTAAGCAATGCTTCAATCTTGCACTGGCATGGTTTAATTCCTTCCGCAGAGAGTTCATATCCTAAGTATTGAATGGATGATTTAAAGAACTTGCACTTTTCCAAATTAACCTTCACGTTATATTGTGCTAACCTGTGCATGACCTCAATACATCTGCTAACCGTTTCATTCAGTCCAGATCCACAAATTAGAATATCGTCTTGATATGGAATTACATAATGCAGACCTTGCAATATCTGTTCAATTACTCTCTGAAATATTTGAGACGAAATTTTAACTCCAAACGGTAATCTTGTGTGTTGTAATAATCCCCATGGCGTGTTCATTACAAGCAACCTTTTTGCTTTTTCACTCAAAGCTATTTGCCAATAAGCTTTTTGCAAATCCAAACTAACAAATACGGCATTTCCTCTAACTTTCTGGAAAATATCCTCTAACAGTGGTAGGGGATAAGACGCATTTTCTACATATTTGTTCAATGTACTTTTTAGATCGCAACAAATGCGTAAATCTCCATTTTTCTTTTTAATGACAACCATCGGACTGGCCCATTCACTAGTATTGACTTTTTCATAAATGCCATTTTCTACCAATTTATCCAATTCTGATTTTACTTTATCTCTAATTCCATAAGGTACATTGTAAAATCTCTTAATAATTGGAGTTGCGTCAGGTTTTAAGGGAATATCAGCTCTAAAATCTTTTATAGGCAAGCTTAAATCGCCATCAAATGTAGAATGAAATTCTTCCTTTATAATATCAACGATCCCTTGTACATTATTAGTTTTTATACAATTGTCACATTTATTTAATATACGCTTGACATTACGAACATCAGAGTTCATTGCATTATTTCCTGTGACATTGTGTGCAATAATATCAGACTGCGGAGAACAAGTTCCCCTTGCACAAATTTCAGTCAACTCACAATCTAACTTGGGTATCATAATTTGAATCCAACTTCTTCCTAAAAGTGGATATTCTAAATGACAGTTAATTATGTACAAATCTAGACTATAGAACTGATTTCTCCACGCAACATTCACATTAACCTTTCCCAGTAAAGGTATCACATTATTATCAGCACCTTTCAATGTACAGTTAGGTTCAGACATTTGTACATTTTGTAGAAACTTTTGATAAAAATCTTTACTAGCTACAGATGCATAGGATCCAGTGTCAATCTCAAACTTGGCTTCATGACCATGTACATTAATATCTATTAAATATGTACGCTGGTTAATGTTGGAATCTAGTTCCCTTATACACACTTCTATATCATTTTCCGAATCGTTGACCTCATGTTGTGATGATTGAAGTTTGGATGCATGATCCACGATTTCTTCTTTATCAACTTTACTATTAAAGTTGATTTGTGCATCATTAGAATGCGTAAAAATAGTGGCAATAAATAAATCTTGAGTTGCAGCTGTGTTTGTTGGACTAGCTTCAGAGTTAGGTACGGATTCTAACTCAGTTGTATGAGCAACAAATTTGCTATTGAGGTCATAATTTGTGGATTTTCTGCGTTCAATGTTAATCCTTTTATAACATTTCAAATAATTATGTCCTTGCTTCCCACAAAACGAACAAAAACTTCCTTCATAATGCCCTTGCACTTTGGACTTTGATTTATATGATTTTGAATTATTACCTTGACCATGAAGATTACTTTGCTGATTGCTAAATTTGGAATCAATCTCACTTTTACGTGAAACGTTATTCGCTTCATGAAATCTTCTGTCATTGCCCTTGCACTTAATATTATTCATTGTGCCTTTTAAGTTCACTTCACGGTAATAATCCTTCATATCACACTCGAGTTTTTCCATTTGTCTAGCTAACTCAAAAGCTTTCTGGAATTCCATGATATTTTCTGCTATTATTTTCTTCCTAATAACGTCAGACCTTAAACCGCTCACGAACGTGTCAAACAATGCAATAGGTAAAAACTCACCATATCCACAAGCTTCACCTATCTTTCGGAGCCTTCTTGTAAAATCTTCAACCTTCTCCACTTCCAATTGTGTACATTTTCTTAGTTTTAGGCGTTGCACTATATAATTACTACTTGGATTGTAATAAGAAATGAGCCTATCAGAAATTTCCTTGAACGATTTCTTCTCTGGTAATATTGGAGAGAACAACTCGCGTAACACTTCATAAGGTTTGGGGCCAATTACAGATATCAATCTAGGAACTTTGCTTTCCTCAGATATGTTAAAAACTCGGCAATAATTATCATATCTTTCTAAATAAGAGTTAATGGTTCCTTCATCTGGATCATATTTGTCAAATCCTGGCACATACGACATGATGCCTACAGCAACGATTAAATCCAATTAATCATAGACAAAACTCACCTAAATCTGTACTACGCCCTTAAATATTTTTCTCGTCGCCATTTAATACATCTGTTGTGTATTTGGAACACATGCAGATCTTACACAAGGTGTCGAATATATTGTCAATGATAAGCACTCATAATTCAACAATATTTAATTGATCACAAAATTCCATTCAACAAACTATAATGAACTCCATTTATACAAGACAAAACACAATCTGTTTTTACCTACATTTTGACAACTTCAAAGGTCTTATAAACCATACAGACTATTCACGCAATAAGCGTCACACATACGACAGTGACGTGATCAGTCAACGTGGTAAAGTACTCTAGTGCAATGTTTCTCAACCTCCGGCCCGCGAAAGGTTTTGCTGACAGTGGCTGACAACTATCATAATCCCATTATCATATTTGAGTTGTGAGTTTTCGTTCTTTAAGTCCATTTTATACACAAATATACTTATCAGGACTCGACCTACAGTTTAAAGTGGGACCCGCGCCATTATGTGCCTCCATCGGTTATCGAACCCGGGACCACTTAATCACAAGGACGACGTTACCAGTTCATCATTCATATTTTTATATTTGTCAACCATCCTATACGAAAGCAAACTATTATTACTCTTTATGATTATGCCAGAATTTAATTATCAATATTTAATTTCGGTACATGTTAATTCACGCATAAAATCTTAAATAGTGTAAAGGTATTTACGAGGAAAATTCTTGGGCTAAGGCATTGACTTAAAAAAGTACTGGGAGATGGTTTCACGAAGGTTGAGAACCATTTTTCTAGTGTTTAGGTATTCACTTTATTCAGGCTGGAAAGTCTAGCGTATACAGTTTGAGGTCAGTGCATATTATTTCTCAGTTTTCTCATGCACAACATGCCTCTCCCGAGTTTCAATAACTTGCACAAATTTTACAACGCGATTTACATGTAACAATGTCGCTTGTTGCGCTTTCCTCGGGTGACTAATAAACTGATTAATGCAATTATATCTGTACCCTCATGAGCAACTGAGCAAAGAAACAAGTGTCGCTTGCCGCGTGTCGCGTACACCTTGTCTCTTCGGTGTGAAACTCTCGTGTCGCGTGTCTCTTCGGTGTTGTCCCTAATGATTGCCGCCGCGTAGCAAGCGAATGGGTCTCCGATTCCCAGGCTCACTCTGCAATGCGAGCAAAGGGCGTATGTGCACAGTAGAAGGTGTCGTGTACGACTGGACAAAAATATAAAATCAGGCGTGTAGGAACACCGCCCCCCCCTTGAAACTTACACACCGGGAGGTGAAAAATCTAGGTTTCCTGAAGTTTATTCCTTGGCCCGTCGGGCTTTACATTGTTCCTGGAATCTCTGGAACAAGTGAACGAGAAAAAGTCTTCTGTGCAAGTAGGTTTCGAGAGCACTCGACCAATGTAAGCGTGATAGGGAAAGGGAGTGCATGGATTGGAAAGCATGGCTGCAGCCACCAAGCGTTTGCAGCAGCGCACACGGCTTTGCTTCACCCACTCGCTTTCTCCCATTCTCTACCGTTATGTGCGGTCTTACTCTCATAGATTCCCCGAGAGAGAGAGTGTATGGTCTTCAAGGTTTCTTCATCAGCGTGGAACGAAGAGAGACGTTTGATGGGGTCTCATTTATACCTCCCCAAACAACCCTATCCACAGTGGATCTATGGGGTTCTTATCGCGGCCACCGACTCAAAATACTACATATTATAAAATGTAGAATCGAGAATAGGGTATCGAATCCTGGATTCGGATAATTAGGTTCGACTGCCCTTCTCTAATATAACACTCACTCACTCAAGAAAGAAAAATGCACCGAGAGATACTTATTAGGGCATGCATTATAATACAACCTTGAAACGTACAACACCCAATGAGTAAATCAGAGCCGAGGCATTAAGTATCGTGAACACGATATGAATCAACGTCATTATTTTTTTGTCCGTGCTAAGGATACATATCGCCATCACGATATATCGTTTGGTCGATAACGGCTAGACGATATTTCTTTTCGACTTTGCGATAGATTTTCTACACCTGTAGTCTTGAATGACAGCGTCATTTCTCTGCATTTTACAATGCGGTTTTAATTTAAACGCCGAAATGGAAAAATATTATTAAAAGAAATGCGAACCAGCGACAATTCTTGTGTATAAATTATAAATGCACATTTTAAATTCTGTCTTTATTTACTTAAGGTTCCAGATACAGTGAAAGACAATTTTATCTGAAAATGTAGCAACAGGAATAACAAAACAAGACAATACAAGATGGCACAGAAAAAATGTAGTTACACTTATATTCTTAACGATTGTTGGAAACTGCATTCTGACAGGAAAATGTCAATATTTACAGGCAGCCGGCATAGCCTAAAAGAGATCACTGTAGAGGGAAGAGCCTTGTAGTCGGAATGTGGAAGAGAATTACGTTTCGGTACTAGCATATGAAATTGATTGATTAGAAATTCAGCTTTCTAATTTTGCCATTTATGATTTCATGCAAAATTTCATGTCTGCTAGATCGCGACGAGTGTGTGGTTTCTGGATACTCAAATTAGACATAATATCTGTTTTATGGAGGTGTCTGAGAGAAGGTATTCTATGGCGAGGATAAAACTGAGGACAGATTACAGTCCTGGGAAGACTGTTTTAGAAGCCATGGTTCAGATGAGATACCACATTTCGTTCAATATAACCCAAATACCATGTAATATGCATATTTTGGCTAAGATATCATTTATTTGTCTAGTTTTCCACGTTTGGAGGGTGGCGATACGGGGTTGATTTAGTTTGTTACGTCGCTTTTCTGCCACTTTTGAATAATCCCGACGATGAGAATGAATGATGATAAATGAAGGAATGTACGGATAATCACTAACATATATGAACGACACAACACGAGCCACACAGAATATAATACTGGCTGTTCAACACCAGAGACTCGTTTGCAACAATGCAGTCCAGGTTGTACCATTGCTCGGAACTGCAATACACTAGAAATCACACCTTCCTTTCTGATCAGCCTGTAGTTCTGCAAGACCAGGAGGGTTGAGTCCGGGAGCTCCCGTGAAGATCTTTCTCTTAAACTTTGACCTCCTTGGACTTTACTCGTAAAGCCGAGACCAACAGGGTCTCTTCCGCTTGGGTGACAAAACTCCATGAGAAGAATCGCCTATTAATACCTAAGACAAATTGAACAGGGTTTTGTAATCACGTTAATGTTTAGAACACAAAGGACGGAGTTATGTTCTAAGCAAGTATCCCGGGGTGGCAAGCAGCAGCCGCTAATTTTCTTAAGTGTTTTGTCACGAACAATGGCTGGGCGAAATTGGTTTTCCCTCACTTTCTCTGCCTTCCTCATTCTGGAGATAATTCTGTTTCGTCGGGGGGTAATAACCTAATAACGAAAGGCGAAGACAACAACCCTTGCGTTACGCCGAAGAATGACGTCTCGGGGCCTTGTTTTCTTTCCACCGGGTCTCTACAGATTTCGTTCGAGGTGCTTCAGCAAAACAGGTTCGAGCTTAGTTTTATTCATGTAGCATTCTTCAAAAGTAACACCACAAAAGATACACTTTTCTCAGTTTCTCCTACACTGTAAAAAAGTGTAAAGTAACAGAAGACTTGGATACTCAGACTTCAGACTTAATGTTATACTGATAACATTTTCAGCTGGAGGCTGGGAAACAACGAATCAGCGATCAGATCAATTCTCTTCGACTGACATCGGGCATTTTCGTGTCACAAGGCACCGAAAGTTGATGGCGGGACGAAACAAATGAGCGTCGGATACGCAGCTTGTTGCCAAACGTACTGTGGAACGGCGGATAGAGAGAGTTGATCAGCGCCCGTACTGGATAAAAGTTTTACAATAGTACACAAATGACGGAAAATTAGTATACAAAACACCCAAACACTGTACCAACAAGCTAATAAAATCAACTATGAACTTGCCAACGTAATAACAGGAGAGTGGTGTTACCCCTACAGCTTTTACTTCGGAACTCATCGAGCCACCCCCTCCCCGAAGACATTTGGTAGACAGATTAGCTATGCCGGTCAGAAGTCAGTTGGGCCCGCGATCAGTACAATGCGGAATTGTTGCCGTTAAGCACCACCTTTGATGTATTGTTACACAAGGCTTTTGAGCAAGTCAGAGAGTTCTCTGTGCGGTGCGAACTTCCCGCCAGCACACTGCATTTCAAGACCAGTAAACAGCAGAGCGGGAGTTCTAGCTTTGAGCGACCGAACTTACTGTTCTAGTGGTTGCTGGCAGTTGATTCCACAGCCTTACAGTCGATACGGAGAAAGAGTTGGAGATGAAGTTTGATGAGGAGCTGCGTGATCTGGTGTCGAGATCGTGAAATTCGTGAAGAAATTGGAAACATGAAAAAGACAGGAAGGTGACTTGAGGTTGAGAATTTTGTAAGGTAAGACCAGAGTGTCCATCGTTGGTCTTCTTGCATCTGTAGCCAGCTCAACTTGAGAAAGTAAGGCGATAGATAGTTCCGATATTTTGAATTAAAAATGTATCGTACGCAGGCGTTCTGAACACTTTGTAGACGTCTAGCTAATTCACCTGTGACGTCGGAATAAGCTACGTCACAATGGTCTAAGTGACATAAAACGAGGGATTGACATAGGTCGGCTTTGATAGAAATGGGAAGAAGCTTACCCATCCGTCTTATAGAGTACAGGGATGCAAAGGCTTTCCTGCACCCGTAACTCGTGTTACACGACAATGATAAATTTCCATCTAATGTAATTCCAAGATCTTTAACAGTTTGATTAAATGGAATGGGTTCTATTGGGTTCCGCTGCAGGACCGGAACTTTTTTTCTTGCACAATTTAAATTCGACCCCAGTTGCGTATTGTTTCATTGAATTAAGGTTCCTGGGCCGTAAATAAATTGATTCGGATAAAAAGGTTCCTGGACCGTATTTAAATCGATCCGGAAAAAAAAATCCTTGACCGTATTTAAATTCATTTTGAAAAAAAGGTTCCTGTACCGTATTTAAATTGATCCGGAAAAATGGTTCCTGGACCGAATTGAAATACTATACAGATAAAAAGGTTATTTACAGCCCAGAACCCATTTACGCTTCCTGATTTTCTCTCCTGGGCCGGAATTGAATTTATTCAAAATTCCTGGACTTTAACAACCTTGGTCTGTTGACACATATCTTACCATTATTCCATTATTATTTTGTGTTTTTGCATTATTCACATTAACCACTTACGTTTAGTCCACACAAATGTGATGTATGGTATTAGACAATTTGAACAATGCTTTGTTCACCCAGATTACTGTAGCTCATGTAAATTCACAGATTATAATTGACCCCTTAAATGTTTTACGCTCGAGCGTTCATTCATCAGAGCTCAACCGTTTGTTGATGTAGCTTCTATTTACAGAGTCTTTGCTATACGTGGAGCTAGCCGGTAGAAAAACAAGAGCGCAGATGCAACTTGTTTACCTCGATTCCTTCCTGCAGTTGTTTTCCTCGCGCACTAAAGTCAAGGAAACTCTCTCAAGTTGAGTGGAAGTTGATGTATGCATGCTTTGTATCGATCCTCATATCCACGAGAGACCTCCCCGGCTCTCTCTTCTCTGCATGGCTACCTTGTTTGAGAGGCAACCACTTGATCCTGCAGCCGTCCAAGTGGTCATTTTTCAAACAGTTCTCTTTTGCACAGGTTTCTTTCACGTCAGGAGTCATACTACGGAGAAATACAAGGAGATAGAGCTAGCGAAAGATACAGATGTGGAAGGAGATTCAAGAAGGAAAAAAATGTTTATTTTCTCTTGTCAGATATACATGCATTGCATTACGATCTTTAACTAACTAACTCTCTGACAGTCCTAAACCCGAAAGGTTTGTTGTCGTCACTGGCGCAGGATTTTTTTTTCGGGAGGCGCTGGATAGGACATAGCTGCTTTATGCGGAGACGGTATACAGAATAAGATATTTCGTATATTCAAAACTTTCTACCCTCAAAAATGGCAAACGGGGGTCATTTCAAGGAGCTTTGCATTTACTATCTGGTTTTTCCCCAGTTCTTCACTGCTTTTATTTGAAAATGTTGAATTTCTCAAAATTTTGGAAATCTCTGCCCTTCTGCGTACGCTAGTGGTTGCCGTAGCAACATATGTTTTCCATCTGTGCAAGATGAAACCACTCTTGATCATGCTTCACGATTCCGTTCAGCTCCATCTTCGTCCCGGCCTTCCCACAGGACTCTTGCCACCAGATTTTCTAACGAGAACCTTACTGGCTTTTCTATCCTCTCCAATAAGTTTTACATGGTATGCCCAACCAAATTCCTCTCGATTTAATTATTCTAATATATTATCAGGGAATGATCTGAATATCTTTAAGATTTTATTACCACTTTCATTGGAAAGCATATTCTGTATTCTTTGAGGGGGAGATATATATTTTTATTTATTTGTGTGCGAGGATGATAGACTGCGTCATGGAGTAGTTAGCGGAACTCACTTGGTTCGAATCCTGGCGAAAACATGAATGATTACTTTATGTTTCTTTCCTCATCTCATTGACGCAATTAATTGTAAAGGCTATAAAATTCACAATTTTCAGTAACCAATATTGAATATAACAGTACGTACATTATAGTGTATGTGTATATAAGCTTAGCTGTGTTTAATGGTATCCTTTCATTAGAATAGATTCTGCAAAGCATCTCTCCATAATGTTAAATCATCACCCAGCAATTCCCAAGGTTTGAGAAAGCATCCAGGAATTTGCACTTCAAGGGCTATATTCATATATTTATATGAGATAACAAGTGTTACGCGGCAGTATTATAGTTTCTGCAATGGAGAATTAGTTAAAGGTATCACCATGTAATGAAAAATACCTGCGTTCGATTCTCGATTCGGGGAGCATTTTAGTGGTTTGAATAGAGATATTTGTGTTTCGATTAACTTATGTACAGTCACCGGCAATACAAATGGACACCTGGATCCTGAAATACTCGTTTCCCTGCAAGGCGTTTTGTGTGTTGCCTAACTCTACGGCGGTGCTAGAAGTTGCCATTGAATATTTGCTATTAAAATCCACTTATCGCGGTAGACGTAGGCAGCACACATAATGTCTTGCAGGAAAGCGAGTATTTCAGGATCTAGGCGTTCCATTTTTATTGCCGGTGACTGTACATAAAGTTGAGGTAAACCTTCTTTTTCAAACTTTGATATAAAGGTTTACCTGGTAACGTAACATGCCAAAGCAGGCGTTCTGAAGTAGAATAAAGCACAATGTTCTAGTGTTTCATTTACTTCTCGTCTTTTTTCCCTAGTTTTTTTAATCGCGACGATTGGATCTTCCTTGGAGAAATAGCCTAATTCTCTCAGTTATTTTATCGATATCTTTCATATTCTTATTTCGACGATTAACAATATCAGACGTAGAAAAGCAATGTAAAATAACCGGAAAACAGAAAAATAATACCTTTCATCTGAAATATTAATGGATATACTGTAATAACTCAATGCAAATTTAGATTATAAAGGTTTTTGTGGTGATGTACTAGAGTAATATACATACACATATGCTATTGCATAAATTCAGATAATGCAACAGCTTAGAGTTAAAATGATTAAACGCTATGATCAAGATAGAGCATTTTAACGACTTTATTATTGAATGCGTTTAATTGAAGCAACTGAAAATCAAAGTATGTAAGGGAATAACAAATACGTTTTCCTTTATGAATTAGTTTGTTTTGTTTTCGTAATATAGTACAAATCGTCACGCAACCGAGATTTTGAACACACATAACTTTTGTACAAAAAAGCGGTAGAGACAATGAAACTTACACTGGGTATTAACTTTGTCTATGTGGAACAATAAAGAATATAATCATGCTCTCCATGAACGTTCAGTATGGGGGAATATTTACTAAGATGTAAAAATGTTTTTCTTACAAACTAAAAAGAAACATCAATAAAAGACAGCTATGGAGTTGATGGTCTTCATAGTTATTTATCGAAATGATGAAAGAACGATCAATTGTTACCCATTTTGTGCATTACAGGACGATTTTTCGAAATTAGGAGGTGTACTGGCAACATTGGTCGTGTCAGAGGGCAGCACTAGGCGTGTCAGACATCTGGCTATATTATTCAGTCAATGCCTAGATGAGGCCAAAATCAAGAATCTCCTGTGTTAGTTTAAGCACAGTTGTATGCTTGAGTCTGGAATCCACTTATATTGTATATATATATATATTTTACCTTTTATTGTAAATTTAAAATTGTGTTGTTTAATGAGATTATGGAAAGGGTGAACACAGAATTATTTTTATTCTTTTAGGAAAAGAAGTAATGAAATTATACTTTTTTACTAATGTGAAATATATAAACATTTGACTGTACAAGTGATTTTTTTTAGCCCGACTCTGTGGCCGAGTGGGCAGTCTCGCGCCTAGCGCGGAACAGGTAGGTCGTGCTGTACGAGCTCTGTGCTTTGAGGAAAAGTGAAAGTTCAGCGCGATATCGGTACGTACGTGTGGGAGAGGTTGTGCTGTTGAACTGTGCTAGTGAAGAATTGGACAAAAGTAAAGTATAGAATGGATCGCGAAAATACGATACAAATCAGTTTTGAAACGGGAACTTTGAAACCTAGTCCTTTGGAAGTACATGAATTTATTCATGATAAATTCAAACTGAGTGTGGATGAAATTGCAGCCATACAAATTCCCACGACGATTAAATGTGTATTTTTGAAATTAGTGCGTCCGGGAAAAATGAGAAAAATATTAGAAGAAAATACTGGTGAAGTGAATTTTTATTATAGTAGTGGAGCTGTGACACAAGTGAAACTGAGTGATGCGAATCGAATTTTGAAGCCGGTTCGAGTGTTTAATCTTCCTTTGGAAGTGCCAGAACGACAAATTCGTGAAAAACTGAGTGAATATGGGACAATCGATGAATTGAAAGCAGAAACTTGGAGTGACAAATTTAGATACAAAGTGTATAATGGGGTGCGTCAGGTTTTGATGGCAATTAAGAAGCCAATTCCCTCCTTTGTGAAAATAGGCCAATATACGGCACATGTAGTATATAATGGTCAAATCCCGACTTGTGAATGGTGTGGTAGTTGTGATCACATGCGGTTTAATTGTACCTTACGGAAACCAACAGTGTTCAAAGTCATGGGTCGTGCAGTTCGGTCCTATAGCGAAGCAATTGCACCGTCTACATCTACACACGAAGATATAAATGTGAGTCAAGAATCAGCACAACTGACTGTGATAGAAGGGCTTCAACAGGGAAAACATATACAGGAAGAGAAAAATATTCACAAGAATGATCAACACACTTTGACCAAGGAAGGAACTGAAGAAAATATGCAAGATCAACCAAAAGAACCTGTGTTAAATGTTCAACTTACGCGACAAAGTGAAGAAATGTCCCTGGATACTATGGAGCAGAAGAAGAGTGGACCACTAAGACGACAAGAAGACATAACTAAAGTGCAAGAGGAATCGAGTGATGAAGTGCTACAGAGCAACAAGGAGAGGAAGCAGAATCAGACCAAGCAAAAGGACTTCAGACAAGAAGCTGAACAGGAAAAAGATTCGGAAACGGATAGTGAAAGTGGAAGTGTCCAAAGTAGTACGGGTCGTTCGGTTTCCGGCTCACAAAAACGACCAAAGAGTATAAGGAAAGTGTCAGGCAGCAATCGGACGAAAAGACGATCATTGCGACATGTAAAAACAAATGTCCAAGACATGGTTATTGATCCAAGTCCGATAGGCCATGAAAGTTTGTGAATACTGGATACAGGTAATCACTTTAAGATTAGAAAATAGTATTATTTGGAATGAATATTTTTATATGGACTGTCAGAAAGTTAATGATATTGTATTGCGTGGTGGTAGATATTTATGGATTAAGCTATACAAAGGGAAGGAGTATTTCCTCCCCCCTACTAAAATAATATTGTTAGTGTGTTTGTTAAATTTTGGTGTATAACATTAGGGGCATATAAAAATAGTGTAAGAATTATTACTCTTAGATGGGGCAAAGGTGGAAGTATAAGTATTGGGAATACCCAATTCCAAAAATTTTGTTCATAGTATTTATGATGACGACCCTTCGTTTTGCTACTATAAATATAAACAAAATGAAATCCCTTACAAAACAGGCGGCGTTAGAGGACTTTATTATACAAGCATCATTAGATATTGTCTTTCTCCAAGAATGTGGACAAATGAATTTCAATTTTTCCCCAACGATAAGAGTTCATAATAATGCAAATTTCCAATCGACAGGAACAGCTTTGTTAACACGTAATACGGTTCCCCTCACCAATGTGGTATGTCATCCTAATAATAGAATCATATCAGCAAAAGTTGCAAATGTATGGATATATAACATATATGCTCCATCCGGGTCACAGTATAGAAAACAAAGGGATGAGTTTTTTGCGCAGGAAGTTGCTGTTGAAATGCAGGGTAGGAGAGAACACATAATATGTGGGGGAGATTTCAATTGTGTATTGTATCCGCAGGATCAAAGACCTGGATTTAACACGTCGAATTCATTGCAAAAATTAGTAACTGGCTTTAACTTCACAGATGTCTGGAGTGACAAATGTTTTGGGCAGAGGGGTTTCACGTATATACGTGACAATTGTGCATCCCGTTTGGATAGATTTTATGTCACACCCACATTACGTCAGAACGTAAAGTCCATCAGTATAACACCTACATGTTTTTCAGATCACAGTGCGGTCATTATGATGATAAATGTGGACATTCCAATAGTCCCGAGAGGGTACGGTTGTTGGAAATTAAATGCTTCAATTCTTAATGAGAAAAATTTCCAACAAGCATTTAATGACCAATGGTCGAGATGGATAACACACCGTCTGAGGAGGATAGATATAATCCGCTGGTGGGAGGAGATTCTCAAACCGGGTATAAAAAGATTTTGTATCAGTTACTGTAAGGAACGGTCGAGAGAGTGGACAAATAAATATAATTTTTACTACAGGGTATTGCGTGAACAAATTCAGCAAGCAACAGACGGGAAAAAAGTGCAAACTGAAGTCAAACGTATACAAGCTGTATTGTTAAAAATGACTGCAGAAAGGCGTCAAGGGGTCAAAATTCGTAGTAGACTTCCTCATTTTGACAACGATGAGGTCGCCTCTATCAGCCATGTAATTCATGAAAGAAAAAATGCTAAAAGACAATGTATTAGTGAAATATTTGATAATGGGGGAACAAAGATCAATTCAGCCCCTGAAATACGTAATTGCATTTATAATTATTTTGAGCAACAATATTCCCAACCAGCGTCACATAATGGAGCTTTAATGGATGAATTGGCATCCGAATCAGAGGTTTTTACAGATGAAGAAAGTGAAAACTTAAACAAAGAATATACAAGTGAGGAAGTGTTTCGAGCGGTTAAGGTAGGGCAATCATTTTCAGCTCCTGGTTGGGATGGGATACCCAATAAGTTTTATCAAACCTTTTGGAAATTGATGGGTCAAACAATAACGGATTGGATAAATGCAGTGTTTAGCAAGTATCAAATGGGTAAATCTTCCAATACGGGTATTATAATTCTAATCCCAAAATGTCCAAAACCAAGCGAAGCTGGTCATTATAGACCCATCACTCTCCTTTGTACGGATTATAAAATATTGGCGCGATGTATGCTTGGCAGACTTATGCCTTATGTCGACAAATTAGTAGGAGAGGATCAATACGTTTTTGGTTTAAATAAGAAAATCACAAATGTTTTACAAACGATGCGTGAAATAATTACATGTTATAGACGACAGAACAAAAACTCTGAAAATGCAATATTAGCATTAGACTTTGAACGTGCTTTTGACTCGATAAATCATGAATATCTATTTAACGTTTTGCAGGGTTACGGTATACGTGGACATTTTCTTTCAGTATTTAAAAGTCTTTATAGTCATGCAACAGCAAAAATTCAAATAAATGGTTTTCTGACAAAAGAACTCTATATTTATAAAGGTGTAAGGCAAGGAGATCCTTTGTCGATGTTAGCGTTTTGTATTGCGCTGAGACCCATTCTGTCTGAAATAGGCCGAAAAGTTCAAGGAATTAACATACACTCTACTACCATTAAGGTGTTAGCGTATGCTGACGATGTTACTGTATTAATAAATGAACAGTCTGATATTGATGCAACGTGTCAGGTATTACAGAAATTTGGAAAATGGTCGGGATTAAAAATAAACCAAGAAAAATCGTCAATTTTGAATTTAAATTTGGTTCATTCTCACTCGCAGCGAGGTAATTTCAAGGTTGTACAAACGATACGTATACTAGGTATAATATATACGCACTCTATCCAAAGTATGATCCAATTAAATTATGATAGAGTATTAACTGGGGTTAAAGCGATATTACAAACAAATAAATTTCGCAGCCTTAGTTTACAGTCAAGGGTGACCTTTGTACATGTCTATGCACTGTCAAAGGTATGGTACATGGCAAAAATCCTCCCACTACGGAAGTTAGATATAAATAAACTTAAGAGTGCAGTAAATTGGTTTATTTGGAATGGTCAGATATTGAGGGTGAAACATGTGTTACTTTGTTTGCCTTTTGCCGAGGGAGGAATGAATCTTGTGAATATAGAACTCAAATGCCAGGCCTTACGTATTCAAGCTGACACGCAGACATTGATTCAGCATCCACTCAGCCTCACAAGTAAAGTTTTGAGAAGCGCTTTGGACTATATTCCACTAGAGGCTCCTATTGATATTACTAGACTGGTAGACACTTTATGGTATTTTAAGTCAACAATAGTGGATATTAGTTATGCCCTATTACAATCTCCAAGATTAACAATACCAGTGACATCGGAAATATATCGCAGACTATGTAAATTAGAACAACCAACATGTAAAATTATTGAGCAAAATCCCAGAATGAAGTGGAGAGAAATATGGAATAATATTCAGGCTCACCATCTTACATCACGAATCCGATCAGCATGGTATATAATTGTCCACCAAAAATTAATCACTGGAGAGATACTCTATGATTTAAAATTAACAAATACGCCAATGTGTGCTAGATGTAATGTATCTGATAGTTTAGTCCATAGACTGAGTGAATGCCAAATAATAGAAACATCATGGCTTTATATAAGGAAACTTGTGAGTACTATTTGTCGAACATCAGTGTATAACATCTCTGTAGATATTCTTTTATATCCAGCTTTTGAATATTACCCAAAAACAAAACGTAAAAGTGTACAATGGCTCCTAGGACACTATGCCTATTTCCTATCGACATATCGGCAACCAGATTTTAATATACAATTTGTAAATTACCTGCATCAAGAATACCACAGGATACCTGACTGTAAAAGAAATAGATTGTATGCTAATTTTCTTACTGTAATGTTTACTTGCCCAATGAGTTGAAATGTAAATTGCAAATGTAATGTAATAAAAATAAAAAAAAAAAGTGGTAAGCACATCGCGCTGCGACGCCAAGGGTCCCGGGTTCGAATCCCGGACGGGTATGGTTGTTTGTGAATGTCCATTTTCATCCATTTCATCATTTCATCACTCATCCTCATCTTCGCAAATTAGCCAAGAGGCACAAAACGCGAAGTAAAATAAACTAAATCAATCAATCAATCAAGTGATTTTTTTGGAATGTAATACGAGATGCCAACTTTTTTGTGAGTGATTTCTCACAAACTCAATGAATAATCACAAGTAGTAGTCTCGTCTTCGCCTTGTAATCAAGGGGTCTTGGGTTTGATATCTGGTGGAGGCACATAGTGGTTCGGATCTCACTTAAAACTGTAGGTCCATTCCCGATTAGCCTTACTGTGCTTAAAATGGACTTAAAACACTAATTCAATCAATCAAAACAAGTAGTAGTCTGTTTTGTGCGCATCTCGCACAAGTAATATTCCTCGACTGATCTACCAAGGCTATTATTATAATGAAAATACACTAGTAGGGTCCATAAGCCCAACCCCTACCCCGGAAGATATTATCTTTCTCCCCATTTCTATGCGGGGTACCTAATTACTAGGATTAGCTATGAAATTAACCTCTCCCCCTCTTCCCTGTTCAGAGGGAGAGTAACTCTCACCCTCATTCTTGTTGCGTCTTCCAATTAACTGTGGATTTTTGGGAGTTAAGATCTTACCCTCTCCCCAATCTCGTTACTCATCTTGTTTGCAGAGGATACTTGCCCCAACATCCGGTCAAGGATATATTGCAACACCACCAGCGTATCATTGAAACTGTTTCCCTCATATTACATGAGATCAGACATGCATGCCAGTGAAGTAAATACAAGATGATAAACCCAACATAAGTCGTTTCCCCCCCAAAAATGTACATTACTCAATCTTGCATTGCTCATTTCTTTACAAAGTTTGTTCAAAATGGAGACCCTGTTTCGTGATATAGAATCCACATCGTTTAGGCACTGATTTACAGACTTTGGAACATAAATAACGATCTTTATCGATCTCAGATCGTGTGCTCAAATTACTCATCGCTTGAAGTGACGGCTATTGAACACCAGGAAATCTCTGCTCAAAGTCTGCAATCACCAACGCTGTGTTTTTATTGTGTTTTCACCAACATTGTAGCACAACATTAGTATTTGATTAATTTGCGATTCATTTCAAGAAACACGAGCAGTTATTACAGACACAACCCAACACACAATAAACAGTGACAATCCAACATCAGAAAACAAATGAACACGGAAAAAGAACAACAGGCTGCCAAGTCCCACCACTTACACATGGGTACTTGTTTGTTCAAGTTATGACATATATATATATATATATATATATATATATGAACAAGTATGAAAACTGAGAACTAATTTTAGGGGAAAGCCACTTTTATTCCATCAATTTTATATAAGTGTTGGGGATAAAGTTGCTCCATTCGTTGAATATTAAATTTGTATCGGTATTGTTATTCTCAGCTATATGTGCACGTGCTAACAAGAAACTACTAAGCATTACAATGTTGCCAGAAAATGTGTATCTTTTAATCCATCTATCCGTACGACTAAACTATTCTTGTCTGGAAACTGTAGTATAAGAGTGTTTTATTATATTTTGTTGTTTTACGTCGCTTTTCTACCACACTTGGCTAATCGCTGCGATGACAATGAATGATGATTACGCGAAATTGATGAAATTATACTTTCAAGGAAAACCAGGGCCGCTGAGAGGGCGAAGGGAGGATAGGGGGTAAAGCGAACCACATTAGTACATTTTTTTTCTGAAAAAATGAGAGTAAGCAAGAAAACATGCGGAATATTAAGTGTGCCCTGTTACTTTACGTACACTTAGGATGACCGCAAGATGAGAACACGGTAGAAAGGGGTACAAAACAAGGATATGACAGAAATGTGTTTTGTTAAAAGAAGGTATCGACCCAGCATTCACCTGGAACTACTGATGAAAACCCATGATAAGATATAATGAAGCTAGCCCGCGCCGGGTTGAATCGGGGACCTGTCGAATACAAGCCAGTCACTACTCAACTAACTCACTCGTCAATTTCGTTGTTGCTGCAAGTTGAAAAGATCAATAGCAGCTGGGAATCATCTTTATTTTGAAGTTTGGCACTTTGGCTAATTAGCAACTTCTCTTCCAAAACAGGTGATTTTAAACCCGGAGACATCAAAAACAATATGATGGCGGACGGAATGTGAGGACGAGTAAGATTCCTAGGCTTACAAAGGAAATATCCAACGAAAAACTCCATTTTCATTTGGTTATGCAAATCCTCCCAGAGCGCATCGGAAATGCGAGAAAGTTTAGAGGAAAACAAACATTCAGGTGCTTCTGTTGTATTTGGAGGATCGAGATTTCAGCTAATTTTCGTAGATATCCACACTTTTGTATCAGACGGGAAGAAACAAAGTATGTAAGAAATGTAATTTGTAAGGTGAAATGAGACTCCACTGAGCTTCCATCTTATCTCAGTCTCGCCTCGATTATGAACACCCGTCCCGTTCTTGTGATTTCCTTGTAATTTTTGTTATTTAGCGTCGCTTTTCTGCCACTTTTGACTAATCGCGACGATGAGGATGAGTGATGATATGGTGAAATTGATGAAGGGACACACACAAAGAACACCCATGTCGGGATTCGAACACAGGACCCCAAGCCTCATATCGTCGTATGTTGTTTATACTATATGTAGTATAAATAACATATACTGTTGGATCAAAAAATATAGATACTCGGGTTTTGGTTCCAATTAAAAATTAACCAGTAGACCAACAACAAAAAAAAAGAGTTACATCTAAATTTAGCTTACTCAAATCTGCGTTAATCTGTGCTAACCAATTCTTTTTTCGAGTATGTCTTCCATTTTTTTATCGTCGTGAGATCAAAGAAAGTGCCGCTTTTTCGGATTTTGTAAACAATCATAGCTCTGTTTGAAATTCTATAAATAAAAAACTGTTGCTCCGATCGTGATGAAATTTTAGTATGGTGCAGACAGAAAGGTGTTAAACACAATTTGTAATTATCAGATTTTTAACCCTTAACAGGAAGTATGTGTCTGACAGACACGCATGGTTTTTCTTTTCGTTGTGCTGGCAACCCTGGATGTTTCTGTGAAGCGAGCTCCTCAATACCTTCATAATTTTTTTTTCTTAGTTTGGTGGTGTGATTCATTGTTGTCGGTCGCGCTTGTGTGTTAGCTGATAAGACCTTTTTTGTAACCTACCGTGTCTGAGAGGCACATACTTCCAATAACGTAAGTTTTTTTGCGTGTCCCGTGGACACATACTTCCAGTAGTGTAGTTTTCTTACACACAAGTATTATTGATGTTGATGATTAGAACTTAGTTATAATGGAGGAAGGACCTTCTACATCTAGGAAAAGGAAACTAAGCGATGTAGCTAAACTGGGTGAACCCAATTTTTGCGCCAAGGTTTTAAAAATGTGGGAAGAAGTGGAAGAAGAAGATGGGCTAGAAGAGGAGATGGAAGATCTATTTTCTGATGATGATTCCGATGTGGACTCCATGTTCATTCTTGTGACATATGGTTCTTCCACTGATGATGAAGATTGTCGTAATATCGAAGCTAGTATTTCGTCTGTAAGTTGCAGGACAAATAAAGAGAATGACGTTCCAGCTTTCTTTCAAGGTAAGGAAGGATATTCTTGGGAATCTAAAGAACCAACAAAGACTAGACGTGTTCCTCGTCAAAATATAATACGAGGAATTCCAAGCTTGACAAAGATTGTTAGAAATTTAGGTGAAAATCCTCAAATGGAAGATATTTGGTCTCTAATTTTTGATGACGACATTATTGATCATATTCTGTTGTGGACAAATGTAAAATTAGAGAAAACAAGAATTAAAGTCAAAGAGCATCAAAAGAGCAATTACAGACCAACTCATAAGTGTGAAATAAAGGCACTTTTAGCTCTTTTTATGCTTACATCAATTTGTAAGTCTGGACATGAGGATATGGTTTTCCTATTTTCTACTGATTCTATGGATAGACCCATATTTAGATCAGCTATGTCAGTGAAGCGTTTCTAAATTTTGTTACTCTGCCTCTGATTTGACGACTCTCAAACAAGAGAAACACGGAAGGAGACAAACAAAGTTGCATTTTCATAAAAAAAGAAAAGTTTTTCTCAATAATAGTTATTTTTTCTTACGTAGCACTTGCGTTGTGTATGTATTTTGAAATAAATTTTATAATATTAGATTATAAGAATAAATCTATGTAATACTTTGCAAGGAAACAAAAGTTTCGGCGTTCCGTGTCTGTCAGACACATACTTCCAATTATGTAATAAAAAATCATACTTCCTGTTAAGGGTTAAAATTTGTCAAAAAACTGTTATTTTCAATTTTGCGAAAAAATTACTTCATTGTATTGGGTAATCCAAGAAATACAATATTGGTTTTGTTTTGAGGTTCTTTCCATCTGTTTCTAAAATCCATTATCACTGTTAATTCACATTGCGAAACCGTTTTTGTACAGATTTTTATTCAAGGGAGTAAGGATGGGACGCGGCAATACGGCACACAGCGATGTCCGTTGAACCGGGAATTTCCGGGCTGCCCAAGGAAGAGAATGCGTGCGGTGTTGCCACGTTCCACGTACATCCTTACTCCGTTGAATAAAAATCTGTATAAAATCGGTCTCGCAATGTGAATTGACAATGATAATGGATTTTAAAAACAGATGGAAAGATCTTCAAAACAAGACCAATATTGTATTTCTTGGATTACCCAATGCAAAGAAAAAGTTTTTTCGCAAAATTTGAAAATAATTGTTTTTTGCCAAATTTTAAAAATCTGAAAATTGTGTTTAAAACCTTTCTGTCTGCACCATACTAAAATTTCATCACGATCGGAGCAACCGTTTTTTATTTATAGAATTTCAAAGAGAGCGGTCGTTTACAAAACCCGTAAAAAGCGGCACTTTTTTGATCTCACGACGATAAAAAATGGAAGACATGCTCGAAAAAAAAATGGTTAGCATAGATTAACGCAGAATTGATTAAGCTAAATTTTGATGTAACTCACTTTTTTTTGTAGGTTTACTGGTTAATTTTTAATTGCAATCCAAACTCGAGTGTCTATAATTTTCAATCCTGCGTACCACCGTACAAACTTCGTTCCGATGGTACGAAACTTTGAAATCTGCACTTTATCCTGAATATATGAAAGCACTCTGCACAGGCTCCCAAAAAGGATTGACTTTACAATTACCATGAAGCACACCTGTAACCAGTGTAGCTATTATTTCTGGGCGGGAGGTGGGAGTCATCCCTCATCAGCAGCCGACATCCAAAGGCGAAAAAGTAGGGGGGAGGGGAGAAGCCCTGAAGATTAATTTCTTAGTGTATTACAACTTATTAAAGATGTTTAATCGTGCTAAGGAAGTCAAATTAATTACCACTATACACTATTTCCAACGAATCATTTGTAGGATTTAGGGGGCGTGGGTATGATTTATCTACAGATGATCAGTTAAATATCCGCTTGGTATATCCAAAGACGTCTCGGGTACCGACCAGAGTTTAAGTCTACTTTATCCTTAGATAAGCTAAAGTAATACGAACCACTCGGGATAGAACCCGGAACCCCTTCTTTACAAGGAGGCAACTTTACCACTGCGCCATCGGGAAGGCCAAGTCTCAGGTACGATCCCAAGAGAGAAAGCGTTGTTCTTTCGTGCACTGCTATGTTCAGTTGTCAGAAACTTGTTCAGCCCGATTCATATGATTTACGAATTTCATGTATTTCAGCACTTAATCTGAACTCACGATGTAGGTAGAAAATAAGTTTAAGTTTCAAACTAAGAATTGAAGCTTGAGCTTTTTCCCCTATTAGTTGAACTTATTTATGGTGAAAGAAAGCTGAGTTGGCTGTCATACATCCATGTAGTGAGTGATCTAGTAAGAAGAATATCGTTAATATTGGACGTCCATGTGTTTGTAATTGATGCGTTGGACGAGAAAAGGGGCGGTTTGATCCATTCTCGCACTCCTAAAACTGCACACTGACAC
The DNA here is from genome assembly GCF_977018435.1 of Lepisma saccharinum. Taxonomy (NCBI): domain Eukaryota; kingdom Metazoa; phylum Arthropoda; class Insecta; order Zygentoma; family Lepismatidae; genus Lepisma; species Lepisma saccharinum. The sequence goes on along the minus strand of NC_139229.1, from coordinate 191,261,118 downwards.
TCCTCACATTCTGATCTTGGACAATACACGGTTGTGGAGCCACGCCACGACGCTACTGTTAGCAAAAATGTCAATAGAACATGAAAATATGTTGGCAGACACATGAATTTTAGCATATATATCTCAATTTTCATTCGTTTGTGGCTTGACCCCTTCTCTCGTTCAACGCCTCAATTGTGAATAAATGGAGTTAAGATTTGGCTCTTAAAAACTAAGTTGGCAACAGTAGTAGAGACCGGACGACCACAAGGCCAAGCAGAGCTGGTCGGACATGTGAATTGGGGATCAACGGTGGTACGGATGCGTGTTTATTGTCTGCGCAACAAGCGCACACTTCGCCAATGTGTTCCTTCCCAGTAATTGAATTTTCGTTTCGTTTCCAATCCCCCCTTCCAATCACCTCGCTTAGATTGATCCCCTTATTCGGTTTCCTTCCCTGACCTTCCGCCCAAATTCCTTCCGTTTTGCAAAGACCCGGCGAGGCCGTCGATATTGTCTTGTTAATAATGCACGGTGATCCTCCTTCGTATCGGTTTCATTCAATTTCCAACATTCCGCAGTCTTAAATATTTCAATCTATTCCCCTCCACTGCCTTTGTTCCGCAGCCGCACTCAAACAAACGCGAACACAGACAGCAAACTCATAAAAACAGATATAAACACAAACGTACTGCCGTGTTGTGCAACATCGTTTGGTAACGTCTGCTTGTCGGCAAACAGGTCTCCAAAATTTTATATGCAAAGATATAAACTTCATTTTTATTGCTAAAACAGGAAAAGAAATGAACAATCCCTTTCAGTAAACATATGAAAATGCAGTGGAAATTCGGTAAAATAGTATAAGCCGAACTATACTTATGGCGACATGATGTTCTAGCTTATTTCCAGAATATCTCTGGCTTTACATATGTGTACATCCTGCGTGAGTATATTTTCTGACGTTAACATTTAGACTCCTCCCACTCAATGGTTTTCGAGCTTCATACGCATGCGCAGATTTTAACGCAGATGACAGCGCAACAGGTACTGGTTCAGCGTTCTGCATAGTCTAAGCAAAGTTGTGTGTTATGAACGCGAGCTCCACTAATTTGTCAATAGGAAACTTGATTTTTCGCAAATACGACAACACCGAAAAAGGTCAATTGTTGCAAGAAAGTATGTATGTGTGTGCACTGACATGTTCTAAACATATTTTACATGCCTTCTAAATGCGGAATAACGCGAATTTGGTATAAAGTACGAATTGTGGCCCTTTTTCCGAATTTCAACATATTTTGTGCTTAATAAGTGCAAAATACCGCAAATACTCAACATTTCTTGCGTATTTGGCTTCAAAAATATAATTACCATATTTACGCGTGTTTGGCGCGCACGATTTTCAAAAGAAAACACTACGGTGGGTAGTATTCATGGAATAATTTCAATAGATACAAGCTGCACTAAACCACATGCAAATGGATATTTCGCCACGAAATGTCACCTCTTAACCGAAACATTTGCATCACCGAGCAAAGCGACGAGGTTTTGGCGGAGATCGAGTGCGCAACTACTGTCTACATGAGCCGTAAAATCGGTATTTTTCGCTCAACTTCCTCAAAAACCGTTTTCAACGTAGGACTGAATTACGAAGAGGCGTAGGTCACATGACTTACAGCAAATTAAAATGCTGGTTACAGCACAATGAAGGTATAATCTTTGTGTACATTTGGCACAAAAGTGTGCCAAATAAGAACGTGAAATTTGGAAATAGTAACACCGAAAAGTCGATGTACCTACTTGTGTTACAGTACAAGTTTCCATTTCTTTTTCAAATATTAGTTACACGAAAGTCGAAACCGATTGCTCAAAATGCTTACCTCACCACATGAAGTATCTTCTGAAATTATCATGACTATGTCTTTATACAGGGTGTTCCAAAATGAATATCGGGATTTTAATTAAGTGTATATTCTATTACATGTACAATACAGAAATGAAACATACCTGAAAAGGAAGGGTAACTCAAAGAGTTTTTGTCACAAGTTACAAGTGTTCAATGTGGGATCCCCTTGTGACACGCCACACATCTAGTATGTAGGCAATTTCTTCTCGCACTGAAGCTAGCATGTCTGGTGTAACAGACTCCACAGCTGCATCAATCCTGCGTTGCAATTCAGGGAGGTCGGCAGGTAGCGGTGGCACGTATACACTCTCCTTTACATACCCCACAAAAATAAATCGCAAGGGGTGAGGTCGAGAGATCTTGGGGGCCATTGCAGAAGAGCCACGTAATCCTCACAATGACGACAGATCCATTCAACCAATTCCGTACTTCACGATGAAAGTGAGGGTGTGCGATGTTGACAGATGATGTTCCTTTTTTGCTCATGATCCAGTTGAGGGTAGAACCATTACTAGAGCATGTCTAAATAAGCAGTACAAGTGATAGTGTTTTCCACAAAGAGGAAAAGTCCATGCACTTGTTCTTTGGATAAAGCACAAAAGACATTCACTTTTGGCGAATCCCTCATGTGCTGCACTATTTGGTGTGGATTTTCATACCCTCAAATACGCACATTATGCGTACTCACTCGTCCACTAAGATGAAATGAGGCTTCATCACTAAAGATCACACGTGAAAGAAAATCATCTTCCATGTCCAGCACATTTTCGCAGAAGTTGGCACGGGTCACAGATGTAGACGGTATGGCCTCATGTGCAGTCTCTTTCGTAACACCCTCCAAACAGTCGTAAATGGCATTGACAGTTCTCGACTCGCCCGCCTTACAGATTTCCTGGGAACCCGACCGAAACTTGCTCTGACCTGTTCCACTTGCTCATCTGGTAGGATGGTCTTCCGGAGCTCTTCCCTTTGCACAGGCTTCCCGTATTCTTAAATTGGTTGTACCATCTTCGGATGTTGTTATCCGATGGGGAATCACATCCATATTCCCGTCGAAAAGCAAGTTGCACTCCAATTGCTGAGTTACACCTTGCGAATTCCAACACACAGAAGCCTTTACGCTCAAGAGTCATCTCCATCTTTACTACTAGCGCCGTGCTGCGGCGGAGTTACGAAACATCACCTGCGGAGTAGAAACAAAAACTGTTTGAGTTACCTTTCCTTTTAAGGTATGTTTCATTTCTGTAATGTATATGTATTAGAAGATACACTTCACTGAAACCCCGATATTCATTTTGGAACACCCTGTATACTATAGACATTTAGACAAACACCACTTGGTCCTTTTTCAGGGTATAATTCTGGCGGATATATTCCAGATAGGTCTGAGCCGACTATAATGTGCATTTATTATGTTCTCACGAAGTGAAGCATGGAACGTGTTAGGTGAAAGTTATTATTCAATTATTGATAATATCTAGACAATAGCGAGAGCAAACCACATAAAGATTCACAGGAAGGCTCTAGAAGGAATTCTTAGCAGATGTAATTTTTCAGATTTTGGAACATTGTAGCGGTTTTTGGAAAGTAGAGGCACATTCGAAAACAGCTACCCTGACGTCGGTCAAAGGTCCAGCCAAGCCTTGATACATGTCACACAGTACAAAGAATCATCAGTATATTACAAGAATTGCAAACTTCCGATATAACAACGGGTACCAACCCCAGAATATGGCGTTAGGGCTATTACAGCTTGTTTTAGCATGATGTCATTCTTCTGTGACAATTTACTTGGAGCAAAAGGCGCACTGTCTTACAATTTGTGAAAGTATTTGTGCTCTGAGATCTAGCCTGTACACCTCTTTCGTACTCGAAATTACTGAAGCAGCGTATAAACTGTTTATCCCATCGTGATATTACCCTTAATCCAACCGAATATTCTACATAAGAAATTTTCAGAATCATCTATGGGACGCCAACAATCACACACACAGATGGATAGAGAGATAGAAAAAGAGGAGAGAAGCCGATAGAAAGAGATGAACTAGAACGAGTGGGAGAGAGAAAAGAGGAGGAAGAATGAGAGACGGAAATAACGGAAAAGAAAGTGATAGAAACGTAGAGAGAAACAGTGAAAAAATGGAGATTGCAGGAATTTTTTCCAACTATGTACAACTCTACTAGTTTCTATTGGTTGCTGGGGAAAGTCAATCAGGTGACAAAGATCTTTCTTTTTACTGTTCACAATGCATTATAAAAACAAACAAGTATAGGTTACATATAATAAAACTCACTTTATTTGCACATTTTCTGCCATATGATAAAAATTGTCACTACAAAGAGGCGGGTTAGATCTGTAGTAACTAGTGCAGAGAGTAATTCCTTCGCTAGGAAAACCCAGAGGTTCCTCAATAAGCTGTTAATATTTGTATGGTTCCCCATTAACATTTACATGGAAGAAGCTTGCGCCTATACAAGCAGAACCAACACAATCCTCAACGAAATGGACCGTACCCTTCTTTTTGAGGGGCGATTGCCAAGCAGTCGTTTAGCTCAGTGTAGAGTGATGCGTGTGCCACAAGCATGTATTCAATTGAACAGTGCTTGTATACTGTTCGTGAATACTGTGAAACAAGTTCATTTAAACAATGTCAAATGCATTTCGTATGGGGAAGGAAGTGTAATCACTAATTGGAAAAAAAATAAAGACAAGGAAAAGTAGTAACTGAGTGATAGTTTGAAGGGACAGCACGATTTTCACTAGGAAATCTAGTACGGTGGAAAACTGGATCTACCTTTGTTTTTGCATTCAAAGTACATGAAATGCATGTTCAAACAGTGGAACCACCCCTAGAAGTCCGCAAACGGGACGGAACAATTTGCGAATTCACGGATCAAAAGCTTTTAACTCGTGCTGTACTTTAATCATTTTCACCCCTGATCCGGTGACAAGCTCCAATTACACCGTGCCACGGGCCGCACCTGTGGACTCAATTGGCATAATCCCTTCGTTTAACCCGCCCCTCCCGATCGGGAACCAGCGGGGATAAAGGAGATTGAACCCGTTATGTCCACCTTCTCCCAGAAGAACCCATTCCAATTATTTCTCCCCGTCAGTCGATGTCACTTATGGCAGATGAGATTACAGTGAGTCATCCACTAGTGCGCTGGTCCTTGTGTCTGTTACAAGGGGCTCGCCGAACCTTGAAAGGGTGGAGATTGGCTCTCGACATTGTTGGAAGCATCCATTCATAATAGCACCGTCTTCGTTCTTTACAGATAGAGATGGTTTCCAAGGTGGGTACACTTATAAAAAGCAGATTGGTGCAGATTTCTCTCATCTTGCCAACTCTATTTTATCTTAATGAGGTACAGTAAAGCTACAGGAACCGAAGAGTTATCACACTGCATGTAAATGCCACAATGAAGACTGGTAAAATTACTAAGTGTAGCAGTCTCGTCTCTTCCTTTGGAGGAGAGTATTTTCTTTCTTTCTCAGAGAGAGAGAGAGAGAGAGAGAGAGAGAGAGAGAGAGAGAGAGAGAGAGAGAGAGAGAGAGAGAGAGAGAGAGAGAGAGAATGTGAACCAATGTCATATGATGTTAAGGTGCCAAAATCTAAAAAGAGGGACAAGTTTTGTAGTCCTCACATTATTTTATTCACAATGAAGGTTCAGCTAAATAATGCATGACAATGAGGGAAAATGCAATGGCAGGTTTCGTGAGAGAGTGTTTTATTTGTATTATTTAGTATCGTATTCTACTGCGTTACAGCACAAATTTTGGCTTTGTTAATTATGATTTCCACCATCAATAAGTAGGATAGCCAGAACAACTACAATTTTCCCAATTTATTATTTAATAATAAACTTAATTCACTCTAGGATAAATTCTCATTCAATCAATTCTGAAATAGCTGCCTTGCCGAGAACTTTCACCGAAAGATTATAATCTCAAAAGATTTCTAAAAATTAAAATATAATCTTAGTATATTAATTATAAATTATGAAAAGGCAGAAGGGCTAATAGCTAAATTATCACCTTAGTAACGCTCAAACAGTTGAATACTGCATGGCAAAGAAATCAACAAACTCCGGCTATAAAAGCGGTGCAATTTCGCAGAAACAACGAGACATGCTGGGTTTTTACTCGTGTGCTCTCCACCCCAACTCACCCGCCAACTGAGTTATTACTCGTTGGTTGGAAACATTACTGTTTGAGGATCTTTACGGAAACTTGGAAAGGAGAGAGGTTTTTACCTAAACATAACCCATACAGCACAACATGGTTTCAGATATGTTACGGATACGTAACTCGTGAAACATTGTAACATTGCAGCAACATTGCGAAACATTGCTGTGATGTTTCAGGTATGTTTCAGCAATGTAAAAATGTCCGCGAATCTAACATAACATTCGTAATGTTACAGAAACATATCAGTGCAACATTACAGACAGGTGTCAATGTAACATTGCAGAAACATGTCAGTGTAACATTACAAATACATTTCCGTAAGGTTTTGTGATATTTCAGCTACATTACAGTGATATAATTGTACATTACGGTTATATTGAATGGAATCAGTACTGTATTCACGAGTGAAATATGTAAGGGGGCCTATTGGGGTTAAGCCCCTTTACTTCAATATTTATTTGTAAATAATTTCCTGAAAATAAAATTCACAATGTTTGATACCTAATTAGGAATGATATTTATTTTACCTCTCCTCAAATGACCACGTATCTCAATTGCTACAATTATTCTCGGGGGGGGGGGGGGGGAAGTGCATAAAAGTACGAAATACACATTCATTCACACCAGACAACAGTTACAACTAAAAAAAAGAAAAATACTCGTTTTCGCCACCAAATCCTAAACTACCTTCAAATGTGTGTAAAGTTTTACATGCAATAATAAGCTCTCCGTGGTTTTTTGCACCCTGTCACAAAGAAGGTGGGATTTGAGTGATGTGATCAGCATAATGCTCCCGTCCCCTCTACTAATAGATGAGAGGCTGGAAGCATTTTAGTGTTGTATGAAATTCATTCATGATTCTACGAGTCACGGTCATCTGAAAATTCTACTCTAATGTCTCTGTATGAATGAAAACATTTTTCCTGGACAGAATACATGTTCCACATGTATGGTTTTCAACCTATATGGTGTTCGAACTTTCAGAGTTACACAGCAATATTCCAAATTAATTTCAAACATCACAAATTGAGCACATGTCTTCAAATATAACTTTCGGATACTAAAATTTACTATGTGACATCCTCACCTTTTACGTATCTCAAATAAAAATTCAAAATGAATGTAATAATATCCTATATACTTACATAATTGGAGAAATGTAGATACACTTTGACCACAAAATAAATTCAGTAAATGAACCAGTAACCACAACTGGGAAATAAATATAAATTCACAAGTGCAAAGTGGAGACAAGCTAAACTTTAGCAAATTTAGACAGTAACAATACGAATAATATAATTTAATAATAACTAAAAATTTATAAATCAATGAAAAGTTTTGACATTCTCTATAATATTAAATGTGTAGTGTGTATCAGAGGTTGTAGTTACTAGCTAGAAAAATTAATTCTCTTAATGTTACTTGTGAGCAATTTACATTGAATTATTACTTCAAAGATATAATTATATGTTCTCATTTCTATTATTTTTTAATCATTTATATTTCACCCATGTTTGACTTTCAACGTTGTTATGGTGATTAGGATGGATTGGTCAGTTTCAGAATACACTGAGAAATTGAATTAAGCTCCTTGTAATGAAGGGATTTCTGGTTCGAAACTCTGGTAGAGGCACATTGCAGTGATACGGGTCCCATTTTGATTTGTAGGTCCAGTCCCGATTAGCCTATTTGTGCATAAAGTGGACTTAAAACATCAATTCAAAGAACCAAATAAATATAAATAAGCATACTTTGATACATTTTTTTTTACAACAGCGAGTGATCAGACAGTATCCATGTCACCATTGAACTCTAAAAATTGGACATGCATCACCTGAAAGAAAAATTATTATACGTAAAAATAATATTTTTTCATAAAATATATTCTTTATTTGTCTAAATTTGTCAAAATACAATTGCTTCTGTTCTGTTAAGAAGTATTTCATTGCAGGTTCTCCGCTATAACCTCTTGTTGGAGTGCAGTAACATTCATTTTTTCCTGAAAGTAAATAATGTCATAATATCAATTCTGGTCAGAATTTCCATTTCAAAAAACAATATTTTGCACAAGTAAAATAAACATCTTAGCCTTGAAGAAAATTGCAAACCAACATCAAGAATTTACATTCTTACGAAGAATGGAAGATTGAATGGATTTTTAGCATAAAAACAACTAAATATTACCAATTTTTTACCTCTTGAAACACAATAATAAAAATTGAACCACAAATGTCCTAAATCTAGTATATTAAACTTGTATTGTTTCATAGTTTTGAATTATTGTAACTTGAAATCCAAAGTTTGTCCAAAAATGATCATTCTTGCGAAAGAAACTAATCTTAAATCAGCCATAGAATACTCAATTACTGCTAAATCTGCATAAAAACTAACTGTTGGAGTCATAAACATCTTAGCATTGAAGAAAATTGCAAAGCAACATCAAGAATTTACATTCTTCATGTCAGCACCATTCAGTTTTTTTATAAAGGTAACCTCGGAGAACCCTGTAAAACCAATTCCATTTTGGCAAGAAAAATTGCTTTTACTTCATATTATTTGCTCAGAACTAGCATAAAGATTTTTGTGAATGCTCAATATGTTATGTAACATCCAAGTCGTTAACATTAATGAAAATCAGTGTTTCCATCTACTTTTTTAGAAAATTCCTCGGCATTCCGCAGAAAAAAATTTCATGTTTCATCTTTCTTTTACCATGCCAAGTTAAATACAACATCTGCAACTTGTGCAATATCATAATTAGATTTTACCCATTTATTTTATTTTTGTCAATAATCCATAATTCTACCTACCTAATTACGAAGAAACGATGATTGAATGGATTTTTATCATAAAAACAACTAAATATTACCAATTTTTTACCTCTTGAAACATAATAATAACAATTGAACCACAAATGTCCTAAATCTAGTATATTAAACTTGTATTGTTTCATAGTTTTGAATTATTGTAACTTGAAATCCAAAGTTTGTCCAAAAATGTTCATTCTTGCGAAAGAAACTAATCTTAAATCAGCCATAGAATACTCAATTACTGCTAAATCTGCATAAAAACTAACTGTTGGAGTCATAAACATCTTAGCATTGAAGAAAATTGCAAAGCAACATCAAGAATTTACATTCTTCATGTCAGCACCATTCAGTTTTTTTATAAAGGTAACCTCGGAGAACCCTGTAAAAACAAATCCATTTTGGCAAGAAAAATTGCTTTTACTTCATATTATTTGCTCAGAACTAGCATAAAGATTTTTGTGAATGCTCAATATGTTATGTAACATCCAAGTCGTTAACATTAATGCAAATCAGTGTTTCCATCTACTTTTTTAGAAAATTCCTCGGCATTCCGCAGAAAAAAAATTCATGTTTCATCTTTCTTTTACCATGCCAAGTTAAATACAACATCTGCAACTTGTGCAATATCATAATTAGATTTTACCCATTTATTTTATTTTTGTCAATAATCCATAATTCTACCTACCTAATTACGAAGAAACAATGATTGAATGGATTTTTAGCATAAAAACAACTAAATATTACCAATTTTTTACCTCTTGAAACATAATAATAACAATTGAACCACAAATGTCCTAAATCTAGTATATTAAACTTGTATTGTTTCATAGTTTTGAATTATTGTAACTTGAAAACCAAAGTTTGTCCAAAAATGATCATTCTTGCGAAAGAAACTAATCTTAAATCAGCCATAGAATACTCAATTACTGCTAAATCTGCATAAAAACTAACTGTTGGAGTCATAAACATCTTAGCATTGAAGAAAATTGCAAAGCAACATCAAGAATTTACATTCTTCATGTCAGCACCATTCAGTTTTTTTATAAAGGTAACCTCGGAGAACCCTGTAAAACTAATTCCATTTTGGCAAGAAAAATTGCTTTTACTTCATATTATTTGCTCAGAACTAGCATAAAGATTTTTAGTGAATGCTCAATATGTCATGTAACATCCAAATCGTTAATATTAGTGATAATCAGTGTTTCCATCTACTTTTTTAGAAAATACCTCGGCATTCCGCAGAAAAAATTACATGTTTCATCTTTCTTTTAGCATGTCAAGTTAAATACAACATCTGCAACTTGTGCAATCATGCAGCATCATAATTACATTTTAACATTTTATTTAACATTTTTGTCAATAATCTATAATTCTACCTACCTAATCACGAATAAATTATGAATATAGTATATGGAGGGCATCACAAGCCTCATGAGAAACAAAACTATACAAGACTACGTGAGAGAGAAAGAGAGAGATGATTAACGTCAGTGAGTAACCAACAAAATCTCTTCTGATCTTACATGTATTCCATAACAAGAATGTCTCACATTATAGTGGATAATGAGACAGGTCAAAATACTTATATGAACACTAGCTTGATAGCCAGGCATAGCTAGTCATTTGTTTATAATATACACTGTCTAGTCATGGCACTGTGACACTACTAGTAGTCATGGCATACTGTCACTTTCAGAGGGCTGTGTTTTTTTTTTAAAGTCAGTATCATGTTTGTTTTGTTTATAATTGCACTTCATTGTAAACAGAATTTTGATTATGACTGCTATGTTCATTTGAGCTATTATTAAAGGTTTTTTCATAGGATAATTTTATTCTTGATAGCTTGTGCAACCAATCGAGAGCTGATCTAACAAGTATGACCGTGGCTGTGGTGCTTCCGTAGACTTACATTACGTAACGATGTCACAGAACAAATTAGTTGATTCGTAATCTGTATTAGATAGAGGCTCTGAACGTAACAACTTACGTGGTATTCTACGCCTCTTCACTACGCACAGGGAAGTGAGAAACAACATTTTTTAAAAAGAGGACAAATTTTGTGCAAAATTTAGGGGGGTCATTAGGGTGCCAAGGAAAAACGAAGTTTAAAAATTTTAAAGTCTTACCCCTCAAAAATGTTCCTTTTGGCATAGTAATTATCTACCAAAAATATTAGGACATAAAAATTATATTTACCACTTCCTCAAAGCATTTGAAATTTATTACATTAACTAATTTTAGGGAAATTTATTTACATGACAAAAACGTGTGAAAACTAGTTATTAATAGCCATAAATGTAGTATTTCTGAAGCAAAAAGTACTGTAAAGAGTCAGTAAGTGAATTACAAAACTTTTTGTAGCCATCAACTCAATGTTCAATGGAACTTGTTGCAGTTACACTTTCTACGAGTTTCGACTTCTTAGGTTCGGGAAATTCACGCCGGTGCTTTTCCACAACCTGCAGTAGAAATTGTTTCTGTTCCTCCTGATTTGTTAGTATAGGATTGAATTCCTGAATTAGTGAAATTCCACGCTCTGCAGCGTCATTCACCACCTTAAGTGATTTAACTCTGACTTGAGCAACCAAATAGCTATTAAGTGATGTCCACTTGGATGGATGCTCTCGAAGAAAGTCCTGCGATATATCAAGTGCAACAAAAATATGTCTTGTGTTCACAGTAACGAAATCAGATAATCGCTTTGAAGAAATGTCACAATTGTCAATGTCAAGGTTGATTCTCTTAGCAGGTTCGTTTTTTTCATCTCGTGAAAGAGCACTGACCATCAGAATTTTGTTCTCCACTGACACATTATCATCAAAGAATGCCAAACCTACTAGGTGTTCGCTTAAATACCAAAGTTGATGCAGGAAACTTTTCAGTGCTGCATTAGCTACAGCTTTATTTGTAATCCGGTATTCAACTAATTTTTGCAACAGTTCCAGATCTTGTTGTGGAGCAGAAGCTGCACAAGGACAAGTAAACCACACCTTCAAATATATGGACACAACGAACAGATTAAACTGCCGAAGTTGGGAAAGTTCACGGGTTGTAAGGTGAAATTGTGAGCGAAACAGGTAGATCTTAAAACAATAAATGAGTTTTGCCATCCATCTTGCACGATGGTAGGCACCTGGCGCATTAATATTAGCAGCACTAGATAGGTCGCCTAGGAAAAGAATTGCTAAATTCAACAATTCTTTGTAATCGTCTCTGGGTTGATGTATGTGCAACTGGTTTTTCAAAAAAGTCAAAATTTCATCTTTAATCGGATTCAATTTTACAGTTAGCTCTATATCACTAATACTGCTTTCATAGGCCTCTACATTGATAATGTTCCACACCGATGAAAATCTCTGAAACAGTTTTATTTGCGGACCTCCACCGGTCTCAAATAATGTTTCAAATACTCTTGCAATGATAAGTTCATGAATATGATGTCTGCATGCCAAAGATAACAATTTTTTATTCATCTTCTGCTCAAGCAATACACATGCGCCACTTTTGCTCCCTGTATTACTTGCAGTAGTATCGAATGACATACTACAAACAGAATCAGTCAAGTTCCAATCTCTTAGTGCGTTATACACTGCGAATGCCTGCGCTTCACCAGTACCATTTTGTAATGATGGGACAGCTAGCAATTTCATTAAACCACATCCAGAGACAAGCACTGCAATTCTGTCTACAGATTTAGCAGAACCCCCACACTGAGGAATTTCCAAAGAGGGTAATAGCTTGGTATCCCAGTGAACAGTCAATAGTGTGTCTGGTGAGAAAGTCTTTTTGATTTGAGTAGCAATGTTCTCTCTGTTTCGTCTTCGAAACTGTCTACAGGATTCTTTATTTAAAGTTAGTTCAGCAGGATTGTGACCTAGAGATTTTGCAGCAGCAGCCAAAATATAGGTAGCATTTCTGTCGCTTACCTTTGTACGATCCAGAGCAGCGCCCAGCTCTGGAGTAAAGAAATTAGTCACGCGTTGCTTTTTAGAATGTGAGACATCTTCAGCTGAAGCACTAAAAACTGGTACCATATCATCTGATGAACTATCGTTTTCAGTCTCACTGCTGCCACTAAGCACTTCAACATCAGTTGTCACCAACTCCTTCTTTCTCTGCTCTTCTTTGCGCTTTCTTAAATCTTGTAAAGATTCTTGCTTATGACGCCGTTCTTCCTGTCTGGCTAACTTTATGTCAACCGGCCCCATACTTCCCCTCCTTCCTTTTTCTCGCTGTGCTTCCAAGAACATTTTGTCTTCCTTGATCTTTATGAGACTCATGGCATCAGCATGGGCAACATCAAACAAATCATCCAAAGCTTCTGTAAATGCTTCTTCTTTATGTTTCTGTGTATCACTTTTTCGACTGGCATTTTTCTGTAATGTTTGCCATTGTCCATATAAATTTTTAATTTTCACAATGATATTGTATTCTTGACGAGTAGGTATTCTCGCCTTTTCCCACAATTCTAGAAGCTCCATCGTTGTCCTCCTAGCACTTTCTTGAATGGTCTGCTTTTCATTTGTGTGAGAATGAAAGAATCTTGCTAAAATTTGTCTATTTGATGGCAATTTGCATCCTGTAATTAAATCTATAGTGCCACCAATCAACCAAATTCCACGGTCTTTTCCAATTTGTGAAGTCATGGCAGCTATCTACCTGAAAGCAAAAACGCACCTAATTATTGCATTTATAATTTGTAACAGCGTATAAATATGTTAAAAATATAGATCCTGATTATAAATTCAAAACGTGTTCAAAAATTTTAAATATTCTCTCATTCACTAAATAAGTGATATTTTTTTAGGGTTAGTTTTCTTTCATAATTCATTTCAAAAGTAACTTATCCAAATATACATATTGCGTAGTTAATTAGTTATGATCGAACATAAAACAAAGGTAACTTTATCAATATCCTTTACAAATATTGTTTAAATAAAACAAAAAATTGTGTAAGATTTGTTCATTTCTATTGTCTTTACCTTCTAAAATGTCCTTATCTTCTAAAAAGTCTTTATACTCTTTATCTTCTAAAATGTCCTCATCTTCAAAAAAGTCTTCATACTCTTTATCTTTTAAAATGTTTATCTTCTAAAATGTCTTGGTGCTTTATCTTCTAAAATTATCAAATCATTGGAAATAAAACCTAAAACAAAAACGTGATTGTGGACGGTAGCCATTTTGAAAGCACTGTGCTGCCATTTCAGAGAAGAGAAACTTTGATAATTTATTAAAAACATAAAATTGGATATTTTAATTATTGAACTGTATCATATAGAAACTTTTGAACTATATTTAAAAAATCACAAGCAGTTCCCTCTTTTCGTCAAATTTCATTTACAGCACTTTTTCTGGTAATAATTATAAAGTTCAATGCTTTTGAGGGACCTGTAAATATTAAAAAATTTTGAAGAAAAAGGCATTTATCTTATTTTTAGGTCAAAAGGAAAAAATTTAGGGGGTAAGACTCACAAAAAATATATATTTATTTTTTACCATGCATTTCCTTGGCACCCTAGGGGTCATATACCGTAAACGAAAACTATATAGCTATTTTTAACAGAAAACATGCAGGGAAATACTTTGCGTCTCGGCCATTCACTTTTTCACTACACACAACGCAGGCAACTTATTTCTCGCGATTATAGTTTCATGAGGTGGAGAAGTTCAGTGCTTCTTTACGTCCACATATTTTAATTAAACAAACAAAACAAAATACTTCTTTAAACACTGGCTTGAACTGCCTTGTTTCCACTCACTTTTTCACAACACATATTAAATATATAGCGTGCATAAGTATAACACAATTAAACACACTTTGGCATTAATAATATTCAACTTACCACTCAATAAACAACATTATTCTTCATAAGATGTGCACGACTCCCGGTCAGCGTTGAAGGTAACAACATGGCCGCCGCAGAAAATGTCCCGGATAGCCGCCACGCATGCATGATGACTGAATCCAACGTTGCTGAAATGTCTCTGAAACATTTCTCAGAGATGTAAGAAAAATGAGACGTTGCAGAAACTAGACAATGAAACTATAACATTGCAATGTTTCAGAAACAAAACTGGGACTTCATGTGATGCTTTCTGTAACGTCAACGCGAAACCAGAATGTTAGAAACATAAATGAGAGATTGTAATATTTCTGAAATATGTCTGAAACTTGGTGTGCTGTATGGGAACCAGGACCTTTCGTTTGGTCATCACGTGCGTCGTCAGCAGTTAAAGGCGATCGAGGGTTTTCACTCGGGTACTTAATTCTCACCGCTAACAAATCATTTAATTTATTCATAGGAATCAGCAGCATCGATAAATTAAGCAGACTATATACGTTAAGAAGGTGCGTTTCCTGGAATAGCGGTGCAACGTAAGCTGGTGACTTCAAGAGAGCAAATAAATCCCAAAAGCGATAACTGAATACAAAATGATTGTGGACAATTAAATACAAATCTGTTCGAGGAGAGAACAGATATATTCCGACCTGTAACTTTTCGCAACGGACAAGTTGATACCTTCAGTTTAGAAACTAAGTCCGATAAAGAAAGGTGTTGTGTCCAAAGGAGCCGGACACGGGTACGTGAGACACATTTTGGTTTACTTTATTTATGGATATACCCTCGTATATTGGCAAAAATGTATATATTACTCGCTAATTTCAGTGCATTTTAAACTCTAAATCTTCCTAGAAAAGCACGACAATAATTTGTTGTTTATAAAGTGCCTAAATTAAAATCCTGAACCACAATTACATAACGTCGCTTTTCATCTCTTCTTCCCTCTAGCGGACTCAATTACAAGGCAATAACGGGAAAATAAACTGTAGAAGAGGAAAAACGTTTACGTTCATTATCTAACCCCTTTTTTTTCTATTTGGGGATCGCATGAAAAATAACAAAGGGAGGAGAGAAACACAACGCAGCAAAACAACACTAATTTTCTCATCTTCGGGAAGAGAGACGTAAACGCGTATGGTTAATGTGAATTCAAAAATCCTGATGCCCGGATTTTCCGCGTGATATTTTCATCTCGCTTAATGAACAGTCCGTCCGCGCGTAGGTAGTTAAATATGCCGCACGTTTCGAGGTGTCATTTTAATTTGGGGAAATGTGGTCGTCCTCTGACGGGATTTTTTTTTTTTTTTTTTTTTTTTTTTTTGCATCCTCCCTCCCATCCAAGTGCTGAGCTTACACCGATTTTTGAGTTAATGAACCGTGTGACACTCCGCCGCGCTTCTGTGATACTAATGTCTGTATTAAAAATCCCTTTCTCTCTCTACCCCTTTCCTTTTTTTTCATCAGTGCGTGCACAGGAAATGAACCGGGTGTTTAGAAAGCCCTGGACAGGTCAAATGTTTCACAGAGCCGTATTGACCATATCTTTCATTTAAAATGGTAATTGTGCTTTAGCATGATGTTGCAAGTTCGCATTTCTTTTGACGTTTGTTTCTCTGCTTGATTCCTACTTTCTTTTTTTCTGATATTGTTATCTGAGTAATTAATGGAATTAATTGTCAAGATTATTGACTAACGCGTCACATAAAACTGAACTCCGTGCCGCAAACAGCCTGTCGAGGGCAAAGTCAGAAAATCGGCGTGATACGTATTCAGCGCGTCCAAGGGTTTAATCAGACAAGGAGGTGCAGAGTGGCAGATGGTACTGACGTCTACGTTCCTTTAAACAGCTGAGGAAATGACATTGCCATACCATACACCCATCCCCTTTCTAAAGTTATTATAAATATTGTTACCACTTTTAATTGTTTTAATAATAATAATAATAATATAAATTCAGTGTCATTTAGGTTCTCTTGAGTTTTTTTTCTTACTTCGCCTTTTGTGCAACTTTTGGCTAATTTACGAAGATGGGGATGAGTTATGGTATGATGAAATTTATGAATGGACACTCAGAAATATCGATGCCCAGGCCAAGATTCGAACCCGGGATCCCTGGCGTAGTAGCGGGATGTTCAAACCACTCCGTGACAGGGGCCGGCGATCTGATAAACATGTAAATTAAAATTCTTGTAGTATTTATTCAAGCGAGGAATCTGTTAACGTTCGTTCAACTTTTAATTAAATGTTTCGTTGTCAATGAGCCTTATAATTTCATAAAATATTCAAGTTGTAAATAAAATTTATAACAATAACCAAAATAATTCATTGTCATTTTTGAGAGGATGTTTCTGATTGTAGAAAATATATGCGATGGATTGACGATTTCAGTTTTCTTTTAAATTTTCTCTTTTCTACGTATATTTGTCTAACAAAGGTTGTGAAATACAGAGAGCAGTTGTTATAGAACAAGATAAAATAACTAATATTTAATTAGCGCTATCTTTTGGCCAAAACTGAGTGAATGAAGTTGGTGACGGTGAGACAGGATGCGCTGACTATGCTTCACTCAATGACAAACTACTTATATAAGACCTTGGCACTCAAAAATCTGTTTCGCCACGGATGGATTTCAAGGAGTGGTTTAGAGGAAATGAGGCAAGTCTCGAGACGACGTTTTATAAATTGGTGGACTATAACATCACTTGTCGAGAATAGACAAAGAACGGGACATACCTTTCTAAAATCGAGGCGAGTCCAAGACTTTCAGCCTCGTTTGAGACTGGTAATCTATAATGCATGATAATTGAAATTTTTACCTAAACGATAATTGTTTGAATGAGGTTTCTTCAGGCATACCAAGTCGTTAATTATAGATTCATAGTATGTATATACAATGGTGCCAACATATTTGGGCCCGTGGGGCCGAGCTCACTCAATAATTTGTTATCTTATTGCTATTCTTATATTTGTTATCGTGATTTGTGGTGGTAACCCGTGGTTCAACAGCCCTTGAGGGCCAGGGCCTACCTACCGACTGCCGGCCTTACTCCCACCTGCCGAGGAGGAGATTATCCAACCAGTTGCAGGGTGACGTGTGGTCAGCACAACGAACCCCAAATCGTTCTTGCAGGTTTCCGTGACCGGGTTACGCTACTCATGCGTAGCCCAAGCATGACGCCTTATTTGGGCTGGTTTAGGACAAAATAAAGTTTTTACTGAGCTTTCAGACCGAAGTGCCAACCGAGAAATGACAAGGCACAAGGACCACGCCTCACCTGCAAACGAACCCTTAGAAATAAATACAACCTTTCACACCGGAATGGCACGACAAGTCATACATGTCGCTTCCCGTGTACGTGTTACTCGGGCTTGCCCCTTTTCTCAATAGCGTGCATCGTGTCACCTCGGTATATTTTAGCTTTCCACTTCGGTCTGAAAGCTCACCAAGTATTCACGAAATTCGAATCGACGTTTCAGAAAGCAAGACATAAGTAAGAAAGCTTGTTTGCCTTCACATCCATATGCTCCAAAGGTTAGCGCCACGCTGCACATTTATTTACGCTACTATGTATTTCGAGGCTAAAGGTGAGAACGAGACGAGAACGAGACGGGTGTTTACATGTCGAGACGAGACCGAGAAAGAGACGCACTTACAACTCTAGACGAGACAGGGTTCCAAACACACGAGACGAAACTTATCTGAATTCAAGTTTCAAGAATGATTATCTGAATCTCGTTTCGATACCAGACATTTTCGTACATAATGCTAACTAGCTCCTCATGCAGAAGGCCTTAGAAAGAGCGTTTCGCGGGCTAACAGCAGACGTCGCTCGCACACTATTGCCGATACTCTCGTGTCGTCTGCTCCTCAGCCGAACAAACAGGCCGAGGTAGCAAGAGGCAGAGGTCATTCACCCTTCCAGAAGGGTGCAGCGAGAGCTAGCTGTTGCAACCGGGCTCGCTCATTCGCGGACCTGATTGGTTCTCGCAGACACACCCCCATATTGTTGTCTGCTGTAAGCCCGCGAAGCGAACTTTCTAAGGCCTTCTGCATTATAGTTGTCTTTGTGCATGGAATTACTTTTGTTTCCTGTTTTGAGAAAGTGTCGCGGTGGTCTAGTCGGCTTTGCATCTAAGTGGGTTTGATTCATCCGAATTCTTCCGATAGCGGCCCCGCATAAGCGGTTTTTGGGCACCTACCCAGTCACTAATCAACGAACATCTGGATGAAATCATGAGGAGTATTATGTTAACGTTATCACCAAGCTCCTTTCAAATTAGAAACACTGGAATGAATGAGCAAATTAATCTTCCATTGAATCGTTGCGATGAAATCCGGGGGTTTCAAAGTCGATACTCAGTACAAACTAGGACAACCTCAGGCCAATTTCCATGTAATAAATATCACATTTTTTCATGGTTTTAACCACTACGTTACAGAAGAGCCTTTTATCCAAGAATAGGTTCCCCACATGCAAAACAATTCTCTAATTAGCAAACAAAATATCTTATTTCTCTTCAGAAGAATTCAGACCTCTTGAACACACTTTTTCCTCCATGTCTCCTCACGGAAACCCATGAATTTGAAATTACAAGTTTTATGTGAAAACGGAATAATCTTTAACTTTGCAAATTAAGATTTGTGAGAACTCTAAAGAAATTTTTGATCAGTTAATTGTCCAGTTTTTATTTTTATTTTTTTAATTTTTTTTAGGTATATATTATGTTTCGTATTTTATTCTGTGCTATAACATTTTTTTCTCTTCACATCATGTTGTACTTTTTAACTTGACTACTTCGTCACTGCTGATCTCATCTTACAATTTAATGCTCTGCTCACCACCCACCCCAACTCAAGTACGGCAACTGCCCCACTAAGGGTCGGCCTGGATGCCACTGTAGATGAGGGTGCACAGAAATATTCTCAGGAGTCCGAAAGTTAATATATTATATTCCATATGGTAGTAATGGTACTGGAAGCTGGGGTACCACGTCAGGGCAGCCGTGTTTCATCAGTGATGGCAGTGCAGCCGTGTTTTATCAGTGTTGCCAGTGCTACATGAACCGCCACACGTAACACGTTTACGGCCATTTCTGTAGGAAACTACTCTTTTATCGGCGTTAAAGATTTTCCCAAGCTGAAAATCGATCTCAGCTTAGCAGGACCTGCTTTCATTATTTCGCGGCTGTAGGTATAAAGGTGTGTAGGAAGGCAGTTCAACAAGGACTGACATAGACCTCTACTTGATAAGGGAGAGAGGAGGGGAGGAGAAGACATAAATGCTCCCAAAAACATCTCAAGCGGGTTACTCTCACCTCGCGTGAACTTTTGCACTTTGCAATTTTGACTTCTAAAAGGATGGAGAGAATCACATGAGAAGATTTCCCCCCCCCCCCAAGTATTCTTTCGTGTTGTAATTTCTACGAAATTTTGCTTCTACAATTAGCAAGGACTGATTAGAAAAGGTGACAGACGATTAGAGTTCCAAAACGAGTCAGCATACCGGATTTTATGTTTCGCTGCACAGGTAAAACAGCAGATTCGAAATATCAGGTGAAGCCACCAGCTAGCTCAGCTATTGTTCCGTGATGATATGATGAAATTGATGAAGGGACACTCACAAATAACACCGATGCTCAGGTCGGGATTCGAACCCGAGACCCCTGGCGTCGTAGCGCGCTGTGATAACCACTCCACTACGAGGTCGGCTATTGTCGAGACTAACCAACTGGTATATATAAAAAAAAGTCTACCAACTAATTATCAACCAACCAAGCAAGGGTCACCTCAAACCAGAGGCAGCGACGATTTTCTGGCTTGGGTGGGCCACTGAAGGACTTGATTTGGCCACTTCTTCAATTACAAAAGTATTTTGATATTCACCTTGCTATTGCGTGATCCAACAAGGATTCATTACTCAATCTGTCCCGGCTATCTGTGGAGCAAGGCCGCGCACAGTGGCAGAGAAAGGGGGAAATCGAGTGGGCAGAGCGAAGCAGTACACGCTGCTGCAAAGGCTGGTAACTGCAGTCGCATCCTCCCACGGAATCCCACCCCCTCTCACCTGTTCATTGGTGGAACCGTCTCGCGTCACTACTTGCGCAGTCTTGTTTCCGTTCGATTGCTCCAGGGATGCCCGAGACAGAGTATATACTCCCGGATATCTCCCATAAGCTAGCAGGCAAGCTGCAGCGTAAATGTACCACAAACTACAACGTTATTCGCTTCACGAATTTAAGTTTTCCGGAAAGATTGTAGCTTGATTACAAGTTACTGTCTGGCATTCTTATTCTCTTCACAATGTCTAGCACTCTTGTTTACTAACTGCAAGAAGACAAGAGGTAAATTGGATTCGTTTTCTGGGAAGTTATCAGCCCCGAAGCAATAGGAATGCAAAGCCCTGTTCCCCCTTTTCCTCTTTCAACCGTGCCTTCAGTTAAATAACAGTCAACACAAACCTGTTTACTTTCTTTAATGAACAGAATGTTTCTACTTATCGATTTCCAAGGTAAATACTGTCTTAGGAGAACACAAAGAAAGGCGAAATATGTATCGTTTTCCTTTCTTTACTTCTACGTTTTTTTCTTATCATTTCTGTTGTTACTTGGTTTTATTTCCTTTTCTTCATTTCCTTTCCTCTAATTTTGCCTTAAGGAATCCCCTGTGTGTTCCGGCAATCAGTTACAACGACCAAGGAAAAAAACAAGGTACAGAAGAAGATGAGTTCTATTTCGTTTAGTTCTAAAAAATGATAAGGTTATACTTAATGTTACAAGGCATTTGAGATACTGAAGTTAAGTGGGCGGGGACATGTGCTTTTGCCCTTAGAATCCTAGGCAACCGAGCGCTGCCAGAAATCGAACCATGAACTTTGATTATATTACGACAACTTTATCCACCAGGTTAACCCCGAGCCGGAGTGGTAAGATTGCATGATAGGACTTCTTAAAATTAAGGGAGTATCCAATACATACATAAAGCCCCAATCCCACCACTCACTCGCTCACTAACATAAATATTCTCCATGATGGAAGCCCCGGAGGTAAAAAAAAATCAGCCATTACAACCTCCCACGAAAATGCTTAGAAATACAGAGACAATTAAAAAAAAAACAATCACTTATCCCTTTCTTAAGGGTTAAAATGCAAATTTTTGACGCCCGTTTCCATGGGTAAAAAAATCCTACTTTGTTTCTCACAGACCAGTAACAAACCGATGAATCAATTCCTAGTTAGAAAACGTGCTTCAAAGAAGAGTGACATCTACATAAGAGATTACATACTCAATACTAAAGTAGCTCCATCTTGACTTCTTTAATGAAATGTTTAGAGATGTAACAATACATTCGTGTTTGCTATTTGCAGTGGCGCAGGAATGGGGGGGGGGTACAGGGGTACTGTACCCCCTGAACCCATAAATCCAGTTGTACCCCCCCCCTTTAGATAATTGAACAGAGGCAAGGTACTACCACAGATAAAGATATATCTTTATCTGTGGTACTACTGTTAAAAGAACATATTTTCAATTCGCTCAATAAAAAAGTTTATATTACATGCATTATCTTCTTTACCACAGAAATTCAAACCAATGTAAACTTATTCTACTACATTGTGCTTGCTACAAGTTAGTTCATTGACCTGTGTTCGAGGTTTGAAATCCTCTCTAAGGAAATGAAAATTGTTTAAAATGTGTATGGAACCATAGAATCAGGTAAAGTTTACTCTCAGAAAATCACTCTCCAGCCGAATGCTCTTTTGGGTAGGGGAGGTACACTTTTCTAAAGACGTGGTCGCGTCAATTCGAAGATACGATATAAATCGTCATCAGAAGAGTATATGACTGACCTTGCTTTAATGACATATTGCATGTTGTGAAAGTTTGAGTGGTTACACAACGTACGTGTTGCTTATACTAAATATTTCATGGGTCAGGACGAGATACCTCGCTTTGTAATTAAGGGGTGCCACATGCATAGTGCTTTGGATTCCACTAGAAACTGTAGATCCATTCCAGATTAGCCTATCTGAGCATCAAGTGAATCTAGAACAAGTTTTTATAACTTCTGATAGAAAACCGAAAGAAAAATGAGCACAAAGAAGAATGAGAAAGACCTCACTACACAGGAGACGTGATGAGGCATGACAATTCTCGACTCGTCGCATCGCGATAAATGTTTCATATACATTAAAAGAGGGATCAATTTATGATTTTTATCAAAGGAGAGAGGACTTACTTTTACCTATACGGGTGACTGGTAATTAGATGTATTCCCTGAAAGGGGTTAAAGTAGAGACAATTTGCAATAAATTTGACCATATGATACCCCGACCGAAAATTAGTAGTTTTCGAGATGATCTAATTTCAATTGTTTTTTTTAAAAAAAATGACAATTTTACACATAAAAAGATGAATTGAGAAAAAACTGCTCATTGTATGGAACTTATTTCAGCGTTTTCTGATAGCTAACAAATAAGTGGTTTGTTAAAAGAAAGTTTTTCCCAAATAACAATCACATGTAAGTAACGGGTGGGTCTAAACTTACAAGTGATGATAAAAAATTGCACTCTTAGCTTACTTGGCAACGTATTAATAACAAAAATGGTATGACACGAAGCGTACAAATTACTTAAATTACTTCCTTGTGACATCTGCTATCCAACAAGGTACAAATGTTGCTGACATTGCATATTTGTGTACAAGAAATAATACTTCATTCATCTTCATGTGAATGGAATCAATGAACAATACAATTAAAGAACATTATATGTCTTGCTCAAAGTGGGTACCTCCGTTACGAATGCAGGCACGCAGGTTTTTACGGACATTTGGTCTCTTAACTCGTGATGTGATGGTGTCCTTGATGTGTTGACCAGCTGATAAGATCCTCTCCCTGAGCTCTTCTTGCGAGTTTACCGGTGTCTTGTCATGTGGCTCCAAATGTAAAAGTCGCAAGTCTTCAAATCGGGGGATCGAGCCGGCCAGGGAATCGAGCCGCCTCGGCCAATCCATTTCTTTGGGTAATTTTCATCCAGCCACAGTCGCACGCCCAGGCAGAAGTATGGATGGGCGTAATCAACAATCATTTGATCGAGCCATTTTTCCTGCCCCAAATTTTAAAAGACATCACTTATGAACATTTCTTGAGGAACGGGATGGCAATGTTGTTGGAGGATGTGCCTCTAGCTACAAGACGTGACATGATTTATCATGAGCATGATGACTGCCCAGCTCGATCCCCCGATCGATTTGAAGCCTTGCGACTTTTACATTTGGAGCCACATGACAAAACACCGGTAAACTCGCAAGAAGAGCTCAGGGAGAGGATCTTATCAGCTGGTCAACACATCAAGGACACCATCACATCACGAGTTAAGAGACCAAATGTCCGTAAAAACCTGCGTGACTGCATTCGTAACGGAGGTGCCCACTTTGAGCAAGACATATGTTCTTTAATTGTATTGTTCATTGATTCCATTCACATGAAGATGAATGAAGTATTATTTCTTGTACACAAATGTGAATGTCTGCAACATTTGTACTTTGTTGGATAGCAGATGTCACAATGAAGTTATTTAGGTAATTTGTACGCTTCGTGTCATACCATTTTTGTTATTAATACGTTGCCAAGTAAACTAAGAGTGCAATTTTTTATCATCACTTGTAAGTTTAGACCCACCCGTTACTTACATGTGATTGTTATTTGGGAAAAAAACTTTTTTTTTTTTCAACGAACCACTTATTTGCTAGCTATCAGAAAACGCTGAAATATGTGCCATGCAATGAGCAGTTTTTTCTCAATTCGTATTTTTCTGTGGAAAAATGTCTTTTTTTTAAAAAAAAAAAAACAATAGAATTTCGATTATCTCGAAAACTACTAATTTTCGGACGGGGTATCATATGGTCAAATTTATTGCAAATTGTCTCTATTTTAACCCCTTTCAGGGAATGCATCTAATTACCAGTCACCCTGTATATCGGATGAGCAAAAGGTAAATGTGCACCTACACTATGCTTCATTACGCAAAGAAAAACTTCCCTTTCTTGATGGTTGTTGGTACATAAGGACATGGACAGTTGGTTAGTAAGACACTCATTGTTGTCAGTCACCCATTGTTTTTTGTTGTTTCTTCGGAGCGTAATCTTGCAAGGCGCGGAACTGTATTAGCAATGGTTAGTCTCTGAACCACTGGCAATACTCAACACGCTTGTCCTGGTCCCTTTCTTCAAGATTTTGCACTACTGTTATTTTGTAGGGCTGTAAATGTAAGTGCTTTTTCAGTGCGGTTCTTACGCTGCCGTACGACACACTCACTTGCTGCGACAATTTACGAATTGACTTCTTTGGGCTTTGCTCTATTCTAATCGAAATGTCCTGTAATTTGTCCTCTGTTAGAACTCGTGACCTGCCTGATTTCGGCGCATTCTTCACTTATCCCGTTCTGCGAAATTTATCGATAAACCACCGCACTGCATTACGATGTGGTGGATCTGTATCAGGAAACCTTTCCATAAACTTATTTCGCATTTCTTCCGTATATTCACCTCCATGTCGAAAGACTTGTTCCACCAAAAACACACGAGCTTCAAGTAACAAAACCATTGCTAATGCAGTTCCACGCTTTGCAAGATCACGCTCCGAAGAAACAACTGAAGAAACAACAATGAGTGACTGACAACAATGAGTGTCTTACTAACCAACTGTCCATGTCCTTATGTACCAACAACCATCAAGAATGATGGTAATGCGTAATGAAACGTAGTGCAGGTGCACAGTTACCTTTTGCTCACCCCGTATAAGGTGTACTTAGAATTGGCCATTAATTGCTTAAAATCTAATTTTGATATCGAATGTAACACAAATGCCATTTTAAGTTAAACTCTAAAATCAAACTGTAGGAAAATCACTTTAGTCAGATGAATGCATAAGATAAAATAGACTCAGTGCAGGTTCTATGGTTTGCCAGTGGGCTTGTCACGGGCACTGTGATACTTAGACTTGGTCTAACTTTTTGGAATTTCTTCTGCATGAATGCAATGCACTGGGTGTTAGAAAGGAAAAGTAGGTTTAAAACTTTTAAGTGATATATCTAATCAGTGAAGGTTAGTTTTGTGGCTTTTCACATTCGTCTGTAGATATTGATACATTTTGGATTGGATTCACGAGATCTTTGAGTGAGATGGAATTGTTTGATTGATTGATTTGGTTTATTTTACTTCGCAACTGTCACTTTTGGCTAATATCGAAGATGAGGAGGATGATATGATGAAGGGACACTCACAAATAACACCCATCCCAGGCCGCGATTCGAACCCGGGACCTCTTGCGTCGTAGCACGCTATGCTAGTCTCTCAGCCACGGAGGCCGGCGAGGTGGGAATGTGTTTTGGATTTTCTTTGTAGATGCGAAAACCTTTAACTGTGACGCGCACAGGCTTTTGCTTACATTAAAGTTTATCTTTTCACATAAACGAGGAATTGGCATGTCACCCTAAAACAGACGCATGTATCTGCATTTAATACCACTACATACAAAAATAAACTTTGCCCGGTTCTTTATATTGTCCACCAAAGATTGAGAAGAAAAAAACTTTCGAGCGTGTGATTTTCCTTGCTTGCTCTGAGATCTGAAGGATTTCGGTTTTGTACATGAAATGAATGATACTGTAGTACTCAGTGGCGTGCCCAAGGGGGTTGATGGGGGTTACAACCCCGCCCCCCTTCGTCCAGTATTCCTAAAAAAGAACGTCAAAGGTAGGAAAATATGACAAAAAGAGGTCTGACTACCAAGAAAAAGTATACATAACCCCTCCTTTACGAAAATCCTGGGCACGCCACTGGAAGTACTTTCAGTGCTTGACAGCGTCATTAGGTACAGCTAATTATATTACGATTAAATGCTTTGTCAAATGTTTTACAAATATTCCAAAGTTAGACCTGTTACGACTTGATCAGTAACCACCTAAACTCATTTTTTGTTTTGTTTTATAATACAACGTCCTCTAGATGTCTGAGAAAATACCGACTTCTAAAAAGCATTGGATGTGGTACACATCAGCCATAAATTGTTTATATATATTTCTTTTTGTATAGCTATGGGAGTTTCAAATTAAAATGATCTGAACTGAATGGAACTCTATAAGTGTGATATATTCAATAATATGGTTTCTATATCCAGTGGGTGGAAGATGATTATTCCTGGTTGGGGTGGCTCAAGATATAGGACGAGGGAATCCTCCTCAGCCCCTTTAATATCATCCTGCATTAAAATAAATAGATGTATCTTTGTTCGCAATTTTCACATTTCGAACTCTTGGTTTCCCGTTCCGTTAAATTCAAAATGAGCCCAGAACAAGGTCCAGAGCTTTGTGTATTTTGGAATTGTTATGTGGTCTTAAGAGTTGTTTTTAAAATAACCATAAATTCTAAGAAAAACAAACAAATACAAATTATTTATGCTTTAAAAAAACAGGAAATTCATGGGTATTGCTCTAAAATGGAATATTTCCCATGCTTTCATATTATACCTAGGCAGTGGCGGTGATTAGGGGGGCGAGGGTGGGTAGTTGCCCCCCACTTCTTGCTCACTCTTGCCCCCGCACTATGCTAAACCTTATCTGCAAAGGGAAATATACTCTCTTTGCCCCCCAGTTTTGGCATCTTGCCCCCCCCCCCGGTTTTGGAAGCCAATCGTCGCCACTGTACCTAGGTATAGGCAACTGTGAAGTAGAATGTGTGTGTGTGTGCGCGCGCATGTGTATGCATATGTGTATATATATATATATATATATATATATATATATATATATATATATATATATATATATATATATATATATATATATATATATATATATGTATATATATATATATATATATATATATATATATATATATATATATATATATATATAATGTATGTATGTATGGGAGGCTGAATTAAGTACCCCCCAAATGAAAAACTTTCCTGCGCCACTGGTTATGTTTGTTGTTAGCCATGGAAAATTGGTAGGGAACTTAGATAAATGTTGCTTCATCCCCGAAAATCTATGGTGAGTAACTAGTACTGGAATTTTCGTGTTTCAAAGTATGCGACACAGGATTTATTAAAGAGGAAAGATAGGAATTTGCGAAGAATTACCAATAACATTTAATTGTATTGCTCTCATAGTTAGGTGACATTATTGAATTCGTTTACATAAACGTTTCAAACGGACAGCACTTACCCAGTTTATTATTAACAAAATGGACAATATTGTTTTGAGTATTTTTAGAGTATTAGAGCAGGTACACACGTAACGTTGCGTTCTAAAATTTTCAGATAAGTTTATGTACTCACTTGCTTCATTTCTTCAATACTGGATGCAGACATTTTCAAAGTCAGGAACCCCACCTCTAAAATATGAGCGCACAAGACGTGGTCTTTGGCCACGTCTACGCACGGGAGTTAGCATACTTGTATACAGTGACGGCGATTGAGTTTCAAACGTTGGGGGGGGGGGGGGGGGGCAAAGACAGTTTACTTTCCCTTGGTAGGTAAGGTTTAGCATGGTGTGGGACCAAAAGTGACAAAGAAGTGGGGTCAACTGCCCCCCTCGCCTCCCCTAATCTCCGCCACTGTTTGTATATAGATGAAATCTCACAAACCAGAGAGTGTGTGTTATGTTTTTGACTATTGCATTGATGTATCCTGCATCTTATCTGCTGAAAACTTATTGTAATAACTACGTTATGTAGCTGGGCCTTCCTGATGACGTATTGGCAACGTTGTCGCCTTGTAATCAGAAGGCTCAAGGTTCGATACCTGGTTCAGATACATTTCACTGTGGCTCGGATCTCATTTTAAACTGCAGCATCAGTTACGATTAGCCTATCTAGGCATAGCGTGCACTTGAAACAAATTTTAATTTATGTAGCTCTTTATGCTGTGCTTATGTTCCATAACCTTTTGCATTATACACAATTTAATTAACAGATATTGCTAGATAATCAAACATGTGAATAGTCACAAAAATAGAGCGAGGAACAGAGAAAACGTATCCAGACTGACCCAGCTCTGTTTGTGTGGAACAGAAATAGATTTCGCGTGATACGTTCGTATGAAATGTTAATTGGTCATTATATATTGTGTTTTTCTCTATTCTAACACTACCGTATATTTCGAGAGAGCAATTCTTCAGTTGAACTCCATTTAGCATCTATACTTTTCCTCCATTAACTGGAATTGAACCTGTGAACTTTGGAATTACTGGTTCGGTACACAAACTCGAGAGAGACAGAGCAGTTTGCGCATTGCACCATTAATTCAAAAGGTCACAGGTTCAATTCCCTCAGGGTAAAACCATAGAGGTTCAACTGAAGACGAGAGAACATGTTCTCTTTAGAAATATATTGTTAGAACAGAAAAATACACAATTCCTAGTGTCCGATTATCTTTTCATGTTCATGAAGAATCAGTTTTTTATCTTAGTAATCGCTTGACCTGTAGGTCATGCTTTTTTTTAGTAATACTCAAACATGATTCTAACGATTTCGTCCGTCTGCCTCTCATGCTTGACAAAGAAACATATTAGTCCAAAATTTTATGTTATAATACCTTATGAACAGGGCTCGGAAGTTGAGGAAAAATCCTTCTTTTCCCTAGCGTCCGAAGACGAGGCCAAACATAATATATGTTCATTTTGGGTCATTGTAGGCCAGAAAAAGGTGGGTTTTATTTGTCCTTTTTTGCCTTTTTCGGCGTTTTTTGGCTTATTGGTCCTTTTTTAGTCTTTTTTTAGGTCTTAACGGCTTTTTTTGCAACTTCACCTTCTTTCGACTACGTTTTTACTGCCCATTCTCAATTTGAATCATCATCAGTTCATCACCTCTTTAACATCCTTTCTGTAGTAAAGAAATAATAAAAACAAAAATAAATAAATATATTTGGACCGATCCCTGAAAAGAGAGAAAAACATTTTTGGACGACTGTAGCAGGTACGGTACAAGGTCTTTAACCGTAACTTGTCTGGAAGGTCGCGTTGTAAGTGGCAACTTTATCTTGTTTTGAAGCTTTCAGCACCGTGCATACGACCACACAGCACACTCCTGCAAATATCTCAAGGTGTCGCGTAGAGGGAGGGGATGGGGAGGTTAAAACTGAAGTTATTAATTAATTTGGATCACATTTATACGTCCTTTTTTCCGTTTTTAGGTCCTTTTTTTTGATATTTTTAGGTCTTTTTATAGGTATTTTTTTGGCAATTTATAGGTCTTCATCTTCCGAGCCCTACTTATGAAATACGTACTTGAATAAATAAGTTTGGTAGAAAATGTAGTAAAATATGTAAAATTGTTCCAATAGAATAATTCTTGTGGCAAATTTCCATTCCCATTCCACTTTTTATAAATACTGAATGAATACCACTCAACAACGATTTAAATATTTTGTATTTTACAAATAGAAAATTTTGGGCACAAAAGCAGTTCATATAATGATTGTTGTCTCTTAAATTATTGTACTGTAAGCTTAAAATCAAAGGAACACCATAGGTAGGTAGGGCAATATCCAGGCTCTATTAATTAAATAAAAATGTGGACTGTTATTCACGTGATCTGTCATCCTCTGACACCGACTATATATCGTGGTGGGCCGTAGTAGTAACGTCGACACCTGGTAATCAAGGGGCTTCCAGTTCGATACCCTGTTGAGGCACAAAATGGTTCGGATCCCACTTGAAACCGTAGGTGCAGTCCCGATTGGCCTACCTTTGCATAAAGTGGTCTTAAAAACAAAACTCCATATCGTGATCACGCATCCGACTCCTTTTCCAATGGGCATTCTGCCTTTGGCAAGAAAGACTTTAACAGCTGTTAGCGAACAAACCAATGACCTTCAGACGTGGAGGTTGTTTTGTTATTACCATGGTTACATCTTTCTTTGAAACGTAAAATTAAAACGTTTTATTTCAATGGCTGTCAGGAACATCCTCTATCAGAAAGTGAAAATCCCATCTTGAGGCGTTGGGTGAAATATTCCTCAGACGCCTCTGGAAGTAACTTTTTCACCCTCTCAGAACCATCAATATAATGAGCAGAAGGGAGTCGCTCGCTAATTACCATTCTGTTTTGGTTTCCCCTCTCCCGACGCCCGGCGAGAAACGCGGAAAGAAAACCAGCGGTGGCGACACCTAGAGGAACTACATCTTTAACGAGCCCCAAGTTTGCGAAACTGATTCCTGGGTTCCAGACAGCAAGATCCCGGAAAGCTTAAGGGGGTTCCGAGGAGGAGTGTGGTGGGGAAGGTCTCTCGGACCGTATCCCGAGGGAGAGTTCCTTTGTTTTTCCAGGAATCGCACAGCGAAGTCTTGTTTCTCCAAGTCTTGTGTAAGGACTAAACAGGATCTTTTGTGTGCCAAGCAGATTACAAGGTAGAAGGAACATCCTCCGCTTCTAAAAAAAGAATGGGATGGGAGGAATATTCCGTTGGCGCACTGCTCTCTCCTGCTCCCCCAATGTTTTGCCTCGCATAACGCGCTCGAATGAGCCCTTGAAATGTTATCTTGTGCTTCTAGAAACGGACCTGGGAGTTCCCAGCGTGATGAAGACTTCATGGCTGATGTAGTGTGGGGTGACATGAGTTCTGGACGAATCACTTTGTGGCTTGCCATGATTTTAAGTTTCTTTTTGTTCGTTACGAAATGGACATCCCGACAGCCGCGGTGACTCTAACAGGACCGGACACTCCGAGATTTGTTGCGACGACGCCGAGAACGAGACGCACCTTTGTAAAATCGAGACTTTGGAATGCTATTTGAAAAGTTTACCTAAATCAAATTTATCTGCCTGATTATTTAGAGAGAGTTCATATATTTTGTTCATAGTAATTCCGAAGTGAACCCATTGATAGCAATAGCAATCGTGAGCTTGTTGTATATATTCAAGATAAAACTACGTTTTTTGGAAGTTCGAAGCATCAAAACTAACATAGAAGTTGCTTGGCTTAAAGACCACTATACGCAGTGAAATTTTGTGTGTAATGCAAATTAACCCTTGTTTCCATTTTAGAAAAAACATCGAAGTTGCTCACAAAGGCAATCTTTAATTACGTAAACAACACTACACTATACACGTGGCGTTTCCACCTATATCATGGTCTTCTTCAGACCAAGAAACAAACTCAAATGAAAAAATCACTTCACTCATTTACATTTGTTTCTTGGTCTGAAGATATAGTGTGGAAACATCACGTGTATAGTGTAGTGTTTTTTACGTAAATAAAGATTGCCTTGGTTAGCAGCTTTAGTGTTTTCCAAGTTTGTGCGGTGACAAGCTGGACCCTGTCCCATCTATATGTGGAACAGGCGAACGAAGGCAAGTCTCTGCGCAAGTACAGTTGAGTCGTCGTTTCAGCAGGCGCTGGGACCGCCTTTATGGCAGTAACCCTTTGTTGCCGTGTTTATCTACGAAGGAACTTGCGGTCATACAACCCAGATATCACAGACAGCTTACTGGAAGCATGAAGCAAGCTTGCCATGGCAAGCTAAGTAGCAAGCTCGTCACTGCAAGCTGTTAGCTGGATGAAAGCTTGCATCCAGCAATCTAGTTACCAGAATTCGAAGTTGCAGCAAGCTTACGAAGGCAAGCATGCATCAAGCTTGCCATAACTAGCTGTAAGCTTACAGAATGCTCGAAGTAAGGCACATTCTGACTTGCACTTTCAAGCTAAACTGATTTTTCTCTTCATTGATAGCATAAATATGGCTATAATGCACATCGTACATCTACATAACAGCAAAATAAAAAGCAATTGGGGGTCCTGCAACAGTCAACCACCAATGTTTGTTATGGGATTTTTTTTAAAGAAATTTTCCAGCTTTCCCTAAAATAAGCAATTGCTAGATAGTTCAATTCAATGAACTAACCGATCTATAATTAAGCACTGGTAATGGTCAGGCTGGAAAGTTCATACGAACTAACAGATTCGTGTTAATTTATTATTGCCACACATAGCTCCTGCTTATATAGTCATGAATCAAAAATGTTGGTCATGGGAGATTCACTTTGTTTACTGCATTACATTTTCTTCTCATTCTTGTGGCTTAATGTTTACACATCTTTCAAAGGGTGTTAAAACACAATTTATCACTATATTCACAATCAAACATATCATTATTTGTGTTACAAAAACTTAAGTTTCTTTTACACATTTTTGGCAGTGCCATCTAGCGGCCGCTGCAGGAAACATCAACATTCACATTTCACTTTATTACACTGTATTTCGGTTTTATTTCATTATGTCACTATTATTTATGTTTAATGAGTATATATATATTCTTATATTAAATGTGTGTGTCTATTGTTAATATTTTTTAAAAAATGTATCCACCCACGCTAAGTACCACATGCTTCAAGCTTGCGTCCAGCTTCCCATATCAAGCTTGTTTTGACAAGCTACAAGGAAGCTATCGTAAGCTTGCCGCAAGCTTGTGTGCTATCTGGGAACCAATTAGGCTACTGCTTGAGCAAGAAGCGGCAACCTTAAAATACCTCCTCCCCGAAGCAGCTAGCAGGGAAACACGATTTTGTCAAAATAACCGTTCTGCGTTGTGAATGGACACCGGTCGATACGACGGCTGCACTGTAGTGACATGGGGGAAAGCGGCTGCAGTTACCAGCCTTCCCAGCAGCGTGTACTGCTTTGCTCTGCCCACTCGATCCCCCTCCCCTTCTCTGCCGCTATGCGCGAGCTTCTCCAGATATAACTGGGACAAGGTATATGCATTTTGATATTCTAGAGATGAACGAGTCAGATATTTATACATCGAGGCAATACCGAGAACAAGGCAAGTCTCGTAGGTTAGACAGGTCACGTTTGGTGCTCTTAGACATACCTCCATGTTCCAAAAGCTGTCTCAAGTTGCTCGTTGGCATGCTGTGTTAATTGGACATTAACCGTTCTGGCGCTTCTATGCCACGTTCCGAGAGAGCATCTCTTCCATCCTTGTGGGGATCGAACCTGCGACAGGCCTGTGATTTTACTACAAATACGCTGCTGCTTCCGTGTTTGTTGTGAAGTATACAGAACGCA
Organism: Lepisma saccharinum; assembly: GCF_977018435.1. NCBI lineage: Eukaryota > Metazoa > Arthropoda > Insecta > Zygentoma > Lepismatidae > Lepisma > Lepisma saccharinum. The sequence goes on along the minus strand of NC_139229.1, from coordinate 191,227,324 downwards.
CGCGAGAAGATTCAGCATCCGATATATATTACGTTGTTTCTTTCTTTCTCCCCCTTTCTCTTCAACGACAAGAATTTAATTCGAGTCGTCAAGACATTAGTGCATCTGTCAGTCACTTATCTGCCCCACAGAGCGGGGGAAAATATCCTCTTGCAGCTACATATCCACATCTCTTCTACCGTCCACTTTGATTCCTAGGAATGCCCACTAGAGGGCAGTCGCAATCATGCAGCGCTCCCACTTCCAATCTTAATGGAATCTGGTGTTTGTTGAAGTGAATGATGGGTGCACAAATCAAAGAAATCTTCTTTATCATTTCAGCCCCCTCGCTTTTTTTATGCTCCCTCTCGACTTCAAAGTATTTCCGAACCCCACCCCGTAGCTTCTTGCGTATATTCGCCCCCCTTTATATTCCGTGGTCAAAGCACTCCTCTATCTAGAGTACAAGGGAATAGAGAAAATGAAGGACAAGAAAGAAGAAAAAAATCGTAGCGAGTTCACGAGGGGTTGCAAATTGCACATGAAGCCAAAGGGAATAAAAAATGGCCAACCCCATAATGGAGGTGAACCGAACAAGAGGGGAGACTATACGTAACGTTCTTCTCCCCGAGTCACGTGATTATTGGTTTAACACCCAACAAGTCTGCGATTTGTACTCTAGCTCGAATCGATAATGGAGGTGTCAGCAATAAAAAGATCTCGAAACTATAACCAAAAAACTAGTGTTGCCATATTCATGATTTTATCACTGCTCGATCAATTGTCATTTCGATGTACATTTGATGATACTCAGTATAATTAGTCATGGCTTGTGACAGGCAGATTTATACTAAACAAACAAAATCAGAAAATAAATTATAGAGCGCCGATAAGTTAAAATCGGAATTGCATATATAACTCCTTGCTTGTGTGGAAATCAAGAACACGTTATTTATAGATAGTAGATCGTTAGTCGAGACAATAGATGCAACTGCGCATGCGCTAAGTGGAAGAGTCCAGTGGCAAAGTAGGGATAACTGCTGCTAGTGGAACGCAGTCGAGAAAGAGTTTCCGTAAAAATGGCATGTTACGGACTGAAAATGAAAGTTTGAAACGTATTGAAGTTCACTGATCTGAAACCTATACGGCGTAGTTTCGCTCGTGCTTTCTACCTACTTCCCTTTTCGCATTTGGTTTCGTCCACTGGAATTGGCTCATCTTCCTTGGTCGAACAGTATAGTTTTCTCATTTAGTATTTACGTATCTCGTGGAAATCAGTGAAAGTACACACACCAAGAAAAGAGATTTCGTCGCGATTAGCTGAAAGTGGAAGAAAAGCAACACAAAGTAACAAAAGGGCTATGATTTATCTTTACCTTAAATTTGTTTCTTATACACGAAGCAATAAACAAGAATTTAAAGCAGCGTTTGCTGTGCAACAACGATCCATGCATATTAATCAGAAATTGGAAAATCGAAATTTTGTGGCTTACAGATTCTTGAATAAGCTCACCAATCCTGTTACTTTGTGTTGCAATTAGTTAGTGTAGGATATCTCTGTCGGTATCTTTGTACCTGAAATATTTTCTGAGTATTCAATTTGTATATTGATTCCTTCGATTTTATTGTACGAGCCAGTCATTTATATTCACAACACATCAACTTGGTAATTTTAAGCCTTACGGTTTGTCAAATTGTATATTTTCGATTTAATTTCTTTCCGAGTTATGTGAAAACTGTTAAACGGATACCGATTCTTGAGATTCTATTGTTTTACAGATAGACAGATCAAGGTTACAATATCAGATGGGTTTAACTCTCATTTTAACTATCCACACCTAGTTGTTCCTAATCAGTAGGTGCCAGTTAAGCGTGAATCACACGGAATTGGATTTTCAGTAGAAATGCCCTAGTTGGCGTTGCTTGTTTTCGCCTCACACGATACTTGTTACCGTACTTGTCGATATACTTTTGTTCCCATAAGACATTGCTGCCAGCCGGGCAGCCATCACATCCGGGCAGGTAGCCAGTTCAGCTTGAACTAACTGGATATCCAGTTCCGTGTGATTCGGCCTTAAGATATTGCAAAGTTTATTCAGGTACCGCTCCCGGCACTGGGTAGCCTGTCGTCTGCTGGAAGACATTGGCAGTTGTCATTGCTTCCACCCAGTAAAAGGAGTGCTGGGGACAGCACGTACTATCTTCTCTGCTGGCCAGAGCTCGCCGCTCCCTCTATGAGGGGAATTTGAACACTTGGTTGGCACATTCACAGCGAAAGGGAGGGGAAGACAAGCAACACATAGGAAGAAGATATTTCAGATGTCAAGAAGAAAATAATTCGCCCTCTTAAGATTTGAATAAGCTCGTTGATATTACTTGCTCGCCCTTTCGAAGTACTACAGCCAGAGAGCGGCCGGTCGCCACGATAGTACGAAACATACTTCTGGCAATAACGATCCGCAGATGATAGATTATTTCTTGACGAAACAGAAAACATCTGTTTAAATCAAACACAAATCAAGCGTCCTGGTACAGTGGAATCCATGAGTATTGCCGTGCAAACTGTCCATCACCATTTTCGTGCACTTAATTTGACCCAATAAGAGCTTCTAGGATTACAAGAAAACTCAAAACAAGCTGTTGACAACTTCTGCACCAGCATACATAAAAATCTATCGCTTAAAAACACATACAATGTAAGAGAAAAATTAATGAAAATAGTCATGGACAATTTGCACTGTAATACTCATAAATCCCACTGTACATGATATGTGGAAGAGGGAAAACTTGCTAGAGCATGTTGGGAACATGGCGATCATCAACTTATTTTTTCTGATGAAAAGGTTTTGGTGCGACTTGAAAATAGGCTAGGATGTCACGAAAACACGATGACATGCTTAATTTCAAGGTTGCTTTACCGTTGAGCCGTTCGAATGTTTTATTATTATTTTTATCACATATGCCTTTATAGATGCGGATGTTAATTGTGTTCATTTCCATAAATTTCTGAATCAACCTATAGTAGGACTACAAGCAAAAGGACCTGCGCAGAACCACGTGTATCGTACTCACGCGTGGAGGGGAAGGTCAGAGTGGCGCACGCTTCCTTGTGGCCCGAGTTGAACGGCTGAAGGGGAAGATGCGCGAAGGTTTTTGACTGAATGTTTTTTCGTTTGTGGTCGCTCTATAGTAATCTACCTGAATAACCTTCATTGAAATCTTTTACAATAACACGACTCGCCCAGAATGATTTCCATCAGTTATTTATTTTTTTAGTTATCATCTTCTCCAATCAACCCATCAGTAACAAAATACATTTTGGATTCAAACAGCATACCATAAGTTAATAATTCAAATATAAAATATCGGGATTTGATCTTCGGTAGAAGCAGGGTAGCATTATTCGCATCGACAGATTATATTCGGGATTAGGCTGTGCGTAAAGTGAACTATTAAAATAAACTTTGCTATAGTTTGAATTGCGTGTTTTCATTCCGAGTATATAAGTTGAATTTATTTTTCATTGTGAAGGAACGTCAATTTCAACCAGACGGAGGAAACGTACATCCAGACGCCTGTGTTTTGAGGTCGGTATTTGTCAGACCATACCTTCCAGCTATTCATTAATGATGCGGCATCAAAGGGACAAATGAATAGTAGCAGCAGTTAATTAATTAAATTTTCCTTTGTCTGCTGAGCTCCTTTTTTCCCTACATTTTCATCTGCAAAAAAAAGTATTATTATTTTGTTTTGCCCCACGGCGCACGGTGCGTCGCTGAACATTTAAAACCGTCGTTTCTGTTTGGCGGGATTAGACGAGAGGAAGCGGAAGTGAAATTGAGAGGAACTTAAAGGGGAAATCGCTATCAGTGTTCAGATGGTATCATTGGTGGATTCATAGAATGCATGCCAACGTGTGGCCAGTTTTGTATCCGAAGAAAACAAGGGAAGCGTCACAAAACTTGAGATTTCGACATTTTTAAAATTTGATGTACCCTACGTCAGTGGTCATGGGTTCGATACTCGGTGGAGGCACATAGTGGTTCGGATCCCACTTTAAACTGCAGGTCCAGTCCCGATTAGCCTATATGTGCATAAAGTGGACTTAAACCACCAAATCAACCTACATCAGTAGATGGATTTCAAAGCTTCAGAGCAGGGCCGGACGACCGGGCCAAATCCCGGTACGCCCTTTCAGTGGCTTTCCGAAAACACACATTCGACGTCCATTACCCCAACTGCTCACAATTGGGCGCCCTCTTGGCCTTCAGAGCCCCCCAAAATGTCACATTAAACGAATGCAATTCCAAATAGGCAGAGAGAACCATAGAAGTGATCACCCTTCCCAACGGCCAGGAATGTGCACATATAAATATGCTGAATATTTTTGGCGACTCAAACGTTGTAGCTCCATATCTATGTAATTGTAGTTCTGTGCAATTGCGTGTTTTTATTGAAAATACATATTTCATAAATGCTTGTTAAGAGAAATACGAGTAGAATATTTTGCCAATTTTTGCCATGAATGCAAATTTTGCTTTATTTTGCATATAAAATGCATATTTTTGTACATTCGTCAGGATTGTTACTTCTTTTAGCCAATTCGAAAACTTGTTTGTATAAATATCCACATATACATCTCCTCAATTAACCAGTAACAACCAATCAGTATGTGGATGAAATCATGAACTGAATCACCTTCACTCTACAGGGGGAGTCGGGGAGGAGAATGTGTCTTACTGGATGACAGGCTAGTTTTTGTTGAATGATTTTCTTTGTGCGATTGCCTGAAGAAAAGCGTATTTTGATTTCAAATATATGAAAGTTGATTGACTGCAAGTAACGACTCCATAAAAAATTAATATGCAGGCAAAGAAAGGGGAGTGGGTAGGAGACAAGAATAATTTGTGAGTTGCAATTCCACTTATTTTGTACATAAATATACATTTAATGCATTGTTCGAGGTAACAGTTCATTTCAAAAGTTTTTCCTTTCTTTTGAGTGTGTGTGTGGGGGGGGGGGGGAGGGTGGTTACCGGAAGAGAGATGAACTGTCACACTGGAGTAATGGCCTCGCTGTTGATGGATACCGGAAGAAGTACTCTGTCATCGATGGGAAACTCATCTTTTGTTACGTTTGTTAGAAATGGTAAGAATGCATATATACATTGTACTTCATTTTCCAGCCCAAATAAATAAACCATATCTGATGTTCGCAACATGAAATTCTATCCTGTTAGATAACACTTCCCAGCCTACAGACTGCCTTCATCTTGGGATCAGCGGTGGTTCCTTCAACATCATTTTAATCTTACTAAACGCAGTTGCTACCTGCGACTCGTCAACCAGGTTAAAAATGTTAATTTTGTGCAGTCCATAAGTATGGAAAAACCCATTCAAAACAAATACCATTGGTGAAACTCGAATAAAACATACCGATACATGATACAGGTAAGGGGGGAATCAGAAAGGGTATGTGACAACCATGCGGGCGGGCATTTTGAAATGCATCATCTTGGGTTCAACTTCAGTTTCTATTTTATATAGGAAGGTGAGTGGGTATGTGACATATGAAAGTGGACTAGAATTTCAAGAGAAACACGATGGGATGCTTCAATTTCATGTAACTTTCACTCTAAAGCAGAATTTTGTCGGTATAGGCTCTTAAGTGGTTTTAAACATGTTTAGGGTTATTTTAAAGACATGAGAATGAAGCCCACCATCATGTTTCCCTTGAAATTGTAGCAGATTTTCACATTTCACATGCCCACTTTCCTGTTTAAAAAACAGAAGTTGAATCCAAGATGGCGGAATTCAAGATTGCCGCCATGGTGGTCACATACCTTATCCACCCTCTTCCTTGTATTATGTATCTGTATTTTTATTCATGCTTCACTATCCATAGTTGTTATAAATGGATTTTTCCATACTTCTTGAGTACCCTGTAGTAACATTTTCAGAGAGAGTATTTCATTCACCGAAAGAGGATTCACGAGTAGCGTTTACGTGACGTTTCTCTTCTGGACCTAAATTTCTTAATATATTCCATAGCATCCATGGGTTGACTTGTACATTCAATAATTCATGAACATTCTCTTTGCATTGCGGACAGCTTGATTACATCGATTTCTGAGTACACGATAATTATCGAAACTATGAAGTGTATTGTAAGAATTTGTGGCCTTGTCAGCTTTGAACTTTAGGTGAACTGTGTGACATTCCGCCATTAGTGCAAGAATGATGTCAAACATTCAAGGGGAGACAAGTCCTGTTACCCTTTTTAATTTTTCGTTATTGGAGGGTTTTAATCGAAAAGTCGTTAAGCTTGTTGATGCTACTGAAGCCCTTAATTATAGAGGGTGGTCTGCATGTATTTTTACCCCACGTGGTCATCATAGTGGAACTAATTAAATGTCTTCTCTGCTTTCAGATGGCTGACACAAGCAACTGTACTCTTCGAACACGGAAGACAGGCCTAGCTTAACTAGACGAATTCAAACACAAGAGGGGAAGTAAGTATAAACTTGCACAGTATTTCACTTGAGTGCCTTCCGATTTTAATTATTCCTCACTTTTTTTTTCTTTTAGAAAATGTTTTTGATAGTGATGTCTGTTACAACTCGTGACAATAGCAACAAAGTTTAATTTTTGCGGATCCTGCTTCCTCGTTTGCGTTCCACTCGCAGTCGTCACCCCTATTTTTCCAGTGGACTCGTCCAATTAACGCATGCGCACTTGCGTCGATGGTCGCGACTCATGCAGAGTAATATGGAAGAACGGTCAGAAGCATGTGTATAGAACCATGAATGTCCACAGCGGTGAAACAATAAGGAAAGTGCAGCGCTGTTTGTTTTGCGTATACAGATTGGTAAGACTTGTCTCTGTGAAATCTCGCAAAGGATGTGGAGACGAGAATCATTTTGTGTCACGAAAATTGCGTAAGTCATATTCACCTTCTGGATCGGTAACTTCGTAAGGGAACAAGACAGGCTGACCACGCAATGCTCCAAGGTATTTTGCAGAATCCTCGTCTAGAACTGTGATATTAATTATTTTAAACTCAGTCTCTTTGGCTTGGTAACATTCACCGAGTGGGTAACATAAATAAGGTGGTGACAACAGATCACAAGCACTCGTTCGTTCAAGTTTTAATGTTACGGGAAAAGGCCTTTGTCAAATTTACATCAAGATAAGAGTGCGAATAGCTGTATGGAAGGTGGGATCCGATTTCAAAATGTTTGAATGATATACGAAGATGATGGCGCAAAACATCTCGAAATGAACATTTAGATCGCCCAACACTGCATGCATGCGTGTGGAATAAAACGAGCTAATTCGTCTTCAACGATACGTGACAGATTTTAGTATTTTCTGTGATTCTTGCATAATTATCATCTGTGGAGGCTGGCGTTTTTTTTGTTGTTATTTTGTTTATTTAAATGTGGTCAGATGCTGTCTACTGTCTCTACAACAAACGGAAGGGAAAGGTTAGACACCTTAAATCTTCTTGTTAAGAAGAACCGAACAAACTAAAAGTTGACTACTTTTGAACATATTAACTTCTATTTTCTGAAGTATGATGAGAATGCACTTTGGTTTGAGCACAAAGTCAAAACTAAATCTCAAGCAAAAACAGAAACTGTGAGAATAATTCTGAAGTAGCAACAACTGAGTTATATTCGGAAATATGGGTATCTTTAACCGAGTTTCTTTTGAATCTAAGTACTTTCACTCGTTTAATTTTACAAAATAACTTTCCGAACACTAACTGATGTAAATTTTCTCTTGGTCAAATAAACCTCAGCACATATCGCTGCTAATTGTGCCTCTACTTTCAGTACAACCCTCGTACACTTGCAAAGCGCCATTAACGCCAATGTCCTGGAATGTTCAGTAGCTGGAGGAATGCCGTAGGGAGACAATTGAACTCAGTTTTTTTTTGTTTTTTTGCAGGGTTCTTTTATTTCCAGCAAATTGATTTCTAGTTGCCAGGCAACCGGAACAATTTGTCTCTATCTATGCAGCAATTTCATTTGAACCAAAGAGTAACGAAACAGGGGGAAAAAGTGTGTTTCAAATGTTTAGTAAAAAATTGAGGAAAATCTAACGAAGGGGGTGATACAACGTGTATCTCCTCTTGTATTCTGGAAGCTTTCGTCGTTTGTTGAGCCACAACGTGTTTTTTCTCTCACTCTCCTGTCTCTCAAACTCCAGCCAATCTAATATTTGTCAGTCAAATTCATTTGATTTAACATGACGCCTGTTCCTCGCACGTTGTGCTTTGTCCGCAATTTGCATTTAAAATTCAGTGAATGCATTAAATCGATTATATTATTTATGCCTGCATAAATGCTTTTGTTTCTCTTGTTCCTAAACGAGAAAAAAGTGCACAGGTAGTGAATAAATTAAGCTTAGTCGTGTATGATGGGAGTACTAATTTTCCTCCATTCTTCACCACGCATACATTGTTTAAATGGAGAAACAATTGGACCGTAATCAGAATGCCTATCAGTTTTATGGCAAATTTTGAACCATTCCATCGGTAATTGAATTGGATTTTACCGAGAATGTTAAAAGAACTGTCATTCTCTTCACGTGCTAGCTGTACACAGTCAATTGGTAGCTTTAACTTCAGTTACCATACCAGACCTAAACTTAATTTCGTCAAAATAATGTAGTGTAACTTGAAAGATATAACATCTTCATTATCCTATTAAAAGAGGGCGTTTTCAAACAACCGAACCCCATGAAGTACCTAATATGTTGTGTGTTAAGGGTCTCTAACTTATGGGACAATTCTCAATCACCTTCTTGGCCAAGCCCCGTCCCTTCGAATTGTCACGTCAAAGAAATTGCAGTGTATTAATACTATACTGATCGCATTCCCAGCTGGCGACTGGGAAACAACCAATCAGCAATTGGTTGACTTCTCTTCGACTGACATCGGGTATTTTCGTATTAAAAGGGATGAAAGTTGCTGGCAGGACGAAACAAATGAGCCTCGGATACGCAGCATGTTGCCAAACGTACTGTAAAACGGGGGAGAGAGGGTTGATTAGCGCCGTTACTGGATAAAAGTTGTACAATAGTACACAAGGTAAGGAAAATTAGTACATAAAACACCCAAACACTGTACAAACAAGCTAATAAAAACACCTGTAAAAAAATAGACGTACGCTTGGCAACCTTGCAACGGGAGAGCGATGTTACCCCTACAGCTTTTACTTCGGAACTGAGGTTATTGACTCTCATCGAGCCACACTCCCTCGAAGACGATTGGTGAACAGATAGAGCTATGTACACTACCGACAAAAAGTTTAAGACAACCATAAAAAACAGCCAAAAATCAGTATGGAGTGATGTATGGAACCAACTGTTCCTGTCCAAGAAAGACGTGACAATGATACACATGGAAAATGCAATGTAGTCTAGTTTGAGCCTCGCAAGAAGCGAAACCAATTTTTTCCGAATGTGTAGGATGTTGTTGGCAAAATGGAAAGGGAGAAAAAGGTTGCTGAAGCAGGCAACATTGCAGCTGTGTGCGTGAAACCGGTCAGTACGGTAGCCAGCCTCATTCGCATCCTTATCAGTGGCTCAGAGTCATTTGCTGTTCATGCAGGCGACATTGCGAGCCCATTATTGTGTGTAAGGTGTGCAAGGTAAGTGGAGCTGTGTGAAATGGCCAGTCATCGTGGGGAACAGGCGAATTTGGTTGAAAAGCGTGCTGTGATATGTGCACTGAAAAATGAAGGTTATTCGGAACGCGAAATAGCAAGAAAAATGAATATTTCCAACACTGATGTTCATTGTGCATTGGACAGATACCGTAAAACCAACAGTCATGGTAACCGTGCACGTAGAGCAAGAGCTCGTGTAACGTTTGCAGCTGACGATAGATATATTACTAACTACCAATCGGAACAGGCGCCTAACAGCACCAGTCATCACTGCTTCCCTGCAGAGTGACGCCTGTGTCTGTGTCAACGGTGAAGAATAGGTTGCGTGAAGAAGGGCTGCATGGCAGAGTAGCTGCTAGACAACCATTGTTACGACGTGTGAACAAGACGAAACGATTGGCCTTTGCTAAAACGCACCAAGGTTGGACTGTGGATAACCGGAAACGGGTACTCTGGACCGACGAATCCAAATATGAATTATTTGGCAGCAAGAGGCAAACCTTTCCGAGTCAAAAGGTCGGCAAGAGAATGAAAGAAGAGTGTCTTGTTCCCACAGTGAAACATGGGGGTGGAAGTGTAATGGTGTGGAGATGTTTTGCTGGAAACCAGTTGGGGACCTTCATAAAATTCAGGGAACATTGGTAAAAGAAGGGTATCATCAGGTATTGGTGCACCATGCCATCCCCTCTGGTCGTCGACTTGTTGGTAATGGGTATATTTTTCAACACGATAATGATCCCAAACATACATCCAAATTGTGCACGCGGTATTTGGAACGCAAGGCAACAGAAGAGGCATTACTTCTCATGACGTGGCCACCACAGTCTGCTGATCTTTCACCAATTGAACTGCTATGGGACCGAATCCATAGGGACATCAGGAAGAAGGTACCCAGCAACAATCAACAGCTATGGGAATTCATCAACGATGCCTGGCGTAACATTCAACCATCCTATCTGGAAAAACTATTGGAGCGCATGCCACGTGTTTGCGCTGCTGTCATTAAGGCCCATGGCGGACATATTGATGAAAGCGAAATATGTGACATTAGTATGTATAGTGGATGTACCTATGTTTGCACATTGCCAAACAGATTCTTACATCTGTTTCTTGTACATTAATTACGAAATACATTCATTTCTACTGATTTATGGCACTTTTTCCTGGTGGTCTTAAACTTTTTGTCGGTAGTGTAGGTCAGCCGCCAGTTGGGTCTGCGATCAGTTACAAGAGCCCTAAACCCAGCATGTCTAACCTAACAACGAATGCATCGTGACATCAGAAGATGGTGGGGTTTTGACCAAGTAAGGTGGTGGAGAAGCGTACGATCAGTAATACTTGTCTGCTAATCTTAAATGTGCCTCCATTTAATAGTCGTTAAAAAAGATAAGGATATATCATTGACCTGAGAATGGTAGCTAATTGGCACATCAATCTCGTAGGCACTCCTTTTTTTCAGGGATGAGAATGATCGTTTCATGTAGGTTGGGTGCCTTCACATTGTCTTTCAAAATTACAATTAATTTTTTTTTTTTTAAATTAAGGCTTTAATTATTTTTTTATAAATTAAGGCTTTACAAGAATAAATATGATTACAGATGTTTAATGGACCAATGGTACGAGGGCTAGTCAAAAAAGATTGAGAATGATTTTTTTTTATCACACAGTGAACATGCAACGGTGAAACGTGTCTCGTGGAATCTGCAGATAAAATTGCAAGGGCGTATGCGCATGCGCCTGGCCACACTGCGCAAACAAAACACGAATGGTCAGAAGTCGCATTACGGAAAATGGAGTCGGTTCGTGAGGAGCAGTACACGGCTTTGAAATTTTGCGTATATTACGCCACGGAAGAATACGAAATGTTGCAGCAGGCATACGGCGAAGTTGTCCTTCCACAATCAACCGCATTTCGGTGGTTCAAACAGTTTAAGGAGGGCCGTGTTTCGACCACAAAGCAGGGCGCTCCGGGCGCTCGGGTCACCGCAGTGAACGAGATCATGGTTGATACAGCTTCCGTCATTGTTCGGGAAGATCGCCGAATAACAATAGATGAACTGGCGTACGTGTTACACATTTCCCATGGTACTTCACCATTCTACTCATTCGCTTGCACATGAGACGCGTATGTGCAAGATGGGTGCCGAGATTGCTAACGCCATAACAGAAGCAGGTGAGAGTGGAGGTGTGTCGGGAGCTTCAGCGTCTGGTAGCGGAGTATGGCGAGGCCTACCTGAATTCCATCATACCTGGTGACGAGAGTTGGCTTCACAACTACGATCCCGAAAGCAAACAGGCGAGTACAGTCTGGAAACCACCCAGTTCTCCGATGCCAAAGAAAGCCAAAGCTGTTCCGTCGGCGAATAAGGTAATAATGGGGATTTCCTTCTTCGAGTACCGTGGAATGGTCTACCAACATAAAGTGCCCCCACATACCACGATTACTGGGCAGTATTACGTGGCAGTTTTGAAGACCCTGCCTGAACACATCCGTCGAAAACGCCCTGAGCTGCATCCATCTGGTTGGCGGCTACACCAGGCTAATGCACGCCCTCACATTTCCAACGTTCTTGCCCAATATCTAGCTCTACAAATCATTGAATGTGTCCCGCACCCTCCTTTTTTTTCGTTCCCTCGTCTGAAATCGGAGCTGCGGAGCAAGCGTTTCGACTCATCAAAAGGCGTTCTGAAGAAGGATGAGGCGGATCTGAAGACGATGTTAAAAGACGGGTTCCAGCACATCTTCCAGGACTGGCAGACACGTTGGGCCAAGTGTATACAACTCGATGGGGACTACTTCGAAAAAGACCATATCAACCTGGACCCTGCCTATGTATTTCATAAGTAAAAAAAAAAAAAAAAAACATTCTCATTCCTTTTTGACTAGCCCTCGTATAATTAAATTATAGTATTCTAAATCTTCAGAATATGGATATGACAACTTCTGAATAGGATCCATATTATTTTGGTTAAACCGTAAACACAGGTCCAACTTGTAATTTGAAATAGAAGAAAAGTTTTCATCAATTTTTGTATTAAAGGTTATGTATAGCCTGAACTTCTAATTATCATATAATAAAGTATGCACCTCTCCATCATTCATAATGTCTTTAACATTCAACCTGTACACATGTTGAATTTCCTGCATACAAGGGATAACAAATTTTCTTTCACTATTTGGCAGATATATCTTATTAGTTGGAATTTGCAAATTGCCATTATTAATACTAGTTTTCCCCTTGCATACTATCTCATAATCTTATGCTCAGTTTGATCACGCATAGTTAAAGATAACTAACTACATGTCATTTTAATGACAGAATTTTTACAGCTAGAAAGAAAAAGTTGAAAAACAATCTATTGAGATTTTTTAATAATTGTAAACAATATTTTACAATGCTGCGCCATAAGTATAACACCTATCACCAGTGGAGCAGGAACATTTGTGATTTGAGAGATACAAACTTTAATCTCCACACAAGTGCTAATCGGAGTTCATTGTAAGGGGGTTTGCATTTACGGATTTTATTTTCCCCTTGTTCTTTACTGCTTCCATATGAAAATTTTGATTTTCCTCAATTTTTTGAGATAGGCTATTGTCCAACCAGCTCCTCCCTGCGTACGCCACTGGCGGTATGCAGTAGCAGTTGTAAATTTCTTGTTAATTTTATTACAAAATGTTATCTTCTCGTATTGCTGAGAAAGATCATTGAAAAGGCCACGCTCATTAACTTATTAATATTACTGTTTTACGTGAAGTAAACAAAATACGTGGCGCAAAAACCATTGAGGAGAAATGTGTAACATATTTGCCAGAATAAATAAATGAATAGAAATTTGAACTCTTTTGACATTCAATTGTTCTCGATCAGTGGAGGCGTTGTAATGATTTTTCTTTTGTTCCTTTGGCATCTCTCTTCAAGGCTTGCCAAGTAGCATGTTCCTGGGTGATGAGTAGTCAGCACTTTTTTCTGACTTCGTACATTGAGCCGCTTTTTTTTTTCCAAGCGACGCCCGATAGTTCTCACGATGCTGGTTCAACACCGACATTTTCGGAGCCCCCACCGTAGATCGAACCCAAATCGTTCGTACCGAAGGCGACAGCGTTAACCTTGTGGTTAACTCAGGAGCTCAGATGAGATAACAGCCACCAAGATTTCCACCCTTCTCGCGAATCGAATCGTACATCTTTTTTAAACTTTGATTTCCACCTCTCTAGTCGATGTAAAGCTCATAACGTATACAATAATTAAGAAGAAAACAATAAAACTCAAATTCAAAATTCTTTGTCGTTGAAGAGATCCCAAAGAAACGTATGAAAAATGACTACAGCGCCACAACTGATCGGGAACAATTGAATGCCGGTGTCGAAGCGTTTAAATTTCTATTCATTTACTTGTTTGGCAAAAATGTTCCACATCCTTCCTCCCACTCTTCTCCTTTTTTTGACCCTTTAGGTTGCAAATTGTTGCCTATCCCATTCACCGACGTTGCAAATGAAATTCGCGCTTCGCCAAAGAACAAATTGTCATCGTTACCTAGCAACGGCCGATCAATTTGTTTGCAACGAAAACATCTCCGAAAGGATCGGCGTTCTCTTCTCGTAGTTTCATCCACGTCAACGTGACTTTAAAATTGGTTCCTAATTTCACATCCGCGTCGAACTACACTAGTGTCCAAAATTAAAGCAACAAACAGAAATCCTTTCCTCGTGTGTTTTTTTTTGTTGATAAATTTGGCAAGTTTAACCTGTTGCTATCGTGATTTTTTTGTTGATAAATCCTGGCAGGGGTGCCCACAGGGGGGTTTGCCATCGAGATTTTTGGGGGGATTTTTCCCTTTAAATAATATAAAATTAAACATTTATATCTTTTCCAAAATGCACCATATTTAATCTATTGGATGAAGAAATGGAAGTGTTTAGGGCATTATCGAAAGGGGGGGGGGGTATCGGACTCCTATATATTAGGTCTTAATTGACACGTGGGTTCTGAGGGGGATTCTGAATTAAACTTTTGGGGGGGCAGTATTCAACTCTAGGTATTAGATTATGGCGAGTACTTTAGTTAGAGGGGGATTGAGCATTAAATTGAAGGGGGTATCCAATTCTTGTGTATTACTATTGTCTTAGACTGTTGCGGTAATTCTGGTGTGGAGACTGAGAATTAATTTTTGGAGGAGGCAATATCTACTCTTCAATATTAACAGTAAGTCTAAAATTGGCATGGAAATTTTGGTGGTAGGATTGAGTATGAAATTTAAAGGGGGAGATCGAAAGCTTTTGATACAGTGTTAAATCTTACATTGTCAAGGGATTTCTGTAGTGGAGAGAGAGTTCGAACATTACATTTTGGAGTCTATATTTAAGCGATAAGTCATCCACAAGTTTTCGACCCCGAATGTGTCAAAGGAAAAGCTGGAAAAGGAGAAAACTAAATATCTCGGGATCTTAAGAAAGTATTGACACCCCATTAAATTAATATTCTTCAAAGAATGCAAAGAAATGGATGTAAAAATTTTCTTACTCGCTTCGTTAGCAATAATTTGTTGCTACGAGGTGTGTTTGGCGCTTTAATGAGATGAATATGATTTTTTTATACTAAAGCTGCATTACAAGACAAGCGATATTCTCGATTGATTGATTGATTGATTGATTTGGTGTTTTTAGTCCACTTTATGCACTCTAAGGCTAATCGGGGCTGAACCTACAGTATAAAGTGGGATCCACGCGATATTCTCGATTATGATGAACGATTTTAGGGGTGGTCTTGAGTGATGGCACCCCCTGTTTAGGGAGGAGGGGCAGATCAATTATAATGTCCAGTAAAGTTAAGAAAAAAGTTACTCTCGGTAGACACGCTGTCGTAATTAAATATTTTGTGGGGATTACGATATGGTTTAAGGGCGCGAATGATATGATTTTGGGGAAATACATGACATGATTTTGAAGGGATGCGCCATTGGCCTTGTGGGAGGGGGGGTGGGCACCCCTGAATCCTGGCACATTAAGGTTAGTTTATTTTCTATCTTAAACCAGTTGTCTATGACATCATAAATATTACTATCACCTGATCGTATTATGTGGTCAAATGGACACACGGGAAAGAATTTCCGTTTGTTGCTTTAATTTTGGACATTAGTATATATTCCTGCTCCAAAAATTTGAATGTGCATCTTTTTCAATACCATGATGCAAGTGCCAAAGCGAAACGTAAAATGTTTATGAATGTTCACAATATAAAAATTATCGGTTCCATAGTGGAGTAGTTAGCGTAAATCGATACGTAGAATGCAGTGACACAGGAGTACATTGTAGCCCCAAATTTTTGAAGGGGGTACTATACCCCCTAAATCGTTAAATCGAGTTGTACCCCCTTGGTAATTTGACAGCAGACGCAAGGTGTTACTGTTAAAAGAACCTATTTTCAGTTCGCCCAATAAAAGACTGTATAAGTCTATAAGTCTATAACTTACAAACATTATCTTCCTTGCCACAGAAATTCAAACCATTCTAAACTTATTCTACTACATTATGGTTGCTACTAGTTAGTTCATTGACCTGTGTTCTTGAAAACCTTCTTAACGAGATGAAAATTGTTTAAAATGTGCGTGGAACGATGGAATCAGATTTGCTCTCAGAAAATCACGCTACAGACGAATGCTCCCTTTCTAAAGAAGTGGTCGTGTCGATTCGAAGATAAGTTACAAATCTTCATCAGAAGAGTATATGACTGACACCATTTTCTTTTGAATATTTAAAATTGAATTTTCCATAACGAAATACTTACACGAACGAGACGAGACACTACAGACCAACTTTGGGGAGGGGGGTACAACCCATATTTTTCATACTTTGTAAGAGGGTGTTCGGAAAACTATACTTAAACCTATATATTAAGAGATGTTTTAAAAAATTAAGTCCCGATGCCTATCTGAGCATAAAGTGAATCTAGAATAAGTTTTAATAACTTCAGAGTGGAAATCGAAACAAAGATAAGCACAAACAAGAACGAGATGAACCTCACCACTGTGAGGCTGTGACAATTCTCGACTCATCGCATCGAGATATCATTCCTAGGTGAAATGAAATTTTTCCTAGACATTTAAACAGGGTGCGATTTGCGATATTATCAGAGGTGGGGGGGAATTATTTTTACCTATGTTTTAGGTATACTTATTATTGGACATTAATTGCTTAAAATCTAATTTTGGTATCGAATGCAAGTAGTGTAAGTGTATTGTTTCTAAGTAGTACTTGGTACGAGTGCATTTGTAGCCTCTTTTTTTATCAATTGAATATCAGTTTTTGACGTATTTTGACAATTTTTTTGTCGATGTTTTAGCGTTTAGCGATGTTTTAGTAAAATTTCCCTTTTTTCCCACTCGTACTTGGTACGAATGCCACGATCTTACGTGATATAACTTAACCTATTCTTTTTTATTACGTGCTAAACTACACGAGAGCCTCTAGTAGTACAGGTGCCAGGGTTGACAAACATCAATTGGGGTTCACCATAGTAGTGCAGGTGCACGGGTTCTAAGTCATCAAGTGAGGATCAAAAAAAAACCTCAAAAACTCACTTTCTCTCCACGTTCTGCGACTCATTTATTGCGCTGACGATGTTTCGCAGCGAAGAAAACAGCACCAAAACATCAAAAACTCACTTTACTCATTTGAGGATCACCAAAACCTCAAAAAAAACTCACTTTCTCTCCACGTTCCGTGCCTGACGAAGGTGGTATGGTACGTTCTGGAACCATCCTTTTGACGTACTTTTTTTATTATTTTACGACGTTTTACGGGCTAAACTAACCTACAATGAGAGAAAAGTGGACAGAAAAAAAAGCTCTGGCATCACTTTTTAAGCTATTTTTTACCTCCTGCTCTTATGCTAACTCGTCCTTTGACCTACACTTTTGAAATGACTTACGACATTTTCCTATAAGTCTGTCTCCTCTTACTGTAAGGTCCCTCAGTGTAATCTACTACGACCTTGTGCTCTCAGCGTAATCTGCTACGATGTTTTTTTTTTTTTTTTTTTTTTTTAAAAAAACTCATGTGTGATCTTCTGCGGTGTGTGTGTGTGTGTGTGTGTGTGTGTGTGTCTGTGTGTGATATTCAAAATTATTCTTGTTAAGGCCCCTCAAAAAATAGAAAAAAATATCCCGCCAGAGAGGGGTGCGTGGTGCCCAACACCAGTTCTAATGGTCATGGCTATCAAAGCCATGCCTCTGTAGAGTTGCATGAGTTATTATTTTTTTTTTATTTGCGCACCGAACTAACTTACATTGGATCCCGATCGTGGTGTGCAGCGTTAATTTGATCGGAGGTGCCTTATCGGCTGGATCGTCGTCGTTCTGCAGCACCGTCGAGGTGAAATCCAAATCGTACACGCGCTTGCCGAAATGCTTTCGTATGCGCGGAAGGGTGTGCTCGGACCAGTGTGGAAATTTATTTTTCGCGCCACCGAGGTTCGCGAGAGTCTTCGTACTCGAATTGTGCGAGGGGCTCGTGGTCGAAGATGTGTCCGTCGTGCTGGCGATGCTCGTCATTGTAGTGGCGTCCTTTTTAATTCGTCGTTGGCCGGGACACTAAAGCTTCGATCAAAAACGGATTCAAAACAATCCTGTCGGGCTGGCGCAAATCCAAAACTAATCCACTAGGGTGATGAATTAATTGTAAATTTGCAGCATCGACGTCGGACGACGACCTAACCAGGCGCGGCATTTTTGGCATACTCTGTAATTGTTCGTGATGGGTTGCAACGAGGAAGGTTCGGTGCCTACGAGTATAACTTTCAAATCCGAAGAAATGAGCGTCGGGGTTGTGTTGGTCAGCGTTTGCAGGAAACACATCGTGTGGCAAAATTCGCAGCACGAGTCCGGTACGTCGCAGCACGAGAATTCGATGCGAACGCGCCCGGGATGAAATGGAGCAGGCAGCACGCTTCGTTCTCCTGCTGGTCGATCTGGTCGAGGATCAAGCTGAATCCCAACTTCGGAGAAACGACCGCTTTCACGGTGTTGTTCGCCTCGGTTCCAAATAATTGCCTGGTTCCGAAATTGCGATCTTTCATGTGAAAATAAGAAAAAAGCGTTCGCACGACGTCGACCCACAGCGAGGGGATCTTTACCCAGTTCACGCGCTCGATACGCTCCCGAACGAACGCGGAATCCTTTTTGGGGAAATAGCGTTCTTTGCTTGCGTCCAAGTTGAGAGAATCGATGTACGTGGCCCAGGACCACACGTGCTGGTGCTGCTGTTGCTCGCCGCTCCCCTCTACGATCTGGTGGAAACGAAAATTATCGGGCAGGATCGTCGGTTCGAAGGCTTTGTACTGAGTCGATATTCTCTTCTCCGTCCTCAGGAGGCGTAGAAATTGAGTTTTGAACGCGTCAGTTTCGGTCACGTCCTGGTACAAATCTTTCAGGACGTTCAACGTATTTTCCAGAACCGTATAATGCAGCACCAGGTAATTGATGTTGCAGTGTATGATGAAGAACGTCGGTATGATGCAGCAGAATCGATAGATCAGACCCCATCCGAGAAAGTAATGCGTGTGGAAACGATGCTGGGTCGTCCACGTGAATTCGTTGAGAACGTGGCTGTCGCAGACGGTGTTCGGAAAAATCGTTCGCAAGTACATGGCCCGATCCTTTCCGAAAACCTTCTCGAAAAAACGTGACGCCAAGCCAGAGCGTTGATGCAGTCGCTCTTGAAACTGGCCAACGGGGCTGACAGATCGAGCTTCCTTCCCAGATCGAATTGAGTCGCGTGCCTTTCCACGAACTCCAGGTAAGCCTTCGCCGTGGGCCACACGATGCTCGTGACGATCTGTTCCACCGAGTCGGTGGTGCGATATCCCGTGTTGAAGAATTCGCCCCATGCTTTCTTCAAGATTGTGAGTAAAACATTTCTCTCTCGCACGTCTATGGCGGTCCTCAACCCTTTGAATTGCACCTCGTCGCTGTCGGCCAGCTGCACGACGTATTTTTTCTTGGTCAGCGCGAAAAAGTTTTTCAATACGAATTCGACCTTCACCCGCAGTTCGGGAACCAACCGCTCGTGTAAATAATCGATCAGGTTAGCCTTATGACGTTTATCCATGAGAATGAAAAGCGAATCCGTGTCCATGTACATCATGCGCGGACGCGGGTTCGATGGGAAATTTTCAACCACGTCGCGCGATTTCAATAAGATGGTTCGTGAGAGAAAAGTAACGAGAGAAGCGCAAGCGGGATTCTTTGAAACGAACGAGCCCCACGTTTTCCCGTACGGCCTTCGAACGTAAAATTGGTTTACGTGAGATCGAATTTTTTCCGGAATATCTTTCAGCTCGTACATCTGACCGTACATGCTGTTCATCATTAATTTAGCCGTGTTCTGTTTGGCGTCCATTTCGAGCAGTTTGCCCGGCGGCAAGGTCTTCTTCTCGCAGTTCTTGACTTCCTTGATTTTTTACGCAGGGCCATGATCTTGCGGATGCACGTGGCGTTGAGCGTGTCGGGCGAGAAATACACGTAGAGATCCGCTTCTGTGCAGCCGGTGGGATTCGTGTTGCCGCGATAAACATCGACTTCCGTGCCCGGCGGAACGGACATTTGTCGGTGTGGAATTCACGCCACTCCAAAAAGTTTACGTTGAAGGGCGATAGCCCCGCTGCGACCATGACGCTCGAGTAGAGTGACGTATGACCCCAAGAAAATTCTATATAAAATAACATACCTGGAAATTATATTCACAGTATAGATTGAATTTTGATTTTTTGTATTCCCCCAAAAAATTCTATATAAATAACATACCTGAAATTCTATTCACAGTATAGATTGAATTTTTGAGTTTTGTAATCACCCCAAGAAATTCTATATAAAATAACATACCTGAAATTCAATTCACAGTAGATTGAATTCTTGAGATTTGTATTCGTACCCAAGAAATTCTATATAAAAAATAACATACCTGAAAATTGTATCGCCATATACTAGACTTTTTGGTTTGTGTGATCTGAGAAAGCATAATGGAATCCACTAGTTTGATCGAATGTGTTACTTGCAAAAAATTAATATCTAAAACTAATATTAGCAAGCACAGGGCAAGATGTAGCGAAACAGGTTCGAGAATTAATCGTTCGTCACCTTCTAAGTTTTGTGCTCGATGCGGAAAGATGATTAGCATTACAAATTTAAGTAAACACCTGAAAATTTGCAAACCATCGACCGAACAAGGAACATTGAAAAGAAAAATCGATGATCCAGGAACCGAAGCTTCTACTTCCAAACAAGTTAAATTATCGGATGAACGCAAACCAATTAGATCTGCATTCAACCGTCATATTCAGGATTTCTCTTTTACTTCGGAACCAGGCCGTGACATTCTTAGTTTCTTGCGTGAAACGAAAACATCCGTGATAAATATTCTAAAAAATAAATTGGAAAATAATTCCATAAAAGTATACGTTGATCTATTTTCCGAATACGAAAAAGTCGACGGTACAACAAGAGTCTTTTATCATCGAACAAAAAACCAGGCTCTTCATTTGGCGGACGTCGATAATTTAGACGAATTTTATTCTGATCTTTCAAATGAACTGGTTAAGAAACACGACGATTTCGAGGCTAAAGGATCGGGATGGTCTCTGTGTGGAAGTCCTCACACGTTAACCGTTTACGTGAACCGATTCTCGCCTCTTCGCGCTTCCAGCTACGTTCCTCTTCCACCGAACATTCAACACAAGAGGGCTGTGTTAAATATACAGAACAGCGATAACAAGTGTTTCCTTTGGTGTGTGTTGGCGGAACTTCACCCGATTCATTGGTCAAATAATCCAGAACAGGTTTATCATTACAAGCAGCATGAACCTGAACTGGAAAATGCAATGACTGGCATCGAATACCCGGTGACCATTTCTGATATATCAAAATTCGAAACAGGAGCACGAGATGCAGAAGGAAAACGCTTAATCATCAACGTGTATTCCTACACGTTGGATAAACATGTCGTGCATCCCGTCAGGATAAGCGATGTCGACGATGACGATGCTCGTGTGATTAATCTTCTTCTAATTTCAAACGACAGTGTTCACCATTACTGTCTCATTCGTTCACTATCACGCTTGGTCAGAAGTCAATCAACCAAGTATGCAAACAACATCGAAGTTTGCCCGAGATGTCTAACCACGTTCAACGATCGACAACAATCCGATTATCGAAAATACACCGGACGTCAGATTGCTATCGATAAACTTGCCGAACATAAAATATATTGCGGCAACAACAGACCGGTTCGAATGTTGATGCCCGAAAAGAACGAAGTGGAAGAATTCAAAATGCACAAGGCGTTGTTGGAACATCCGGCCATCATCGTTGCTGATTTCGAGGCGTTCCTCAAACCACTCTCGTACTGTGATCCGGATCCCGAAGTTTCTTCCACCACACCTTACCAGCTTCACGAACCAAACAGTTTCGGTTACGTTGTCGTGCGACGGGATAAAATAGATGAACCGTACGTATACCGAGGACCCGATGCAATCGAACGCTTCTTCGAAAAGATGATCGAGGAGGTTGGGAAAATTGGATGCATGCTGCAAACATCGAAACCGATGCTTCCGTTATCTGCTATCGAACTTCAAAGTTACTATGACACTGTCAAGTGTCCTGTGTGCGATAACCACTTCACAGACGACAATCGTAAAGTGTTTCACCATTCGCATACGGACGGTCGCTTCGTAAGCGGAATCTGTAATGCATGCAACCTCAAAATCCAAAAACCGAAATTCGTCCCCATATTCTTTCACAATGGTTCTAATTACGACTTTCATCCCTTAATTAGGAAACTCGGATACGACGCTCAAAAAATAGATATTCTTGCTCAAAACGAAGAACGATACATCTCTATAAGTAAGAAAGTTATGATTCCCGAGACTAGAAATACCATCGAGATGAGGTTTCTGGATTCGTACAGATTTCTGTCTGCCAGCCTGGACGCTCTTGCCAGCAAACTTTTAGACGAACAATTCAAAATTACAAAAGCTAGTTTTCCCAACGTAGACATAGAACTCGTTAGACGTAAAGGGGTTTATCCTTACGAGTACGTTAGTGATAATTCTAAATTTAACGACGACGCTCTTCCACCTCCAAGAGAATTTTACAGCAGACTCAGAGAGAAGGGAATCACGGACGAAGAATACCAACACGCGCAACTCATGTGGGAGAAATTAGAATGTAGGACACTCGGAGACTACCACGATGCCTACTTAAAATTAGACGTGACGATACTCGCGGATGTTTTTCAAGCGTTCAGGAAAACGGCAACGAATATTTACAAATTAGATCCAGCGTATTTCTACAGCCTACCGGGATTAGCGTGGTCGGCAATGTTATTCCAGACAAAGGTCAAGCTGGAACTGATATCGGACGTGGACATGTTACTTTTCATCGAGAGGGGGATTCGGGGCGGGATGGTACAATGTGTACAGAGATATGCAAAAGCCAACAACGTGCACATGAAAGAAGATTATGATTCAAATCGAGCATCGAATTACATCTTCTACGCCGACGTTAATAACCTCTACGGACATGCCATGGTACAGAAACTTCCTTACGGGGGATTCGAATGGGCATCAATAGATATAGAAAATTTCGACGATAGTGAGTATGGCTTCTTCGCAGAGGTGGATATCGAATTCCCCGACCATTTACACGATATGTTCAGCGATTTACCACCGGCATCCGAGTTCAAATCTTCGCCTCATTCTAATCAATGCAAGCTTTTATTGACTCTAGAGGGGAAAAAGAGATACGTTGTTCATTACTCGAATCTCCGATTCTTGATCGGGAAGGGTGCTAAGGTAGCGAATATTAGAAGAGTTCTCAGGTTTAAACATTCCGAGTGGCTCAAACCGTACATTGAAACAAACACGCAACATAGGACGGTTGCCACTTCCGATTTAGACAAAGATTTTTTTAAATTGATGAATAACGCGGTGTATGGCAAGACGATGGAAAACGGGCGGAATCACGTAGACGTGAAATTGGTTTCGGATAAAAATAAATGCATGAAGTGGGTGGCCGATCCTAGATTCAAGTCGAGAAAAATTTACAACGAGAATTTGGCACTTTTCAACCTTGATATAAAATTGATGAAATTCAGAAAACCAATTTACGTTGGCGCAACGGTTCTCGACTTGTCGAAACTTTACATGTTCGAATTTCATTACGACGTGATGAAACCCTTCTTCAATGATAAGATATCACTTTTGTACACGGACACCGACAGCTTCATTTACAGCATACAAACACCTAACCTCTACGAAGACATAAAAAATCCTTCCATGCTCGAGTATTTCGATACTTCTGCATATCCCCAACCCAACAGATTTGGGATTCCTTCCCTCAACAAAAAAGTCCTAGGTAAACTGAAAGATGAATGTAACGGTGATATTATTGTCGAGTTCGCGGGTTTGCGTTCGAAAATGTATGCCATGAGAACAGAGAGTAGCGTCACGAAGAAAGCAAAAGGTGTGGGCAAGAATACGGTGGAGAACAAACTCACCTTCCACGATTACATCGATTGCCTTTACTCACAATCGACGATACTAAGTATAGAACAAAGAATCCAAAGTGTAGACCATGTGATTACAACAAACAAAGTTAGGAAAGTAGCATTAGATCCGCATGACGATAAAAGATGTATTTTGTCTTGTGGAATCCACACGTTGCCTTGGGGACACTATCGTTTAGAAATTAGTAAAAATTGTAGGCAATGCAAATGAAAAAAAACAACTTTAACTGTCTCAAATTATCACATACACAATAAATAACTAGCAAGGACAATGAATCTTTTTGGTTTCCGAAAGCAAACAATGGAGACTGTACACCGCACGACGACAGATCTACCTTCCGTGTTAACTAAACTCAACGGTCTACTGATCATTCATCTCAACAGTATTTGGACAAAATTGGACGAGGATGTGGGCAAGATGTTAAACGTCTTCAATAACAATTTACATTTCTACGAAATTCCGATCGACGGGAAACTCCGGATCACCGTGAATCCGGAGAACGAAGGACGAAAAATCAAAATTTCTAGCGGCAAGAACATTTTTCGAATGAAGCACGACAAGGTGCTTTCTAACATGGCGTACGATGTTTCAGCAGGACATTGTCTTTACGTGGAACTCCTCGGAGATTACGACAAACTCGTTCCTCTCTTCGTAGAATTACGAATCGTCTATCCTATTATAAATAACCGTTAACCAAAATGCCTAACGACATTTTCGGCAACACCAAGCGTGTAGACCACGCAGAAGAGATTCTCATGTTGGATGTCCGAGTTAAAAAGTTGAGGAGTGATTTGATCGCTTTGCAGGAGACAAGTGAGGTGCCACCCTCTTTGAATCCCATCACGCTCGTGCTTCTCTTCAAACGTAATCTCTAAAAAAAAAAAATGTCTAGGCAAGCCATCGTCCAAGAATTGCATAAACCTGCACGCCGCAACTACGAACGTTTGGCGGTGGTAACCAAGGGCATCGACGACCTCTGGGAAAGCGACCTCGTCGAGATGAGTAGCGGCAAGTTAAAAAACGTACATAAATTGAACAAGGGCAACAAGTACCTCCTCACCGTCATAGACACATTTTCGAAATTCGCTTGGGCTCTACCTTTGAAGGCGAAAACAGGAACATGCGTCACGGAAGCATTCAAGACAATTTTTCGCGAAAGCGGCGGCAGACGACCTCGGTTTCTGCACACGGACAAGGGGAAGGAATTTTACAATGCCGTATTCCAAAAGTTTATTCGGAAACACGACGTTCGACATTACTCGACCTTCAGTGACGTCAAAGCCAGCATCGTGGAAAGATTCAATCGAACCTTGAAAACACACATGTGGAAACGATTCACGCTTCAGGGAAGCTACAAGTGGGTCACCATTCTTCCGGAACTCGTTAACGACTATAATCACACGGTGCACAGAACGATAGGCATGAAGCCAGCTGACGTTACCAAGTCCGACGAGCAGCGTTTAATTTCTAGCGTTTACTGTCCAAAGTACACACCCACGACAAAAAAAGCTAAATACAAAATTGGAGACCAGGTGAGGATCAGTAAATTGAAGCGAACGTTCGACAGGGGTTTCACACGAAACTGGAGCACGGAACTTTTTACCGTCGTTCGAGTTTTACCCGGGAACCGTCACACGTATATAATAAAGGACAGTGGCGGTGAAATTTTATTGGGGCGCTTCTACGAGGAGGAACTCTCTAAAACTAAATACCCCGACACGTACCTTATCGAAAAAGTTTTGCGTAAGAGAGGTGACAAACTTTTGGTGAAATGGCTGGGACTTCCGGAAACAAGTTGGATCGATTCAAACGAAGTGATTCTATGAGTACTTGGAATGTCGTGAAACGTCTACCTGATTCGGAAAGTCAAACGAAGAAAAGAAACGGCGAATTGCTCCCCGACAGCATACGATGTCTGATCGTAGGACCTTCGGGGTGTGGAAAGACGACACTGCTCATTGATAATTTTATCCTCGCACCCAATTGGTTAGACTGGGAAAACAGACACCTCTACGTATTTTCGAAAAGTCTCGAACAACCGAAATACCAGCAACTTATGAAACTGTACGAGGGACTGGGCATTGCAACTTTCGCATCTGAAATCATTCCACTGGACGATTGTCTCGAGAATTCCGTTGTGGTGTTCGACGACATGATCTTGGAAAATCAAAACGAGATTCGTAATTTTTTCACCCGAGGTCGTCACAAAGGATTAGATTGTTTCTACCTGGCACAAACTTTTTCCAAGGTTCCGAAACAACTGCTACGCGACAACGCTAATTTCATATGTTTGTTTCGACAAGACCACACCAATTTAAAACACGCACACGATGATTACGTAGGGGCTGACATAAATTACAATCTATTTTCTAAATTCTGCTCCCACTGTTGGAACAGTGACGATTTTGGATTCGTGACCATCGACATGACTCGAAAGGCAAACCATGGAAAATATAGAAATAAAATAAACGTTTATCTAGACGTCTCAAAGGCTAACAAGAGGACAATTTCAGATTTGCAACAAGAAGAAAAAAATCCAAAAAAATAAAAAATCGAGAATCTAAAAAATAAAATTTGAAAAAACGTTCTTTTTTTCAAACGTTTGACAAGCATATATAAAATAACCATTACAACAAAAAGTGAGTGTTAGAAAAAGTGGATAGTCTCAAGCGGGTGACGGCAAGAAAACTAGGAGAACCGAACGTATAGGCTGAGAATTCGACGTTTCAAAAACGTTTCAACGTATATAGAAAAATGTCAAAACGTCAATTTCAAGAAGAGGACAATCTCAAGTTGCGGGAATACCTCGCGAAACGCTTCAAAGGTTGGAAATCCGAGAATCGCGGATTCTACGAAGAGAAGAAACGTCAGGATCAACCTGTGATCGATGCCATCAGCGATCTAGGTAAAGAAATTAAAGGCGTCACGGAACAAAATAAAAATTTGATCAACGAACTCGTACCACTCGCAGCTAAAAGTTACGCTGTACCCACGCCTATTTCGAGCATTCCTTCGACGCCGTTCGAACTGAAGGACGTACCACGACGCCGAGCCATAGGTAGCCTGTCTTCGGATAAAATCGAGTTGGGACCTTTGGCACGAGACTACCTGAGCACGGGGAAGTTCGACAAGGATGAAGTGTTCGGATTGTATCCGAGCATGGAAACCAACGAAGGCGGCGGTGTCGTGTGGAAGATTGGAAAATCGAAGGTGACCTTCGAAGGCAACGACATTAAAGTTAATTTAGGAGAGAAGGATAGTTGGACCAGGTATCCGGGTACGGTGGGACTGTGGGAACTCGTTGCCAAAAAGCAGCCGAAAGATTACACCGACGAAGATTACCAGAGTTACAAGGACATTCTGATCATGACGGATGCCTTGTACCAGAACAACGACGCCTCGCAGAATAGGGTGAAATCGAGCAGCGGCGAGAAGTACAGGAATCTCATCAAACCGATTTGGAACCAGGTCAAAACAGGCAGCGGCGTCAAACGCTACAACACGTTACCCAAAGAATTCGTTTGGGTGGACGACGTGAGGAAACTCGTGGACCGATTGTTGGTGATAGCCGGCGAAGAGAATGCAGGCAATCGTAATTTCTACAACGAGAAGGTTGGCATCGTGGACATGATCAGCACGAAACTTTCCAACTTCATCGTGAATGACGACAAGGGCATAGGTTACCTGATCAAAATCATCAACACGTTGCCTCCGAGATTCTGGAACGTGGCCGAAGGAAAGGGACTCGTGAACGACATCATCAACAAGTTACCTTTCGAGATGCATTTACCTGGCTACCAGTACTGCGGACCGGGTACCAAACTCGAGAAAAGATTGGAGAGAGGAGACAAGGGTGTGAATCCGTTGGATGCCGCATGCAAAGATCACGACATCGCCTACAACAACACTCGCACCGATCTGGACGCACGTCACGAAGCAGACAAGAAATTGGAGCATGCCGCTTTCGAAAGGTTCGTCAGCAGAGACGCATCGCTGGGTGAACGGGTCGCCGCATTAGGTACGACCATCGCCATGAACACGAAACAAAAATTTGGGTGGGGTGTATAAATAAATAACATACAGTAAAAAAAACAACACGTCTCGTATAACCGATTTGCCGCACGAACTGCTATATAAAATATTCCAACATGCAGTAAACGGAGATGTTAATAAACTTTTAATCATAGCGAGATCAACGCCGGATTTTCGCATCCCTTGTGAAATGGCTGTCAAGGACCGTCTTCGGGAGATCAGTGCCATGAGGTGCGGTGATCTCGACACTCTTCTTTCGGCCGCAGGGGAAAAATTAAACGATAGGTTAAATGAACTTCACGAGGCGAGGCAGGGAAGAAGACGATACACGGATGATTGGCGCAAATCTAAGCAAGAGACCGAAAAAATCATCACGCACATCATCGCGTTTTCCGATGCACGGACTTTCTTTCTCTAACACAGACAAAAAAATCTTCGATACAAAAATCTCGTGAAAAAAAGTATATATAAATAACACACATCGTGAATAAAAATTAAATTTCTATAACACTCTGAAAATTTTTCTCCTTCGATATGACTGAAAAAAAATGAGTGATCTCCAAGCATTAAAACAAATGCTAAATTTGTCAGTCGAGTATGTAAAAATTCAGGAATTGGAAGTCGGCAAACCTTACACGATAACTTCCGGTTCAATCGTTTCTACCCAGTATGGTCCCAAGGTACGTCTGTTGCTCGACGGACAATACAGTCTATTTTTACCAGATCGATACGCTAACATGTTATCCGACGAGAAGCTATCTATTTTAATCGAGAACAAAACTCGAATCGTGTACAAGGGGACAAAGGAAGTTCTTGGTAAGAAAACGAAGCACGTAATAGAATTTGTGTAACGTGGCTGCACGGAGTATATATAAAATAACATCCCTTGAAAAAAAAAATTACACGAAAAAATCTCAGAACATATATATAAATAACATACCGTGAAAAAAAAAATTACGCGAGAGAGGGTAACAAAAAAAATCTCAGAACATTTATATATAAATAACATACCGTGAAAAAAAAAACATGAAGCCCAAGGGTGTCGTGTACCAGATACCATACTCCAATCTAAAAAATCTAGGTGCCCTCGATGGGTTACTCACCAAGAAACAACGCGAGAAGAAACGTTCTTGCTTGACGAAAGGACACGGACTGAAATTACTTCTCAGCACACCTCAATTGAGACGCTTGCAGCGTTCGCGGAAACAGCAAAAGATCGGAGGTTTCATATTCAGCATCCCGGCCATCCTGGCAGCATTGGGGGCCGTGGGAAGTTTGGCCGGGGGTAGCGCCGCCATCGCGAAAACCGTCATCGACTCGAAAAAGAACAAGGCGGAATTGGAAGAACAGAAACGTCACAACCTGGCCATGGAGAAGAAAGGGGGGAAAGGCGTGATGAAAAAGTTTAAAAAAAGAAACAACAGCACTCACCAACCGAGACATTGAATCTCTGATCGAACCATTACAAATCAAAAACCATCTCTGATCGAACCATTACGCGAGAGAGGGTAACAAAAAAAATCTCAGAACATTTATATATAAATAACATACCGTGAAAAAAAAAATTACGCGAGAGAGGGTAACAAAAAAATCTCAGAACATTTATATATAAATAACATACCGTGAAAAAAAATTACGCGAGAGAGGGAAACAAAAAAAATCTCAGAACATTTATATATAAATAACATACCGTGAAAAAAAAAAACATGAAGCCCAAGGGTGTCGTGTACCAGATACCATACTCCAATCTAAAAAATCTAGGTGCCCTCGATGGGTTACTCACCAAGAAACAACGCGAGAAGAAACGTTCTTGCTTGACGAAAGGACACGGACTGAAATTACTTCTCAGCACACCTCAATTGAGACGCTTGCAGCGTTCGCGGAAACAGCAAAAGATCGGAGGTTTCATATTCAGCATCCCGGCCATCCTGGCAGCATTGGGGGCCGTGGGAAGTTTGGCCGGGGGTAGCGCCGCCATCGCGAAAACCGTCATCGACTCGAAAAAGAACAAGGCGGAATTGGAAGAACAGAAACGTCACAACCTGGCCATGGAGAAGAAAGGGGGGAAAGGCGTGATGAAAAAGTTTTAAAAAAGAAACAACAGCACTCACCAACCGAGACATTGAATCTCTGATCGAACCATTACAAATCAAAAACCATCTCAGATCGAACCATTACGCGAGAGAGGGTAACAAAAAAAATCTCAGAACATTTATATATAAATAACATACCGTGAAAAAAAAAATTACGCGAGAGAGGGTAACAAAAAAAATCTCAGAACATTTATATATAAATAACATACCGTGAAAAAAAATTACGCGAGAGAGGGAAACAAAAAAAATCTCAGAACATTTATATATAAATAACATACCGTGAAAAAAAAACATGAAGCCCAAGGGTGTCGTGTACCAGATACCATACTCCAATCTAAAAAATCTAGGTGCCCTCGATGGGTTACTCACCAAGAAACAACGCGAGAAGAAACGTTCTTGCTTGACGAAAGGACACGGACTGAAATTACTTCTCAGCACACCTCAATTGAGACGCTTGCAGCGTTCGCGGAAACAGCAAAAGATCGGAGGTTTCATATTCAGCATCCCGGCCATCCTGGCAGCATTGGGGGCCGTGGGAAGTTTGGCCGGGGGTAGCGCCGCCATCGCGAAAACCGTCATCGACTCGAAAAAGAACAAGGCGGAATTGGAAGAACCGAAACGTCACAACCTGGCCATGGAGAAGAAAGGGGGGAAGGGCGTGATGAAAAAGTTTAAAAAAAGAAACAACAGCACTCACCAACCGAGACATTGAATCTCTGATCGAACCATTACAAATCAAAAACTTCAGAGGAGTTTTCATGTCCGACTCGTTACCTTCAACCGTTAAAAAAAGAGAATGTGGCGTAGTCAACTTGGACGGTCAAGAAAATCCAGGCACGCATTGGATATGTTACCACAAAAATGATGACAATAAAGCATTCGTTTTCGATTCTTTCGGAGGTGTTCCACCTACAAATTTAGTCCATTATCTGAAAACGAACAAAACCTCTATATACTACAACGACGAACGCATTCAAAATTTCGGAGACGTGAACTGCGGTCATCTGTCTCTCCATGCTCGCGTTTCTCTCTAAAATAAATAAGCCTACGATCGAAGATTTCCAGAAAGCATTATGGAACCTGAAACAGCATCACGACGATGGGCGTGTTCCATCTCACGAGCGAATCTTCGATCTTGAAGCTCACGCTGCACGACGACTTCGTCTATCCTAAATCCGTGGCTCTGCGTGCATTCTACAGCATGTACCTCATACCTAACGTCACGCATCACAACAACAAAATTAGCGTCGGAAGCGAACACATCGTCGTCACGCCAGGTCAATACAATCTTTCCACTTTGCAAGCTCAATTACCCAAAGGCACGTACCTTTCTCAAAATTCGGTCACGCACAGAGTGGAAATCGTATCCGCGTCGGAGACGGTGGACCTGGGCACCATGGGAGAACTTTTAGGTTTCGAGAACAACACAAAACTCGAAGCTGGCATCAAACACGTAGCTACCAATATTCCTAAATTTCTGGCCATAGAGACTTTTAACGTTCACTGCAACGTAGCGGAAGGCATGATCACGAAATCCTCGGACGGGGGGTTGCTGGGAAGTCACAAGCAGACGGGAATCATAGCCACGTTCAAACCCAGTTCCGAATTCATGGAACCGATCATCTACACACCCTCTTCGCCGATCTATTTTCCAGTATGTCGCAACCGCATAGACGACATAGAGTTGGTGGTGACGAACGAGAAAGGAGAGGTGGTGGATTTCGCAGGTGCAACGACCACTGCCATCGTGGAGATCAACGTATAATAAATAACACACATAGTGTAAAAAAAAATGGAGCAAATCGAAAGTTACGAGTTGCAATCTTTCCCTCCGAACCGTCGCACGTTCGCCAATCTCAACGAAGCCAACAGGGAGATCGAATACGACGTGGACGTAGGGGATGGGTTCGTTCATCCTCACAGAGCGGACCTCTACCTTCAATTCGACGTGGTGAAGAAGGAAAGCGGAGAAGCGTTTCCGCCCAATGCAAATTTGATACTCGTGGACAACTTCGTGCCTCACCTGTTCTCGCAGGTGGAGGTGAGGAAACACAACACCGTCATCGACAGAATAGATTATCCAGGCATCACGTCGACGGCAGTGGGAACATTAAAATTATCCAAAACGGACGCGGCATACTATCAAGCGGGGGGTTTCGAAGCGGGGACGAAAATATCGACGAGAAGTCACACGGTGCTCTTTCCCATGCGTCTGCTGCCCGGTTTCTTCTCGGACTACAAGGAGATCATGTGGAAGGGAGGATTGAGGATCACGTTTCGAAGAGCGGCCAACGACAACGACGCACTGATGCGATACGCTACTTTGGGTCCGGACGGCACCACGCCGCTGCCCAACACATTACCCGAAGCAGCCAAGTGCGTCATCCGGAGCATGGAGTTGAGAATGCCGATCGTGGAATACGAAACGAACTACGCCCTCAAGTACAAAGCGGAGATCTTGAAAAGTCCACAGGTGCCGATTCACTTTCACGGTTACCAGTGCGTGCAGAAGTTGGCGTCGGGAAGTCACATGGAATTCGACGTGACGACTCAATTCAACAACATACAGTTCGACATGCCAGATTTCGTCGTGGTGCTCTTTCAGACCGGGAGGGACAAGAATCAGGAAAAAGATTCCAGCAAGTTCGACGACTGCAAGATCAAGAACGTTTATCTCAAGAATGGTAGGAACGAAGTGTTCCCGCGCGAGAATTACAACCTCGACATGACCAAAGACGATTACCTCAAACTTTACGAAGCTTACACCTCTTACAAGCGCGTGACCGAGGGAAACGTCGACATGTACTACACGCCCAGCGAATTCAAAATCCGCAGGCCGATGTTCGTCATCAACACCACAAAAAGAAAGCAGGTGGTGGTCAACGATCGAACCAACATCAAGATCGTTTGCGAGTTCCACGACGCGCTGCCTGCCGATACTCTGTGCAGTGTCATCCTGATTGCAGAGAAGTCTTTCGCGTACGACGTGAAGAACGAGAGGGTGACGGAACAGTTTTAAAAAATAATTCGTAAAAAAAATAATTGCCACATACTAAAAAAAAATCAACACATTTTTTAGGTTATATAAAATACAATGTAAGTTAGTTCGGTGCGCAAATAAAAAAAAAAATAATAACTCATGTAACTCTACAGAGGCATGGCTTTGATAGCCATGACCATTAGAACTGGTGTTGGGCACCACGCACCCTTCTCTGGCGGGATATTTTTTTCTATTTTTTGAGGGGCCTTAACAAGAATAATTTTGAATATCACACACAGACACACACACACACACACACACACACACACACACCGCAGAAGATCACACATGAGTTTTTTTTAAAAAAAAACAACAAAAAAAAACATCGTAGCAGATTACGCTGAGAGCACAAGGTCGTAGTAGATTACACTGAGGGACCTTACAGTAAGAGGAGACAGACTTATAGGAAAATGTCGTAAGTCATTTCAAAAGTGTAGGTCAAAAGGACGAGTTAGCATAAGAGCAGGAGGTAAAAAATAGCTTAAAAAGTGATGCCAGAGCTTTTTTTTCTGTCCACTTTTCTCTCATTGTAGGTTAGTTTAGCCCGTAAAACGTCGTAAAATAATAAAAAGAGTACGTCAAAAGGATGGTTCCAGAACGTACCATACCACCTTCGTCAGGCACGGAACGTGGAGAGAAAGTGAGTTTTTTTGAGGTTTTGGTGATCCTCAAATGAGTAAAGTGAGTTTTTGATGTTTTGGTGCTGTTTTCTTCGCTGCGAAACATCGTCAGCGCAATAAATGAGTCGCAGAACGTGGAGAGAAAGTGAGTTTTTGAGGTTTTTTTGATCCTCACTTGATGACTTAGAACCCGTGCACCTGCACTACTATGGTGAACCCCAATTGATGTTTGTCAACCCTGGCACCTGTACTACTAGAGGCTCTCGTGTAGTTTAGCACGTAATAAAAAAGAATAGGTTAAGTTATATCACGTAAGATCGTGGCATTCGTACCAAGTACGAGTGGAAAAAAGGGAAATTTTACTAAAACATCGCTAAACGCTAAAACATCGACAAAAAAATTGTCAAAATACGTCAAAAACTGATATTCAATTGATAAAAAAAGAGGCTACAAATGCACTCGTACCAAGTACTACTTAGAAACAATACACTTACACTACTAATGCAACACAAACACAACGCCATTTTAAAACCGTAAAGTAAATCTCTAAGAAAATTACATTAGTCAGATGAATGTATGAGATGAATGAAACTCACTGCAGGTTCTATTGATAGATTTTGGATTGGATTCACAAGGTCTTTGAGGAGTGCGATGGGAATATTTGGTTGATTTCTTTGGTTTATTTTACTTCGCATTTCTGCCACTTTTGGCTAATCGCGAAGATGAGGATGGATGATGATATGATGAAATTGATGAACACTCACATGCCCAACCTGGGACCTCTGGCGTCAAAGCGCCCCATGTCAACCCCTCCGCCACGGAAGGCCGGCGAGGTGGGAATGTGTTTTGGATTTTCTTTGTAGATGCGAAAATCTTTAACTGTGACGCGCACATGCTTTTGCTTACATTAAAGTTTACCTTTTCACATAAACGAGAAATTGACATGTCACCCTAAAACACACGCATGTATTCCTAGGTGCAGTAGTATGTGTGTTTATATATATGGGAGGCTGAAATTTGTACCCCCAAAATGAGAAACGTTCCTGCGCCACTGGTAGAATGGGATCCTGCAGGACCTGTTAGAAGTTACTATGAAATGTTCAATATTCTATCGTTAAAATTTAACAGTCTGCCTGTGTACAAAAAAAGGGGCACCTTTTGTTTTCCTGAGCGCATTAATATTATCGCCTCTCTGTGTTGTGGATAAAATGAAAAGAAAACAAAACCGTTTCGAATATTGAACACAGACACGCACTCAAACATATTGTAGACACAAATGGGCGGTACCAGAAATGTTTGTAGGTGGGAGTCAGGTTGTTCGTAAGACTTGAAAAGAAATTATAATAATTAGTTGTTATGATGTTGATTATTATTGTACAATAAAAACTATTATTGCTACTGCTGCTACTGATACTACTACTACATTCAAATTAGTATATTT
Source organism: Lepisma saccharinum (assembly GCF_977018435.1). Taxonomy (NCBI): domain Eukaryota; kingdom Metazoa; phylum Arthropoda; class Insecta; order Zygentoma; family Lepismatidae; genus Lepisma; species Lepisma saccharinum. The sequence continues at coordinate 191,191,882 of NC_139229.1, read as the reverse complement.
TCATTCATTTATTATTATTATTATTATTGTTTCTTTGGGGAAGCTTCTACTAGATACATCAAATGAAAATAATATCCGGTACAAGAGTTTCTTCTTACATTTTATATCAGGTGTGTATTTGCACACCCCTTGTTCAAGAGAACCCGTAGAAGTCTTAAGAAATTTTAATCACGAAGTTTATGTTGTGCGACCTCTCACATTACACTCTCCTTTTTGGAATTTTGAAAACTATGGATCTATTTATTCTTTGGATTAAATAGTAGATTATGATAAAGCATGTTACACTCAATTCTTTCAATCTAAACACCTTTCTTTACTTTGGTTATTCTTTTCGAATAGATACTAAATATCTGTGCTCTCTTTGTGTTACTAAGTATAAAAACAATGAGATTTCTGCTGTTTTGTAACTTGAAACGAACTATGACAATTTCCAGATGGGAAGGAGGTCGACATGTCGGTTCGATCTCCGTCCCGACGCCCATGAATCTATGAATGTATATTTTCATGCATAAAAATATCGATTATAAAATTCAGTTTTAAGCACCCCTTGTTGATTGATTGATTTGTTTTATTTTACTTTGGTTTGCTGCCACTTTTGGCAAATTGCAAAGAGCACCCTATATATATATACCTTAAAAACGGCCACGGTTTTTTTTCAGTAGTTGCATGGCAGCCGAAATTAATGGTCTTACACCGTCATATCCACTACCGGTTTTACAATGTAGAACTCGAATCGAAATGCGAAGGAAAGACCTTGAAATTGGAATTAATTGAAATTGCTTAACTCAAAATTTTGCAGATGATTCAGTAGAATAATATGTTTTGAAGCATTTTTCTCCGAGGAGTCAACTTCAGTTTTGGTCAAAACATAATTTGTGGCATGTTTGGAAAGAATGAGGAACGAGGAAGTGTAAGCGTCAGCACGAGCTAGAATGCGGAATGGTACGAGTGCGAGATGTGGTAAGGGTGTTGACGTAGAGAGGTGAATGATCATAGTTTTGGTGGAAAAAGAAGAACGAGGTGGTAAGGGTGTTGACGTAGAGAGGCGAATGATCGTAGTTTTGGTGGAAAAGGAAGAACGAGGTGATAAGGGTGTTGACGTAGAGAGGCGAATGATCGTAGTTTTGGTGGAAAAGGAAGAACGAGGTGGTAAGGGTGTGGACGTAGAGAGGTGAATGATCGTAGTTTTGGTGGAAAAGGAAGAACGAGGTGGAAAGGGTGTTGACGTAGAGAGGTGAATGATCGTAGTTTTGGTGGAAAAGGAAGAACGAGGTGGTAAGGGTGTGGACGTAGAGAGGTGAATGATCGTAGTTTTGGTGGAAAAGGAAGAACGAGGTGCAAAGGGTGTTGACGTAGAGAGGTGAATGATCGTAGTTTTGGTGGAAAAGGAAGAACGAGGTGGTAAGTGTGTTGCCGTAGAGAGGTGAATGATCGTAGTTTTGGTGGAGAAAGAAGAACGAGGTGGTAAGTGTGTTGACGTAGAGAGGTGAATGATCGTAGTTTTGATGGAAAAGGAAGAACGAGGTGGTAAGGGTGTTGACGTAGAGAGGTGAATGATCGTAGTTTTGGTGGAAAAGGAAGAACGAGGTGGTAAGTGTGTTGACGTAGAGAGGCGAATGATCGTAGTTTTGGTGGAAAAGGAAGAACGAGGTGGTAAGGGTGTTGACGTTTAGAGGTGAATGATCGTAGTTTTGGTGGAAAAGGAAGAACGAGGTGGTAAGGGTGTTGACGTAGAGAGGTGAATGATCGTAGTTTTGGTGGAAAAAGAAGAACGAGGTGGTAAGTGTGTTGACGTAGAGAGGTGAATGATCGTAGTTTTGATGGAAAAGGAAGAACGAGGTGGTAAGGGTGTTGACGTAGAGAGGTGAATGATCGTCGTTTTGGTGGAAAAGGAAGAACGAGGTGGTAAGGGTGTTGACGTAGAGAGGTGAATGATCGTAGTTTTTGTGGATAACGAAGAACGAGGGTAGAGCAGTTGGATTAGATTCGGCAACGAAATCGCATCCATTCAGGAGAAAATTCTCACTCATCCCAGGTAAATTATACCAACCTTGCACCTAAATGTGAATCTGTCTGTCGTTGTACAAGTTAATAGTAACGTGGGAATATATGGGCATTTTGTAATTCGACTTTTTTACTTAAATTCGTGGGAGTATGTTCGTTCCTTCTGCCAAGGATGAACATCCTCTTATTTCATCCCCAGTGGGTCGACATGAATTACCTCTCGCAGCCCTTCTTTATTTCTAGGAAGGCTATGTGGTGGTAGATGTGGGTTTTCAGCGCGTTGTTTTTCTCGTAACGCCAAATGAAGAACGATTCCCTTGTGCACCTCGAGCGTGGTGCAGTTGCGTGATTTGTTGTAGCTTTTGTACATGACTGTACAGGCTACGTCCCTCAATGGGCAATTCTCTTATTTAACACGGTGATGATGTTGGCAATATTTTTTTCTTTCTTTTTACTATCCCTGACTTAAGTATTTATGAGTAGAGGAACATACATACTTTTTAGACATTTATAGCTTGGTGTTAGTATAATCTATTCATGTCAACTAACGATAGTGACGAACTAGATCGGTCTCTAAATTTAATTAGAAATTTAGCCGAAAGGGCTATTCCACAGGGGGATGTTATAGCTATCCCTGTAGCTACTTCCACACCAGTGCACAGGGTGGTAACTCGAAGCCAGGCTAGACTAGGCCAGACGCGTCAAGTCCGAGGATTCAATTTCAGTTTTGATCAAAATATAATTGTAAAACTCTGGACATTTAAAAACCTTGTATTTTGTACACAACCAGTACACAACCTTGTGTAGAATCTATGTGAAAAATATGTCTATTATCGGTCCATTATGCTGTCATCAATAAAAGGTTCGACTCAACATTGGCACTTCTGCTGCTCAGGAAACTATCCGATGCATTTAATGAATGTTGCCAGGTTGTAGGTTAATAAATTCCCTCAAGAAATAATGTATTTTCCTCTGATTTTCTCTTTCTTCAACTGAAAGTCGTATTCTTCATTCAAATTGTGGATGCTCAAAATATAGGGTATTTCCTTCCTGTTTCCGGATATGCGCTGATTGCCCTATGTGTTGAGTCTAAATAAATATGGTCCTATCGTCGAGGAAAACCGCCTGAAAATTATCCAAATAAACAGGATACTTCGTATTTCATTCTACCACTCTCAAAGAAAAGGCGCCCGACAGAAAAGGCGTGGGAGCAACAAGTTGTCGCTTTCGGAGCGAAGTGATTTTGCCGCCTCGACAAAATCGTCAGTCAGTAACTTCTCGACGAAGTTGGCAACGTTGCTAATATTTACAAGTATTGAACAACATGCCTTATGCAGTGTGGAAAAAAACAGCGCATTTTTGTGATTAGGAGCATAATCGATACAGCTGAACGACTGGGCGTTAATTGGCACAGCTGCCATCTCGCGTTTTCCCCTCGTCGTCTTCTGAAGCTTACGTCAGTTTGATTCGTGAAATGTAAACATAGAAAGTCCCTTCCGTCCCTTGAGGATTGCAGACTGTGTTATGTGTCACGTGATGCGGATAATTGTATCACATGTCGAGGAAACGCCATGGGTGTATCGACAGGGTTTTTCTTCTCTTCCCCCGCTGGAACGAATTTCATGTCTTCTTTGATAATCTGCGTACCGTTCAGTGTTGCCAGATCTTTTGTCTTAAATTAGAAAAAGTGAGAATCTACGTATAGTTTTCTTCAAATATGGTTCGAATTCTGAACTATCACCACAAATCTGTGCACACATTTCTTTTAACCACAATAAAATATATTCTCACGAAGCAGCTTATATATATAAGATACCTGATCCCAATGTGACCTACCTAAAGTTTGCGATTGCTTCTTATTTTGTTCAAAGTCAGAAAGTTGAAGCTAGTGGCAAGATTAAAAAAAAAACACATTTCTGTAAAATTGGACCCAGTTTCAAATAATAACATGGCTGCAGTGAAGATCTTATTAAAATGTAACGTTTAGGACACATTGGGTCATATTTAGTCTACATGTACCTAAAATGGCCTAGTGATATATTTTGTTCTTTCACGCTAAAACATGCAACAGAAATTGTAAATAATGTTCCACAATTTACTGTCATAGGTACGTAAGTATATTAACGCACTGATGTGTTATGAGCATGACATTATATTTACATAATACACTTGACATTATACAACGAAATAACATCGTTTACAAACCAATGAACAAGGAAGTGACGTGCCACAATTATAATTACACGTGTATTACAGATCACGTAATAATAATCACTAAGTTAAAGATTCTTTGTCATCCTTAGCGAGTCCCTTACGTGAACATAAGACTCACAAATGTCAGATTTGCGCATGTCTTTCACCATATCTGCATATGCAGGCAATATTGATTCTACCTTACGTAATGTTAGTTTTTTCCCTTGTTATAAACAGGACTTTAGACTAAAGTTTAAACTAAGCACATTGTCGTAAAATACAAATGATAAACTACCATAATGTGGTCTTCAGATATAAATTCACATCACTTGGAAGATATAGTAGGTAATCCCTTTGTTCACAAGGTACTACACTCCTATAAGTGCAATTAAAAGGTTCAATCACATCATTCGGACAGTCTGAATGGCATTCTCACGTCATCTGTTGAATTCACCGTGTAAGTAAGCAAACGACTTTTCTTAATATCATTTTTCTGTTTGACGCCTCGTTTCGACGCTACGAGCCCTTGAAAAACGGAATTTTATCCTAAAACTATGTGCAACCACTAATGAATTGGTTTGTAAATAATCAGGTATTGTCTAATGGAGTCTCATAGTAAAGTACGTTTAGTTTGAGCAAAATTTTCAATATCCTACGAAAGCCTCGAACGGCACCGGATATCTCGCATACCGAATTTCGGTCTCGTCTCAATGTTTGGTAGTTCGTATCGTATCTTTTCAAAGTACAGCCCCTATTGAGAACCACTGACATACACAGATAAAGAATAGTATGGAGAATTTTTACTATCACCTAGTGAGCTTAAAGTTCACCAATAGCTTCATTTGAAAAATCCAGTTTGCGAGTAATTTAGTAATTACTGTTGGAAAATCGGTATATATATATATATATATATATATATATATATATATATATATATATATATATATATATATATAAAGTTATATATATATATAAAAGTTATATATATACACACGCGTATTTCCACTCCACATGCCAAAAATTAGCAACCAGAAGGGGAATTCTTTCTCACCCCCCTCTCTTCAAATATCATCCTGCCTTACATTGCCAACGTTCGAAGTGCAAGGGAACACCTTGCATATGCAAGTAGAGCTACTAAGGATATTCCCAACCCCCTCAAGTGTGGACTTAATACATGTACTCACCTTACCAATTCAAGTTCATTAACATGGATTAACCCGTTGAAAGCCAGTGGAAAGGTGGGATATTCATTAAGGGGAGGCACTGGGTGAATTCGCATCCCCTCACTAATAATGCAGCATCCAACAATTCCATTAGTTCTCGGCTTTAATGATTTTTTTTCCTCTACACGTTTACCCCCATTCTAAAACTTTGCGTTCGTCATGCAACGACAAGAGGGCTGACCCCCTGGAAGCGAGAGGTCCGCTGGGATTGACCTGTGGTGCGGCGCTCATTAAAACGCACCCTTGTCACGTGTTTGCGTTATGCGTGCTCCGCATTTCAAGCAGGCCGCGTCCCTGCTGGCCGCGTTCGTAGGGGTACCGCAGGGGGAGAGGCGGGGGCAGTTTTGCATACCTGTGACAGGTCCGACACGGACGGAGCCCTTTCCCGCCGCTGTTCGCTTGATGTTTCATATATTATACGCCTCCCGCTAGCCCCAGGAAAGAAAGAAATATTCATATTTCTGCCCGGCTCAGGTCAACGCCTTATGTACAAAACCTCCAGCCATTTCTAAATTTTTTAACGTTTTTCTGTTTTAGTGGCTCAGATAGACTAATCGGAACTGGATTTACACTAAAGTGTACTCCGATATTTTTATGAGTGCTAGTGACAATGTTTCTTTGAATCTAGGACAATTGCGATGGCGGACAATTTTGATGAAGCCAAAACCACGAGCAATTGCGGTGAAGGTCATTTTACAAATTACTGGTAAGACAATTGCGACTATCAGGACCTAACCTAACCTAACCAAAGGCGCCACAGAACTAATAATGCTGTAGAAGGTTGGAACAACAAAATAAATAGGTGGCTTGGAAGACCGCATCCAAAAATTCATGATGTTCTGGCCTGCCTCAAGAGCCAAGCAGAAGACTACAACATCAAGTACATGCGGATGGAACTTAATCAACAAGGTCAGAAAAGGAAGAAGCGTGACGAAAGGGTTGGGAAGTGTATTCGCACATATGAGGAAACGGGTAACTTCAAAAGGTGTCTTGTTGGCTATAGCCCATGTTCAGAAACTTGATTGAACCAAATTCCCAGCCAAAAATATCAATATTTCACATAATTCTCTTGTAAGAGGTAATGTACGGGGTGTTAAGTCACCCTTCAACTTGATAGAAGATTAAAATGTCATCGCAATTTTGCGGTTACCGTTTCTTTATTACCATGCAATGTTAATTGGACTTTATCCATTACTTAGTCTTCTACTATTACAAAACTAGTTCTGAGCCGATACCACCTTGAACCGATACCGATACCGATACTCACATTGATTCCCACCGATACCAATACCGATGCTTGAAATTTATAATAATTTAACGTTGTTCAAAATATAGATTAATATCGATGTGTAAGTATTCCATTCTAATTATATGCATAAATTTACCAAGACATTTGCTTTCAAATATTACATCAGAATATTACATGTTATCACAAAATTAAGCTTTTTTCCCACAAAATAAAAAGAAACAATTTTGCATATTTCCAGGATCATTAGACACCACGAAAGTATTGCATGACAATTTTGCGGAGGCCGTGAAAGACCAAAATACCGACAAAGTATCGACAGATATCGGTAAACAAATTCCAAGCTATACCCATACCACTGGTATCGGCCGATTCGGATATATCGGCTCAGCCCTAATTCCAACACTGCGTTTCGGGAGCACCTCTTCTTCCATCTTCAGCAGCGTTTGAAGTGAAAAATGTTAGTTGTGAGGATACCGCCTTAAACTGTTGATTTGTTGACTTTGAAACCCTTTATTTTGACTCTAAATTAGATTTTTTAGCCGAACCTTCCAGTTTGCGATTTAAATTTGGCAATATACAAGAAATGAAAATGAACTCTAATTTTAATTAGTTTTATTGTTTCGATACGTACATATGCAAAAACCGTTCTTTTATATTAACCACTCTTTCGAGAGCTTAGAAATTAAATTTTGCAACATTTCCCCTCCCACCAACGGCCAACACGCATCTACGAAATAATGGTTGTTTCCGAAACTCAATTGAAGAAGGGATTCAATTAGAAGAATCGTGTTAGTATTAGTGTGATTCAGAGTCACTGATATGTGTTAATATTTCCCCATAGAAGAACGAAGAACACTATTCGTGGTGCGTAACCATTTTCGAGAATGTTTATAACCGTGCCTGGCACATAATTGTTCGCAATTGAGGGCAATTTCCTACGGCAAAACCCTCTTTAGGAATGCAAATTATTGACGCTAAAGTTTGATTCCGATTTTAAGACTTGTCGGCACCTTCTTGTTTAACGCACGCTTTAATTAAGGCGAATTTCGTGCCGTGGAGTTGTAAAGCGGTCATAAGAAACGTTTCGATTATGAAGCACGCTGCAAATCAAAGTGTAATTGACATTCACAATCAACTGTTGAACGTGAAATTGCTGCAAGAACCTATCGCAAACTTTTCTGCTGTTTAAGGACATGGAAAACTTAACGACGTAAAGAATATAGGAGTATAAATAAAATTCCCTGAAACCTTGTGGATGGTATAAACCAGTGTTTCCCAAAATATGTTCCATGAGAAAATTCCACAAATATAGTAAGGTGTGTGCTACTCGACAAGTGAGTGCTATGAGGTCGACAAGAGAAATAATTGACGAGGAAAAGAAACTGAGGTATAGTCGTCGCTTTTGTCGGGACGAAACAAATGAGCGTCGGATACACCACATGTTGCCAAACGTACTCCAAGGCGAGAGAGTTCTCCCATGACGATATCGTCAGGGCCAGAAATCATCGGGGGTTAATGGTAGAATTGCACACGTGGTCCCTAACAATAAATTTTCCGGAACGACCATCCACAAGTCGGTGTGCAAATGGCAAAAACAGATATACGCTTGGCAACGTTGCTTCGGGAGAGCGATGTTACTCCTATAGCTTTTACTTCACAACTGAGTTTGTTGACACCCATCGGAACACACAACACCGAGGACGATTGGGGGACACAAACAGATATAAATAGTCAAGAAGGGCAGCCGCCAGCTGGAAATGCGTTCAGCTATAATAATGTGAAAGGAGTATTGCATAGAAATTGATTTAACTAAACAACTTCTTTAAAAAATACGGTTAATTGCAAAGAGTGCAACCAGAATGCATTCAAAATATAATATAGTCTGAAGACAGACAGGTGTGATAATATTATACTTTCCCAATAAGAGTAGTACTGTATATGGTGAGAGTGATGTTTGCTATGCCATGTCATAATCCTGTTAACTTTCTCCTTGTAATTAATATTTAACCTAAACAAAATATTCCATTTTTTAAAAAAAACTTTTCATTTAAAGTATCATTTAAATTATAAGCCAACAAGCTGCGTTACCTAACCTAATCAAATGAGCATAAGTGTTATACAGTTTCTGATTCAGCCTCGAAAAAATCTAAATACAGTAGAGTCTCGTTTATCCCACCATCGCTTATCCGACATTCCGTATTATCCGACATACCACCGGGAAAAAAAATCATCAATCGGCAACAAGAACTGCAAGTTGCGAGCGTGAGCATAATGAATTCAATGAAGGGGACCCAGATTTCACAGCAAGTGTCGGTTGGCTCGACCGATGGAAGAAACGCTACGGTATCCGCCAGTTAACTGTTTGTGGTGAAAAACTATATAAAAAAACTAAAACCGAAGAAACCATTCTACCTTTAGTGCAACGTATCCCTGGATGTGAGGATGCACCTTTGCAAGAAATCGAAAGTTGGATGAAGGATGATGATCAGTATGAAATAAATGATGAAGAAATTGCCGCTCTTGTCAATTGCAAAGACAACGAAATTGAAGATCCAGATCAAGCACCAACTGTTGAGTCTCGCAGAATTTCACATAACGACGGAGTTAAGGCTCTAGAAAATTCAAGTAAATACATTGAGCAACAAAAAGAAGCTACAGGAATCGACATAATGATGTTGCAAAGGTGGCGAGACTTGGCAGCGAAGAAACGGCAATCGTCAGAAAAGCAGACTACGATCAAAAAATTCTTTCAATCATCACAGGACTGAACTTTTGAAGTACCGTACATACGTACTGTGTTTAACTTCAGACAATTCTTTAACTGTAAGTTCATTTTTTTCTTTATTGTTGTAAAACGTGATTACTGTATTAGGTTCGTAATGTGTAAAATTTCAACATTAGTTTGACGTTTAATAGGCTTTTACATAACACCCCCCTAGTATCCGACATTTTCGCTGATCCGACGTTCTGCCGGCCCGTTTATGTCGGATAAGCGAGACTCTACTGTACATTAAAAGGGCCGAACAAGCTTGGCAACCAACTAGAATTTGCATGCAGCCATTTGCAGCATCGTACACTTCTTTGATCCGCTCACTCGCTTTCTCCCCTTTGATACCGTTATGCGTGGCTTTGCTCCAAAGGTTTCCGAGACAGAGTGTAGTTTTCCAAGCCGAAGCTTTGTCCAGTTTATCTTCGGTAAGCGCACTGAGGTGTGTGTGTGTGTAATATATCCGTGTGTTCCTGTTTTCTAACATCTAATCATACATTCTGTTTACATATTGTGCTATTTTGTGGTGATCCGATTACTTCTTAAGATCCGATTTAAAGGACTAGTATAGGAACTGCAAAGTACCGCCTACACGATCAACAGCAACAATGACCATGAAAAAGTCAATGACATCATATTTGTGTAATGTTCCTCCTATTTATAACACACAAACATCAACACCTATTACAGTAATGCTTACCTTATGAGCTTAACCAATTACTGAAGAAATATTTCACAGCAATCAACACACACAATGGCTCACGTCAACGGTATGTTTCGAATAGCTTTGTCACAATGAATACAGAGTGAACACTGAACCCGTTCGCTACTGTCTGCACGAGACATGGAGTCACTCAGTGAGAATAGTAAAATACATCACCATGCCATATGTTCAGCGCTGGAGACAGTAAACCTTAGGGCGATTCGGTTTGCAGGCCGATCCGATTTTGAGGACTCCACTCTATAGGTAACCGAGGTTAATTATACGAAAACGGTATTGCTAATATAAATGAATTAATCTGGTCAATTAAATACATGCATTTTCCACCTCCTAGAACGTACGTCTGTCAGCCACATTAATCAAAATTAAAATAATCTTGTTCACATGCATGTATTTTCCATTACCTGAAACGTGTGTCAACCTCTTTACTTCCCTTTTTCTTTGGGAAGGAATGATTAATTTTTAGTATATCAGAATCCTACAAACGTATGCATTAAAATGCGTTTTTAACAACGCAAGGTTGAACACATTACAGCCGGTAGTTCTAAATGTAACTTTAATACCAGCTCTATTTTCATTGGTGAGACTTAGGTATTTCCACAGGGCTGGTGTAGCAAAAGGGAACAGACTGAGTGTGAAAGACAATAAATATTTTCTAGGGAGAAGAGGAAGCACATTTGAGATTGCGTCTTGAGATGGGGAAAATTGAAGTTCTCTTCACGCAATGTTTACGAAGACCGTGAATTCTGGGTTTGAATTATGAATGTAGTAGATCAAACATTTATAACCTCATTATTTGAGCTAATCAAATAGTTAAAAAAAAAAAAAAAAACATTACCACGATTTACTTCCGTTCTTCAAGAATAATCAGTTTTGGGCAAATCAAGTCGAAATATACAACAAAATAAATAACAATATTAGGGTTATCTAATAGCCCTATGACACGAACAAAAAAACTTGATAGGGAAGAAAAGATGACAGGGGAGAAAGAGACAGAAGAGATATAAAAATATAAAATACATTTGAGGAATTGAGAAGGGGAGGGAGGGAGGAAGGGAGAAAAAGAGGGAGCTACAGAGAGAGAATGCAGGAAAAGTATTATGAAGACAAACGTAGGCAACGAAGAAGAAATCAGAGTGAGACAGGAAGGCTAGAGTATAGAGAGAAAGTAGAGATATGCTAAGATAGTGAAAGGGGAATTGATTGATTGATTCATTTCGTATTTTAAGTCCACTTTATGTACAGTAAGGCTAATCGGGACTGGACCTACAATGTACAGTGGGATGCGAACCACAATGTGCCTCCACCGGGAATCGAACCCGGGACCCCTTGGTAACAAGGCGAGGACGCTACCACTCCTCCATCGGGGTAGAGTAGGGTAGAGTATATAGAGAAGAGATGAGAAGCACTGAGTGATATAGGAAGGCTAGAGTACAGAAAGAATATGAATAAACGCCAAGAGAGTGAGACAGGAAGAATAGAGTACAGAAAGAACATAAAGAAACACAAAGAAGATGAGGATGGAATCTAGAAAGAACATGAAGAAACGCAAAGAGAGTGAGACAGGAGGGCTAGAGTATAGAAAGAGCATAAAAAAACGCAAAGAGAGTGAGACAGGAAGGCTAGAGTATACAGGGTGTATCATAAGTAATAGCGCATATTGACACAGTTGAAGGTACACGATAATAGAAGCAATAAAGTCTCAGTGAACATGGGTCTGCAAACGAGCCTTTTTCGAGATAATTACGAATGTGTGGTTGCAAGCCGCCACTGACTTCATTGTTTGTAAACGTCGTCCTAGTTGGTAAAATGCTAATAATGTGTGCGAATGTGTGGTTAGAAGCCGTCACTGGTTGCATTTTGTAAACACCCAGTGCTTTACTCCTTGCGCGTTCCGAGGTTTGCTCTTTGTTTACAAAGCAGAACATTTCCAAGAGGTGGCGTTGTAATCAAACAGGATGGATACAATCAGTACAGAGAATTGCACATGCTTGTGACCAATTCCGAAATGAACCGGGGGTGTTCGAAAGAATTCGAATCTCAATGCGGATTCGCGTACAGCACTGCATCCAGATGCAAGGACGACACTTTCAACACCTCCTTTAACAGGTACGAGTGTACAGTAATTGTAACATGTAACATACTAACGTTTGTTAAAGTAAGTAGCAAGTTCAATAAAAGCAATGAGATCTCCAATTACTGTATTTTTAGCATTTTACCAACTAGGACGACGTTTACAAACAATGAAGTCAGTGGCGGCTTGTAACCACACATTCGTAATTATCTCGAAAACGGCTCGTTTGCAGACCCATGTTTACTGAGACTTTTTTTGCTTCTATTATCGTGTACTTTCAACTGTGTCAGTTTGAGCTATTACTTATGATACACCCTGTATAAAGAATACGAAGAAAAAATCAGAGATTGAGACAGGAAGGCTAGAGTATAGTAAGAATATGGAGAATGACAAGAGAGTAAGACAGGAAGGCTAGAGTATAGAAAGAATGTACATAAAAAAAGAGAAATAACAATAAAGGGGAGAAGTTAACAATCGCAGAGTATAAAAAGAGAATAAAATATCCTTAAAAGAAGTAAACTCACGAAAACCGAAGAGAACTATGTAATGCTAGAGGCGAAAAAAATAGCCCAACGCGAAGCTTGTGCCAAAAAGATCACTACTTTCGCGGTAGATGAAGCGATCATTTCCACACCGTGAACTGAAATTGACCAGGATACAGCTCATGGTTACAGGCAATGAGTGACTATCAACGACAGGGAACTCGATTACACAAGAAACACGCTTCATTTATATCGCAAGGAGCATGAAACAACTACAACTCTGACCAGCGCATCCGCCGCTACATTATTTAAAAACAATCCACCATGCTACATCTTCCGCTTCATAATTTCATCTTCCTCCTGTCGTTCATCTTTCATCTTCTTCTTAGGCAAATCCACCGGGATATTCCTGTGGGATTTGCGAAGGAAGCAGTGTCATTTTTTCATAAGGCTAAATTTATCTTCGTGCAGGAGAGCTTCTTATGTATTTTTCAAAAAGCCTGCTTTTGGATTCAGGAAACTTTCGGAAACGTTAAATTTTAAGTCCTCTTAGTTAATCCGTTCTCTCTCTTCATCTGCCACTCTTTTGCTTTGCTTCCGGATTATCCATTGTTTCAGCGGCAATTTTGCTCAGATATAACTCCTGAGGCAGGATGGCAGAAACGTGCATTGCTGCTACAGGAGAATTGGGCGTGTTGGTTTACGGTAGAAATGTGTTAAACATGCGGTACTTTAACAGTAACAAAACGCGTTTGCTGAGATGGGAATTGTCAGTAAAAGTAAGCTTTCTTGGTCTGCAATTTTTCACATTTTAAAAATTGATCGGTAAAGTCAGTATTTTTGTGTTGATGACTTCGATTTGCCATTTTTTTGTTTGTTATTACATTTTGGGGGTAATAAGTATTATTGCACTGGCAACATTGCCTAGTAATAGAAACATTCCTTGTGTGTTGGCTTTCCGTAAATGCTGACGCATTTTATTTAATATTACAGTTTGAGGCCATGCTTTCTTCTCTGTTTCCTATTACGTTATTCACTATGTTATGTTACCAAGGCCTATTTGTTTACAGTACACTAGTCTTCATTTTTAAAACAAAATAGTGAAAACATTGTCTTATCTTTATAAAAATATTAGTTTTATGTTAAATACAATGATGTGCCATGAGAATGTTGAATATCAGATAATATTTTCTTGTTAATGAAATCCAAATTTTACTTTTCAAAGGCAAATTTATCGATGCAGTAATGAAATTGGTCAATATTGTGTATTTGGTCAGCTTTTTTTCCCTTAAACTATTTCCACCCACTGTGTATACTGTTCGACAAAACCTGTGTACCACTTTACACTTCCTATTTAATGAATTCCAATGAAGATTTGCCTCCGGACATATTCTTAGCTTCACAACAGCTTGCTTTAAGTAATTTGAAATTTTATTTCACTTTTCTCTTCACTCATTGTGTGTGTTATTCATAGTATTTTTTTTTTGCCTGTTTTATAGAGCGATGTGGGAAAGCCCTCTATGGGCGTGGGAGAGAGAGAGAGAGAGAGACAACAAGAAAGAGAAGATTCAAGGGGAGAAAAGGAGAATCAGAGATAGATAAGAGAAACGGAGAATGAGAGATATAGAGCGGATAGGACAGATTGGGAGAGAGGATAGGAACGAGAGAGAGAGAGAGAGAGATAGATAGATAGAGAGAGGGAGAGCAATTTAAGAGAGAAAGAAAACAGCTAATGAGAGGAGAGAAGCAGACAGACACAGAAGATGGATGGAGATAGGAGAAGAGAGAGAGAGAGAGAGGGGGAGAGAGAGAAAGAGATTGTAAGAGAGCGAGAGAAAAGATGGTGAGGGCGAGATAGAAAGAATGAGCTGGAGACAGTGGCGGCGTTTGAGTTCCAAAACCGGGGGACAAGGTGCCAAAACTGGGGGCGCAAAGACAGTATATTTCACTTTGAAAATAAGGTTTAGCCTAGTGCTTTGCAAAAGTGGCGACAAGTGGGCCTAATCGCTGCCACTGGCTGGAGAACAAGATAATCTTCTCAGGAATGATCGCCGAAGCAGAGACCACCTGAAAGTGTATCCAATGCGATGATAATTCTCATGACTATAACATTACAAACATGATCACGTGACGGATCTCCTGCTCAGTGAAATCCTCGAGTTCCGTCGATGATCTTCCCGAAACTGAAGCTGGGGGGAGGCGGACAAAATACAGTCACCGAACCGACAATTTCGGTCCTCTTAAATATGGCAGACATATCGAATGCCCCGTCGTAATGGCTCCTGAATGACTCCTAGCTTCCGAATCTGGGACGAAACGTCTGGAAACAACTTCCGAACTTGCCGCCTACGAATATTCATTGCCACTCGACGAAATCGTAACGACAAAGCGGCTGAGTTGATGTGGGAAGCCGAGATTGAAATGGGTTTCCTTAAGGTTGTTGCAGGGCTAGAAATAGAGGCCCACTTGCCATTGTCAAGACCTCATCGAGCGAGTAAACGAGGCAGTCAAGATCCATAAATATTGGGGCGAGTTTCTGCGGAAATTTCTATTTGTGAGGGTTCTATGGAAGGTTCTTCACCGCCTCGATAAACTCTCGACACTCAAATACTTATTCAAGTAAAATGTGCATACCCAAACAAAGAGGGGCTGAATGCACAGATTCATACGATATCCTGAAACTGAACTGTTTTCAGGCTGGCTATCGCCATCCAAGGTCAGTGCATGATAATACACTGACCGTGGGTGGTGATAGTGAATGGGTTCTATCAGGGTGCGAAATCATTTAAGAGGGGGGGGGAGAAAGATCTTAATCTACAAATCCCCCTCCCCATAAACATACATATAAATTATACGATATACATATTTATAAAGATAGATATAGATAGAAAACTATAGGTAAGTTACTTTTTTGCACGATAAATTTCAAATATTTCTTTTCATCTAGAAATTAATTGAATAGCATGTCGGCGCACCTGATACTGGACTTTGACACGACCAATGTTGCCAGTACATTTCGCATTTTTTAAAATAAAAACAACATTTGTTTAATGAATATGGCATAATTAATTAATCCCACGTCTCCTAATATGCTTTCATTGCACGGTACTACATGCGCTAGGAACTTTACTTTTTATACTTTCTATCCATAGAATGCATAAAAATATATTATTCTTTTTTCAATTCGATAAATACCCATTGAGACCATCGACACACATAAAACATTATTGCAAGCGACTCCATATCTGTCATTTATCAATGTTTTTCTTTCCTTCGTACAATATTTTTTTTACACCTTACAAGCTTTTATTCCATACTGAACGTTCATGCAGATAATTATTTTCGCGTTTAATGTTTATAGAATATCAACATAGATAAAGTTAATAACTAATAAAACGTTCAAGTCTCTATAGTTTTTTGTGCAAAAGTTAAGAACATTCAAAATCTTGGTTTCGTGACTTTTGGGACACCCTGTATATCTCGGAAATGTGACGTGATACACAAATTTTGAGACTTTCTCGGAATTCCTCGCACCGAAATCAGTAAAGAACATGTTATTTCATCCAGGATACAGAAAAAAAGTTGAAAATTGTTCCCTAGTGTTATTGTTTAAGAAATCTGCATTTTATGATGTGCAAGTAGTATGCAGGGCTATGAAATTTTATAAAAATATACGTATATATCATGCCTCTCCATCTAATGAAATCTCTCTCCTAGCCGACTCGGTCGCCGGTCGCGTGAAGTTGGCGACTAACGATCTCCCTTGAATTTACCGGGTTCAAGTCCTGAACGGGGATTGGGTGTTATTTTGAGTGCCCCCTTATCAGCTTCATTTAATCATTCTTATTGCCTTAGTTAGCCAAAAGTGGTAGAAAAGCGACGCTAAATAAAAGTACAAAGTACAAAGAGGGCTGTCTCCTCAAAGACACTCATGAAGGGAAGCACCCCTACCGTCCCCGAGCTTTCGACGCCCGTGTTAAACATGTCAATCAATGCTATATTTGATGGCTCCAGTACTAAAGCTCTCAACAGAAGCGTTATGCGGACCTGCGCCACTCTGCTGCAAGAGACATATGCTTATGGAGGGTTCTCTATAACGACAACGGCGTTACTAATTTAACGTAACATTCGGATTCAATTAACTCACTTCCCAACGCCCACCTCTCGCCGCCCGCGATCGTTTCGAATAATCTGTCAATCTGTGATGATTCCTCGTGCGCTGGGCCCTGAATAATGAGCGAAAATCCAGATTAAATGTCGACGCATTGTGCTGTGGAGAGATCCATAATGACCTGTTATAGCCCACGATGTCAACGAGAGCTCGCGAAGTGATCAAAGTTTGTCAAAGCCATTAATATCCTGAACGACGACAATGAAAATGGTTCACATTTCCTGTAAAGACCAGGGGTCCATTACCTGTTGAAATTCGGCCTTTTTCATTGGACAAGGCTAATAGTTCAATTCCGTGCTCTTCTGGGCAGCGGATAAAGTTTCTTTAGCGATTATTTTGTGTGTACTTCACGTATTAAAGCAGTTGTACAATCAAAGCTAGAGTTTCTAATTAAACTATATGTATAAATAGTCTTAACTTTGTGCAAAAAAGCCAGTATATTATTATTTTTATGAATATAAACTTATAATTCATATATCGCGGTTTTATAAAGTTAATGTCTATACTCTATCCCGGGAATCTCTGGAGCAAGACCGCGCATAACGGTAGAGAAGGAGAAAAAGCCAGTAGGCGGAGCCGGAGGGAAGCAGTACGTGCTGCTGCAAAGGCTGGTAACTGCAGTCGCCTTTCCCCTTCCACGCAATCCCGTTCTCTCGCACATGCTCATTGGTCAAACCTCCTCGAGTCACTACTTGCGAATATACTTGCTTTCGTTCGCTCGATGCAGAGATTCCCGGCCGGGACAGAGTATATATACACAGTTCTTTTTCAAAGGCAGAACCCTTTGAAGTCACCCAATTACAAACATCAATTAAAAACTAATTTATAGCTAAATCCGTGAGGCAACAGCCGGTTGAGGACCACGACCTAACAAACGTTTTTTTCGTTGGGTGATAAGTGGTCAGGGCATCGTGTCCATCGCCGTTGTTTTCTGGCTTAAATGACCAAACCGGCTGTTTTCTTTGTTGAAATAGTTCCTCAATTCTCCTCGCGATTCTGTATCAACACTGAAATTTCTGGATCTCCGACCAGGAATCGAACACGGGACCACTCAAGCCAGAGGCGAGAGAGCGAACCTTTGGCTACGCCTTCAAGGAACATTTTCATCGATATATCGTATCGGTACAATCACAATTACAATACCAGACACAAAAATACTTTCAGATTCCCAAAGTGCGGCTACCGTTTTACACAGACATCCAATACAATTCCTTACCAAATATTAAAAAATATTGACATAACCACGGTCTTCCAGAGTAAAGCCGAACAATTTTAGGAATGACATAATTTCATAAAATAAATTTAGATTTGTATGAATCATAAAATATTGTATTTTTTTCAATACTAGTGCAGTATTGACAAAATACAAAATTTGTTTTGTATGCTTATACATTTCTTCATATCATATCATTTTTATACTAGTTCTATGAAAACACAATGTCCATTTTATGTATATTGTGTTATGTGCGATTTTAACATATTATAATCTATAATGCACTTGCACCAATACCCTCAGGGGCATTTTCTGTGTCAAAACGTCTCAATAAATCTCAATCTCAGTGTACTGTGATAGCCATGATGAATCAAAATGTGCTTGCCTGTTGGGCCGAGATGAGTCTGCTTATTTTGTACGATGCACGCCAAAGAAATGATTTTACTTACTGCGTGACGCTTTAGAATGAACCCATGGCTCTGGAGTGGAGGACCATATTGTATTCCATAGGGTGATTCGACTCGGATGATTGCGAAATGACACTCACTGATAATAAACAAAGTTCTATTTATTAAAACAAAAGATTAAATGTATGTACAAACTTGCTGCACTGCAACGCCGTGGACGGAACGAAATCACTGCACACACTCGGCCATATTGTCTCGCGAACTGTCTGAGTCTCACTCCCCTGGGTTTGAGAGTGAGCCTAAAAAGCAAAACTGAAAGCCCCTGACATCTATTGTTAACAATATTAAACATATTAATTATGATCTGAGAAATATTCCCCCTCTTGGTCAAACAACGTTTGACCAACTAAATTCACTTATCTCCGTCCTCATTGCACTGAGGGAGTGGAACTTGTCTGTGAATCGATCTCTTGAAGATCCCTGAAGCTGTATGCACTGTGGCCACTCGCACCAAGCCGCCTCTTGCTGGTTCGACGCTGGTCACTCTTCCCAATTTTCATGATAGGGGAGGTAAATGGTTCCTGGGAGGTCAGTGAGGTCTGGCTCGGGAAAGGAAGTAAGGTCTGAACCAATGAGAAAATGTCCAGGAGTGAGATCACATAAATCTTCTGTATCCTCGGATAAAACAGTCAAAGGCCTTGAATTTAGGCATGCTTAAATTTGGGTGAGCCAAGTTGCAAATTCCTCAACTTTCAGTGTTTAATTTCCTATTACCCTCACTAAATGATATTTCATGCAGCGTATTCCACTCTCCCATATTCCTCCGAAATGTGGTGAGTTATGTGGAAATGAAATGCCACTGTAAGGATTTAGCACTCGCGTACTCATGAATATGTTGTGTGAATTCCTGTGACGAAAATAAGCTATGTAGCTCTTTCACTTCGTTCCTTGTTCCGATAAAATTCTTGCCATTGTCACTGTACATATTGCCACATTTACCTCTACGAAATGTAAATCTTCGCAGGGCTGCGATAAATGCGTCTGTGGTGAGATCGGAGACGAGCTCTAAATGTATGGCCTTGGTGGCTAAACAAATTATTAGAGCCACGTATAATTTGCGATGAACCTTGCTGCGTGCCGAATGCCATTTCGACAGAAAAGGTCGTCAATAATCTACACCAGAGCTGAGAAATGGTCTAGACGGTGTGACTCTAGGTGACGGAAGTTGACACATGAGTTGCTTGGCCGTGGTTGCCTTCAACTTCTAACATACGAGGCAATTGTGAATTACTTGCTTGATTATATATCTTGCTCGTACAATCCAGTATTGTTGACGGAGTGGCATGAAGCTGTCTCAAGTGTTCCGCTTCTATTATGAGCTGTGTCACGTGACCTTTCGAAGGTAGAATAATTTGATGTCTTGTGGCATGCGACAGCATCATGCTCCGCTTGAACCTTATCACGATGCGTTAGCAAAGCTTGCATCCGGGCATTCAGCGTGTAATACGCAGTTTCCAATTCGTCTCTGACATCATCCTGCGATGCACCAATTTCAGCTTCTAACTGATCTTGCACTTGCTCAATGTTCACCAAAATGTGAGACAATGCATTGAATCGAGTACGCACTTCTTCAATGTTTCCTTCACTTTCATTGAATTGATTGACGAAAGTTTCCATTCGAGTGATTTTTCCTTTTAATGTCCCTCGTTGCCTAACGAGACGCTGTTGCACTTCGCTCTCTCATTTTGTAGCAAAAAACGAAAGGGTAAAGGGAATAAATGCAAGGGAATGAGCCAGACAAGTAAAATATACTTAACGACCTCCTGCTGAAGCTGATGAATGAAAAGTATCGTCCAGTTGTTTACATTCCTTTGCTGCGCCGACGACAATGGAGCTGCATTGTTATTGTTAGCAATACGGCTGTTGTAAGAAACTGTTGTTTCCGCACTGCACTAGCACTTGAACTTGAACATAATGTCACGTAGCTGAAACATCCGTGCCGGTAAGGACCAAAATATGTACTGTGATAGCCAAGATGACCAAAAATGTGCTTGCTTGTTGGGCCGAGAAAAGTCTCTTTATTTTGTACGATGCACGCCAAAGAAATTATTTTACTTACTGCGTGTCGCTTTAGCATGAACCCATGGCTCTGGAGTGGAGGACCATATTGTAGTCTATAAGGTGATTCGACGCGGATGATTGCAAAATGACACTCAATGATAATAAACAAAGCTATATTGATTAAAAGAAAAGATTAAATGTATGTAGTACAAACTTGCTGCAATGCAACGCGGTGGACGGAACGAAATCACCGCACACACTCGGCCATATTGTCTCGTGAACTGTCTGAGCGTCACTCCCCTGGGTTTGGGAGTGCGCATAAGAACAAATCTGAAAGCCCCTGACATCTATTGTTAACAATATCTAACATTAATTATGATCTGAGACACTCGGTGATAGTTCAATATATTTAGTTTGTAAATCCACTCTTTTAAATAGTTAATAAATTAATTCAAAGAAGTCCAAAATAGCGTCACGAAATAGGAACCCACAGGGCAAATGCCTCATTGCCCTAAGAACCAGTACAACTCTGCTGCAGACTCGTGATACATGTAGTCCATACGGTACATCGCCAATCTCTTTAAAAGAGAGCTTACAACTCAGAGCAAACCAAGAATCCTCCTCGGTTTGGGGAAAACTGATTTGGGGAGATCAGAGACTACGTTCATTCGGCGTAATTGTGTTACCGGATTCCCTGGTATTAGGAAGGACTTTTCGTAATGGAATGGTGGTGTAATGAATTGGGTTAGAAGAATTAAAGGCAGCTTCCGTTTCCGCCCAACAGAACTTCTGGAGCATCTTCGAAGGTTAGAGAATCTCAGAAGCCAGCTGGGATCATTTGTACGGTTTTTATCTTTGGGTGAATGGAATTGTAAAGAACGTTTAGTAAGTAAGATTGGGTCATTTTATACGTGTGTGGTATATCTATATATGGGGCATTCCATTCTCACCGGTGGGACACGCGGACTACAATTTTGATAAAGTGACTATTCTAATGATAGGGAAGCAGTATTTTTCGTACAGTTTCAGTGCAATGAAATATGAAACTTAACACTGTTAATTATAAATAATTACCCTTAAAATACTTCCCCAGATTTATAGCTACAAGTGTAAAGTGTAAAATTTTGTGTCATGGCTGGGACACTGTCTCTTTACTTAATAAGAAATTTATTTTAATTTCTGTGAATTGTCAAATGATGAAAAATTATTTTTTAAGACCTTTGAATTTTCTAGTGCAGTTGAAGGGGAAATGTAACAATTAAAGGAGAAAATAATTGTTTTTCGGTGTCACGGGTGGGATACAATAGAAAACAAAAAAAGTTAAAATAACGAACAATATGTGAAATACCTTCTAACTTAATTATGTATAATACTTGAATTTTTACGCAAATGACAATTTTAGATTGTTCACTCACAAGATTAACTTTAAAAAATTGGGATTCGGGGACACTTTGACATGGACATAATAGCTATATATATATATATATATATATATATATATATATATATATATATATATATATATATATATATATATATATATATATATATATACACGTGTTTGGGGAATGGGAATTTTTCCAACAATGCCCCCACTATGGAGCGGCCTTAGGGTTCACTCAGTTTCTAATGTATGTATATATCCGCAAATCACCTCCATAAATAGTCCCTTGTGGTGATTCGAACCTACGTTCTCTGTTACTACATCCACTCTCGCAACGTAGTGCTGCAATAGGGAAAGTAGAATTCAACAAAGTTTGCAAGCTAAACCTTTGCTTCAAACTAACCCTTAAAATGTGTGAAAGATGAGATTTTCTTTTCTGAAACTAACCCGCTTGTATTGAGTGATTGATTGATTGATTTAGTTTATTTTACTTCGCGTTTTGTGCCTCTTGGCTAATTTGCGAAGATGGGGATGAGTGATGAAATGATGAAATTGATGAATGGACATTCTCAAACAACCAAGCCCGAGCGGGATTCGAACCCGGGACCCTTGGCGTCGCAGCGAGATGTGCTAACCACTCGGCCACAGGGTCCGGCTAACCCGGGTGTAGAGTTGCGTACTCGAACATGAATGTATTTAATAATGGCACCTCGTACTCCCAGTAGGGTCAAATTTCAGTGGTTTAGATTTAGCTCTAAAGTTAAGTGTTCGATTTACTTCCATTTTTCTAAAAAACAAATGTATATACATACGAATGATATCCGTTTTTGCAGATAATGAATATTGGATAAAACTTAACATGCTAATACTTCCTTTACCCACTAAAATTTCAGATATTTTCCTTGAGTCTGTTATTATTGCTGCGGACCATTTAAAATAGGAAAAAGGCTTTTATTGCAGTGTTTTTTCTCTCTTTCCGTCTCTCTACACCACACATGCACTATACATGTGTGTGTGTGTTTATATAATGTATGAATGTCGGTGGGGGGAGTGTAGCAGCTGCATTTTTCGTTTTAGCACATCCGCGTATTTAGCTTATTCTACGTCACTTCCTTACCTTCTTTGGTTATTCGTTCAATACAGCTGAATGATGAATTGATGAAATAGATGAAGAAACATGAGGATTCGAAACTAGACCCTATCACTTCGTAGCCCGTTAAAACTGCATCGTCCACTTTTTTCAACGTGTTTTGGAGAAAAAGAAAAAAATACGTGTGTGTGTGGACGAGCGTTTTTGGCAACATTTGCTAACTTCCCTCTCCCTCCAACCCATGTGATATCACACAGGGAAGTTTACCGCAGATGCAACAGTACGCACCAACTCCACTCGCACACACGCATTGCGTTGCCACTCCGCAATCTCCTGCCGCGTCAAGAGAGAGAAAGAGAGAGAGGTTTGAAAAATGAGCATTAACCGAGGCTCGAAATTGTGAACGGCGGCGATAAATCTTTGCGCCAGGCCTTGAGGACACAACGTTGATGTCGGAGTGGCCTCCGCTGACTCCTGTCCTTCCCCAAAAAGCCGCCCCCTCCCCACCATATCCCTCCCCTCATCCCACCAACCCCTCACTAGGATCTGCAAAGCCGCGGAATTATTAGAGCGTACCGGGGGACAGCTGTGACGTCGTGATGGAAGGCCGTGATGTCATAATCCACATTCCCTCTGCCGAAACCCCCTCCCCCACCAGCACATTCCCTCTTTCTAATCTGTTTCCTTTTTCGCTGGTGTACTCAAGATACGCCCTTTGGTTGTGCTCTGCTATGAGTCCTAATGAAAACATATATCCAGTTGCTCGCTCGCAGGGTGGGTCTGGCACGTGCAAGGATCTGTCTTGATTTGGCTGCCGGTTTTGCGAGCAGATCTGTTCAAATATGTGTTTCGCCTCTGCTCGCAACTCGGTCTTCTATCTACGCAATACAACTCTTAGCAGAGGTTTCTCGGTTCATGGAACAAAACGTACCAGGTGCGTCAAAAAAATGTATACACACTTTGACCTGTCATAGAAAATTTATTTTCCAACCTACAAGGTTAAATTTCTGGGAAATGAAAGGCTATAGTCTAATTTGAAAAATAAGTGTACTTTCTGGTCAAACTGAATGTTCCAAATGGTGGTTAAAGTAAATGTTCAAAATGTTGGCCTTCGACTTCGATACATTTCTGAGTACGAGTCACGACTGATTCCGTACTTCGCAACAAAGTGTCCAATGGGAATTTTGCGTGTTGCTAAAAATCTCCATTTCTAAGTAGATTTACTGCGAAACTCCGAGCCTAAAGTTCAAAAAACGCTGCATCATCACATATCAGAGCAAATCACTACACTCATTGAAAGCCAATACTTTTTTTGTCGGGTGATTTTCAAGCAAGAGCAAGTCACCATATTTATTGAAAGGAAATCAGTACATTTCGACCGGTAATAATCAAGTAAGGGCAACTCACTACATTCACCGAAAGTCAGTCACGTTGACCGGTGATTTCCAACTATGATCAGCTTACCATATTCATTGAAAAAAAAAATCATATTTCTGCAAGTGATCATTTTGACGGATGATCGTCAAGTACGTGTGATCAATTCCGAGCAACTCACCACATTTATTGAAAGAAGATCAGTACATTTCGACGGGTGATCATCAATGAAGAGCAACTCACTTCATTTGCTGAAAGAAAATCAGTACATTTCAACGGGTGATCATCAGTTAAGACCCACGTGAAGTTACTGGTCTCCTAATGGGAGCCTCACCAGGTGGCGGATAAGGGTATGCCCATTAGATATAGTGGGTACTGGGCAATCAAAATACCCAGGCCGGACCAAAACCAGAACTGCTGGCCTGCAGTTAGTAGAGAGATCTACAAGGACTAGGGGAAGAAAACCCTGAAAATAAATCACCTGGTCCTCCAGGTTGGGGGTTGGGCAGCTGGCCAACTACCAGACCCCATAAAAGAATCTGCAGTTAGGGAAACAACGCGACAGCTTCGGATGAAGGATGGAAACAACAGGAGACGACCCCGGCAAAGAGAAAAGGATAATGCCATTACTATAGCAACATGGAACATAAGAACCATGAAGATAGCAGGAAGAATGCAGGAAATAGCAGTAATAGCTCTCCAAGAGATAATGTGGCATATAAAGAGGAAGGATAGATGTCCCAATTGCAAAATGTTATACAGTGGAACAAGGGACAAAGTAGGGTTATATGGAACTGGATTCATAATAACCAAACAAATGAGAAGAAACATCTTTCAGTGTGAACAAATAAATGAACGTATATGTAAATTGAGACTTAAGGGTATGTTCAGAAATATTACCTTGATAAAGGTGCAGGCCCCAACGAACGAGAAAGATGATAATGAGAAAGATCAATGTTATGATCTATTAGAAAAAACTGTAGATAGAGTACCAAAATATGAAACAACCCTAGGGACCAGAAGAAATGAAGAGTGGTTTGATGAAGAGTGCCGAAATGCAATAAAGAAGAAATATGCAGCAGGAGAAAAATGTTACAAAGGGAAACCAGGAATATCTATGAAAAATACAGAGATTTGAGAAGACAAGCAAATAAAATATGCAAGAGAAAGAAGATACAGATGATGCAGAGTAAGATAGTAGAAATGAACACTTGAAT
Source organism: Lepisma saccharinum (assembly GCF_977018435.1). Classification (NCBI taxonomy): domain Eukaryota; kingdom Metazoa; phylum Arthropoda; class Insecta; order Zygentoma; family Lepismatidae; genus Lepisma; species Lepisma saccharinum. Next base: position 191,166,252 of record NC_139229.1, on the reverse strand, counting down.
AAACATAATGAAACCAGAAAAGTCTATTCTACCATTAACGAAATGAGGAAAGGATACCAACCGAGAGAAATAGGATGCAGAAATAAAGAAGGCGAAGTAATAACAGAAGAAAATTAAGTGATCAACGGTTGGGTAGAATACTTCAACGATCAACTTAACATAGAAAAAGCAGAAGAGATTCCAATAGGGACATACAAGGAGACGAAAGAAAATACAGAAATTAATATAGGAGCACCTAGGAAAGAGGAAATAGAGAAGATGATCCAAATGTTAAAATCCAACAAATCCCCTGGAAGTGTTGACGTTGTGGCTGAAATGATAAAGAATGCAGGAGGAAGTATGATAGAAGAAATAACAGAGCTCATTAGCAACACATGGAATGAGGAGAATATGCCTGCAGAGTAGAGAATCGGTATAATATGTCCTATACATAAAACAATGAGACAAATTGGAATGATCAAATTACAGAGGCATAACATTATTGAATTTAACGTACAAAATATCAGGAATCTTAAATGATAGAATAAAGAACTACACAGAGAGGCTACTAGATGAATATCAATGTGGATTTAGATCAAATAGAAGTACAACAGATCAACTATTCGTAACAAGATACATAATAGAAAAGCACTATGAACACTATGAACTACATGCATTTTGTAGATTTCAAACAGGCCTTTGACAGTGTAAGAATAGAATAATTATTGCAGATCATGAGACAATTAAACTACCCAGATAAAGTAGTGAGACTAATAAAAATGATCACTGAGCATACAATAGCAAGTGTTAAAGTTGAAAATGAGATAAGCACTCCTTGTATCATCAACAGCGGAGTAAAACAGGGAGATGGGCTGTCAACTACCCTTTTCAACATTGCACTTCACAAAGCCATTAGTACAATTAACAAAAGGCAGACTATATTTACCAAGACTAGTCAAATCTGTGCCTAACCAGATGATGTAGCAATCATAGCAAGGACAGAAAATTCAATGTAACAAGTATTTCAACAACTACAAACAGAAACAGAGAAAGTAGGACTACAGGTAAACACTGAAAACACAAAATGCATGATTGTATCACCTAAAAGCAGATATAGACAAATGCACAGCATACAAATAGAGGATACAGAAATACAAACAGTTCAAATCTTTAAAAACCTGGGAATGGCAATATATAACAATAATCAACTTAGTAAAACAATTTTGGACAGAATGCAATCAAGCAACAAAGTATACTACGCCAATCTACAGTTATTGAAGAGCAAGCTAATCGACAGGAGAACTAAAATGAAAGTATATAAAACCTTAGTGAGACAAGTAATTACGTACATCTCTGAAGTGTGGACTCTCTCGAAGGAAGATGAAAACCACCTGAGAGTTCTTGAAAGAAGAATAATCAGGAAAATCTATGGACCCGTAAGGACGAATGATGAATGGAGAATACAAAATAATGAAAACTTAGATGGAATACTCGATGGACAAGATATAGTTTGATTCATAAAATCACAAAGAATCAGATGGATGGGGCACGTCAAAAGAATGCGAGAGGAAAGATTGCAAAAAAAAAACAATGAAAGAAAGAATGTATTCAAAGAGGAGAAGAGGGAAACCAAAATCAAGATGAAGAGATGAAGTCATCCAGGACCTGAAGAAGATGGAAATAAGAGAATGGGAGAGAAGAATACAAAATAGAGAAGACTGGAGACACGTCGCGGAAGAGGCGAAGGCCCACCAGGGGTTGTAGAGCCGGATGGTAAGATAAGATAAGATCATCAATTAAGAGCAACTCACCTCATTTACTGAAAGAAAATGAGAACATTTCGACGGCTGATCATCAATTGAGAGTAACTCACCTAATGTATTGAAATAAATCGGAACATTTCGACGGGTAGTCATCAATTAAGAGCAACTCACCTCGTTTACTGAAATAATGTCAGTACACTTAAGACAGACGTTGCTTTTGTGCAACATGCCATTTCCAGCCGATAGATTCTAAACAAGTTTCTTCAGCATCTCTAAGGAAATAGAAAATTGGGAACTTGTTCGTACCATCAAAGTAACACATTTCAAAGCATAGGCCTACTTAAGTTTTCTTTTTTTCGTGGTGTTAGTTGCTCTTACTTACTGTTACAATATTTTAAGCCAGTAAGTAAGTAGTATCACATAAAAGTCGAGACGCATACTCTCAATATACGGTATATGGTTGTATAAGTGAAAATTGTATTTATTTTACGTCGCTTTTCATCTAGTTTTGGCTAATTGCGACGGTGCGCATAAGTAGTGATTAGGTTACATTAGCGAAGGGACACTCTCAAAGAATACTCATTCCCACACCGTGAGTCGAATCAAGAAATTTCAGTTGCGAAATATTAAGTCGACAACTTTACATGCTAGAAAGTATAGTGCATATCATTACAATGTAATGCAGTAAAGATGATATTTACTGAGATAAACATGTTATGAAATGTAGTCGTCACGAAATAAATATAGCAATAGTAAAGCAAATAAGGATTATTGTAATGTCAGAGGATGAATATATGCGGAAAGCGATGTGATGAAAGACCATTAATGACAATCAATATATTTAAGAATATGGCATTTGATATGAAGTGGCCGCGGTGGCTCAGTCGGTAACGCGTCTGATTACCATGCTCAAGGTCCCGGGTTCGATCCCCGGCCGGTTCAAATCCGGGAACTTTTCTAACGGTGGAAGCGGCCCCGGCGCCCACCCAGCGTCGAATAACATGGGTACCTGGGGGAAACCCTGGGGGGTAAAGGCGGTCAGGGGCGTGATGCTGATCACATCACCCCCACTCACGACCGGATCAAGAAAGTGTGGGGCGTTACCCCCACATCCCCTATACGCCTTCATGGCGTGGTGCTATGCACAGGGGAACACTTTACCTTTTTTTTTTTACCTTTATATGAAGTGAGCATATTGCTCACAAAGTTGTGGCGGATCATATAATTGAATATGTCAAAAAGCAAGCCTGTGGCTCACAAAAGTAAGATATTTGACACTGAATTTAGACTACCAAATAGATAGGCACCGGATAGTTATGCATTTGCATATTGCGTATGCAACTGTAGCTATATTATAAACGTTTTTTGATAAATGCATATTGCATATGAAAATGCATGCATGAATCATATGTATAAACTTCTTGCATATTTGAGAGCCAACAACCACTCCTAAAATTGTATTTTACGTTTGTAAGTTGACCGTATTGTTTTCATAATAAAGCTACATCCTATTTCCTTCCGGCCCTGGTGTTTATTCTACACTTTCTTTTACAAAACAAGGAGATAAGCTTTCGTCATTCTTGCTGTACGATTAAATATACTCTTTTGGAGAAAGAAACGACAACAATGCAATTGACAGCCTCTACATGATCTTGAACTTGACGTGTCATATCAGGGACGGCGACAGGGGTGGGCACGGGTGGGCAAGCGCCCACCCAAAAATTCCTGCGCCCACCCGATTGCCCACCCAATCAAATTCAATAAGTACATATACTTGGATATATAAATGATTCAATATATAAGTGTATTCTGGTGTTCATAACATGTATATTTTACTTGTGAATATTATGTATGCTAGAAATGTTCACATATTATAATATAATATAATTATCAACCCATAAAAAGCCAATTTTGTCATTAGAAAGTGAAAGTAATTACTAGAGCTATTGAAACAAAAAACTGTGATAAAATTGATACCTCTATGATGCTGACACTCAAAATACAAACTGTCATAAATTATTAATTTGACAGTGGTTCCAGGCGCCAGGGACTCGTTGACCTGAAAGAAAAAAGTTTCCAGGTTATGCTGCACAGGATAGAGGTTGACATTCTAGTGTGTTCGAAATAGTCACGTCATACAACCCAAGAAATCTATGAAAAATAGTTGAATTATTACTTGTACGGTGATCAACTTCGATGAATTCCATGTGTCCTAATAATTTTGTTACCTCAGAAAATGCGTTCATGTAACCATACGTGTACGAGGGTCACGTATGGTATATTTTGAGCCTAACAATGAAAAAAACGGGAATTTGGCATTGAAAACTGCTTTATTGTTTTTCGAAGTATTCTCCTTTATGGTCAATACACTTTTGCATTCGTTCGAACCATTTATCAAAGCAGTTTTTCCAATCTTCTTGAGACACCTCCATAATATGATTTTTGAACGCATCAACGGCGTCTTCCGCCGACGAAAATCGTTGTCCACGCAATTTATTCTTGACATTCGGGAACAAGAAGAAGTCATTGGATGCCAAATCAGGACTGTACGGCGGATGACCCATCAATTCGATTTTTTGACTGTTCATAAAGTCGGTTGTTAGACGAGATGTGTGACATCTGGCATTGTTTTGATGAAGAATGATCCGACGGCGTTTGTGTTTTCCGTATTTGACCGAAGACCTCTGGCTTTGGTTTTGGGTTGGTGTTTTAAGTCCACTTTATGCACAGTAAGGCTAATCGGGACTGGACCTACAGTTTAAAGTGGGATCCGAACCACTTGTGCCTCCACCGGGAATCGAACCCGGGACCTCTTGATTACAAGGCAATGACGCTACCACTGCGCCATGGGGAGGCCAAAGACCTCTGGCAAACAAATTGTTGTGTACCATTCAGAGTTGACCGTTCTACGTTCCTCTAAAGGCACAGTTGCCACATGACCAGTTTTCCCGAAAAAACAGGCGACCATTTGTTTGGATGTGCTTCGACCGCGAACAACTTTTGTTGGATTGGGTTCATCTTGAAACACCCATATAGTCGACTGCTGTTTACGTTCCGGCTCATATGCATATATCCATGTTACAATCTTATATACGTCTTTTGAAGCACCACGATTGTATTTATTGAGCATTTGTTTGCACCAATTGACGCGAGCGTCTTTTTGAGTTTTTTGTCAAATTGTGTGGGATCCAACGAGAACATACCTTTCTCACAGCTAAATGATCATGTAATATTTTATATATGCTGGTGGAACTAATGCCTATGGTTGCCTCAATCTCACAGTATGTCACATGACGATCTTGCAGTATTAGGCTTTGCACAGCATCAATGTTTTCTTGAACAACAACTGATTTTGGACGACCTTCGCGAATCTCGTCGGTGAGCGAATGGCGGCTACGATTAAATTCGTTATACCAGCGTTTCACAGTGGCAAAGGATGGGGCTTCATCGCCAAATGTGGAAGTAAGTTGATCGATGCACTCTTGTCTTGATAATCCACGTCGAAAATCATCGCACGAAAATGTTCACGAGTTAATTCCATTTTATTGTTGTCGTGCAATCTCCAAGGCAACATAAACAACACAAATGAAGCTATTGACAAAACATTTGAAGTACGTTATGGTCAATAATGCCAGACGATTCCGTGCAAACGTCAAATCGCGCCTAAGTTCAATCAGTGTTGCCAAGGCTCAAAATATAAATAGTGACCCTCGTATTGCTTCTCCCGCATTAGTAACATGACAGTTCCGAAAACGAATATCTACTTAGCTAATAATCTCTTCAATTCTGAACAGATTTTTCAATCTGACTTGTTTATTACTTATGAGTGATATTTTGTCAAAATAGCCTTTCATTAGCCTAGGAATACTTCATGGACAGTGAAAAAGGAATTGGTTTTCCGTGTGTGTTTTAAATTATTCCTAATAAGACGTTCATTTTAATCCAAACATTCAGTGGCGGCGATTAGGACGAGCGGCAAGTGGGGGATGCAGTACTCCCCGCCACATTTTGCTCCCGCACTATGGTCTCTTTATGCTAAGCCTTTTCTCCCAAGAAAAAGTATATTGTCCTTGCCCCTCAAATGTTGACACCCAATCGCCGCTACTACAAACATTCAGATAGATTTGTCAGTTGTACAAATCTTGTAAGCTAAGAAAAGTGACCCCCAAGGAGTCAGAAAACTCTTTCAGTCAAAAACTCATACGATGAAAATACTATGCTCAGGAACATACATTTAAATTACTTCACGATTGTCTACCATCGCACTTTCTATTATTGTCGCCGAATACCAAGTATGTGCCTTGTATTTGCAACACAAGCTTACACCTAAATCACATTTATTTCACTGTATTAACATGCATGAAAGAATGTGATTAGAATGTATGGCTGCGCATTGGTAAACACTTCCTTAAAATGATTGTGTCCATCAGAGACAAAGCGAAAGGAAATGGAACAAATAGATTAGAAAATAATAAGGAGGAAAACAAGAATAGGAAAGGGAAAATAATGTAAGAGGAAAATCGGGAGTGTAAGAGAGGAGTCCGTGTTGCTTGCGCCGAGGGTTCTTATCGGTTCATTTCCGCGGCGACAAGACCTTCCTTGGTGTGTTTTCCCACAATCCGGAGTGTCATTACCGCCGCGCGCACGTGTGTTTATGACGTTGCCCAGCTGTGGCTGTTTATCTTCGATTGAAAAGGAAGGTGATTGGTAAATGAATGTAAGATGAAAGTGTATATATGAGGGATCTACATTGGGAAATTAGTATTAATGTAAAACTGAGACTTGAGAGAGACGACAAGATGGGTGAGAATATGGAAATAATAGAGACAACGCACGGGAAAGCCGTCCCTTATTTACATTTCTGGATGCAATTTCCACTTTAAACAAGCAATTTGGAGAATTGACCCCTGAAGCAGAAGTAGAAGAGGAGTTCCTACTCATCATGGACAGTTCTCCACTCGATCCAAAAGTCCAGTGTTTAATGACTTCTTCGTGAAACAGTGGTTGGAGAACGAACATGCTCCAATATCTGTGTGGAACTGTTGCAACTAAAGATACAGGACAAATAATGCCGTTGAGTCATGGCATTCAAAGCTTAACAAAGTCATCGGGAAAAGGTAACCCAATGTTTACGTGCTGCTTGAAGCCCTAAACGCGAAAACAAAGAGAAACTCGTCTGCAATTGAGATGGAAGAATTGGGTCTATTGGCTGGGAAGAGAAGAAAATATCAATACATCAAAAGGACAAACGTGTTGAGTGTGTTCTTTCGAAGTACAGAACCTCGGACGATCTTCGAGGATTTTATGTAGTGTATAAATGATTAATAGTTAATAGGCTGATTCTGATTTATGTATTTTGTGTTGTGGAATAAAGTTGATACAAGTGTTCCTGTGTAACGACTTTTGAAATAAGTAAAGTCATATTTGACTCTCTGGATAGGTTTAACATTTCAATGTCATGTTTTAAGTCCACTTTATGCACTATGCACCATGTGCCCTTAAACTCACGTGCGCGCGGCGGTGATGAATGACACTCTGGATTGTGGGAAAACCAGCCTAGGAAGGTCTTGACATATGTCAAGGCGGAAATGAACCGATAAGAACCCTCGGCGCAAACAACACAACACCTAAGAGAGAGGGGGATGCATACGTCTTACACACACATTATACTATATATGGTCTTACATTTATACTGCCCACCCTAATCTATCAATATGGAGCTTCTGCCCACCCTGTCAAAAATTTCTAGCGCCGCCCCTGTGTCATATATTGTTGCCTTAAAAAATATTGTTCAGTGATTGATTGATTTGGTGTTTTAAGTCCACTTTGTGAACAGTAAGGCTAAATGGGGACTGGACCTACAGTTTAAAGTGGGATCCGAACCACTACGTGCTTCCACCGCGTATTGAACCCGGGACCTTTTGATTACAAGGAGACGACGCTACCACTGCTCCATCTGGGAGGCCAATTACTACATATTTAATCGTAGGAACTGAAGAAAGAGCATATATCTGTTTACATGTAGGAATTTTGCTGTAACTGAAAGAAAACATTTTAATTTTTGATATAATTTGTTGTTTTAAGTCCACTTTATGCACAGAAAGGCTAATCAGCACTGGACCTACAGTTTGAAGTGGGATACAAACCACCATGCGTGCCTCCACAGGGTATCGAACCCGGGACCCATTTGATTACAAGGCTACGACGTTAGGACTACGCCATCGGGGAGGCCAGAAAATGAAAACATTTTTAAAAAGTAAGGTGTTTTTCTAAAATTCATATTTATTTGCATATTTGGCACCTCTATAATGCATATTTGCATTCATATTTTAGGTATTTTAAGTGCATAAGTATCCGGGTCCTAGATATAACTGTCACACTTCAGTCTTCAAAAACAATGTATTTAGGCATTTATTTAGAAAAGAAGAAAGTGTCAGTACAGTACATTATAAAGATATATATATATCTTCAGTTTCCTTCCTGATATTATTACATTCGCCTGCGAGCCAGTCTGACAAATCTCGACACGAGAAAGAAGAATCGGATGAAGAGAGAACAGGAGATGCACACACAGAACGAGAGAGAGAGAGAGTGATAGAGAACTATCTGGAATTCATAACGTCATCTGGAGAAGCAGAACGTGCTCCGACTGGATCCTTGCTAGTTGCTGGAAGGGACTTAACTCCCTGCGATTTAAGAAGAATGAGCAGAGAATGGAAAAAAAGGGGGGGCAGGGAAGATTTCTATCACTACGAGGCACTTTGTTTTTTAACTTGTTCGGATTTCCCCTTTGTGACAAAAGTGGAAGAGAAGAAACTCCCACGCGAATTCGATGCAGAATGGTTCGAACCCTGAGCCTTCCGTTTTGCATGCGGAATGAATTTTGCGAGATTTTTCGAAAGGAAGAAAAAGGAAGGGGGTGGCTATATTGTAGCCTTACCTTCGGAGTGGCTGCTTTCGACAACGTGGACGGTTATCACTTTTCATTCACTTTTGTCGCTGGCCTATCTGTCTACAGGATGGCCGCGAATTAAGCTAGCACCTTTTGAACATCAATTACGTTTAACAATGAGAACATATTTATGATATTGACAAAATTTCTATTTTCTGCAGATAGTAACTTAGACATCACAATGACAATTTTATCTGTTTATTACATAATTATCAATTTGAACTCCATTTAAATCAATGCAAACTTGGCTTTCCTTCTATCTCTTCGTTGCTTACCAGAATTTTAAGGTCTGAAACACTTCCGGTTGCATCAAATAACTTGTAATATGATTAAGCCTTGTTTCCATATTAAAAACACTAAGTTGCTGACCAAAGTAGTTTATTAAGATAAGAAAACACTTAACAGGTAACGTTTCAACCCTGTATCAGGCTGAGACCAAAGAAATAGAAAAGAAAGGAGATGACATCATGAATTAGAATGGAGGACTCAAGGTTCTAGAGAAAGTTGAAAGGATGAAGAAAAGGAATGAGGGAAAAGAAGAATGAACAAGGAAGAAAGAAGAGAAAAGAAGACCAGAGGAGGAGGTATTCATCCATATCCAAAAAGGCAGGAGTGGTGGGTGAGTGGTAAACAGGTGGTTCTAGACTATTGCTAATCTTGACCTGTCAATCACCTGTCAGTGTAGTAGACCCATTAGGTAACTGTCCAGAGGTGATATGTTTAATTCCTTTGGAGAAATCTTCCTAGATAAGGATTGTCAACTTGATTTGTTGTTGTGTGGCTAATGACCCTGCTATGTGTATGTAATCTTTCTGTGTGTAGTATATTTCTTCATTTTAGTTTAGTTCTTCCTCTGAGGAAGACCCTGATACAGGGTTGAAACGTTACATGTTAAGTGTTATTTTATCTTAATAAACTGCCTTGGTCAGCAACTTAGTGTTTTCAAATAACTTGTCAATTCCTGAGATAGTGTCACTTTCAAGTGCTAGAGATCCACATTCCTACAGCATTTGTCGCTGAACTTCAGCTGCACGTTGTTTGTAATGGGAATTAAACGTACACATTTGACACGCTGCTTAATACTTAGGCGACTTGCTGCCATTCTAAGCAACATCTACTTCTTCCGCTGTGTCGGTTAGGTTTTACATACATGTAAAGAAAGATAAAAAGGAAAGAAAAATACTAGCTCAATTAATACAAAAGTTACAGTGACAAAAGGTGCCCGCTTAATTCGTGACCACCCTGTTCTTTGTCTACATAATCCATGGGCGATGACGGAAATGATTTATTTATCATAAAAAATACATGACATTTTGCGCAGAATCGAAGGAAATTTAAGCACACACATTCTTGTATTTTGTCATATCTTGCTTCGCTTTTCACTCCACCGTTCGCTAATCGTTATGATGAGGATGAACGATGATTAGGTGGTAAAGATGATGGAACAATTGCAAAGGAGCACTCATGTACAGGACGAGAATCTAATTCACTTTAATTTCCTGATGTAAGATTTCCATAAACAAAACTTTACGGTTGACAGTTAGAACTGAAGTTACGAAATTGCTTGTAACTTACGTTGTTACATAACCTTGTCACAGCTATTGGCTCTCATAATCACGGATTTTGACTAAATTTGCGGAACCGGTTTGATTTGCATCAAAACTATTAATACCTATTCGACAGATTTTGAAAATGTCCCAAGCGGCTCTGTGGCTCACCCAGCCCCGAATCAATAGGTACCTGGGTGCAACCCGGGGAGCGGGGGTAAAGGCGGTCGGTGCGTTGTGTTGATCACATAACCTCCAGAAATGGCTGAGATCGAGAATGTGTGGGGCTCTACACCCACATCCCCTAAATGTGCCTTCATGAAACGATACTATATACACGGGAAAATTATTATTGTTGTTGTTGTACTTTTCAGGGAAAGTATGAGTTTTCCTTTTAAGCTAACTTTATTCACAAATAGGATAATCGGAACTGGACTTACAGTTTAAAGTGGGATCCGAACCACTATGCAATGTGCCTCCATCGGCTATCAAACCCGGGACCCCTAGATTCCAAGGCGACGACCTTATTACTGCGTCATCGGGTAGGCACTTCAGGGAGAGTAAAAAATCGGCTTTTTCTTACAAGGGATATTTTTCAAAACCGTACACACAAGAATCTGTCAGATAGAAAGGTGCAAAGAGGATTCGTAAAAAAAAATCAACGAATACGATTCCGTGTTTAAAAAATTATTTTGGAAAGTTCAAAATTTCAAATTTGAGAAGCTTAAAACAACCTCCACCGATTTTTTTCTTTTTAAATTGGTAGTACTACCCTTTATCTGAATTTCTGAAAACTTTATTGAGTAAGGTTCATGAAGGGTTTGACTAAGCTCATCCTCGACTTGAATGAGCCTGGTCAGTGATCTTCATGTTAAAAGAGGCAAATGGAAAAATACTATAGAAAAAGGGGTTTTAAACCGGGAAGTCAAATATCCACCATTTAAATCGCCTAGGTAGATAGGTAGATAGAGCACCTGTTGGTAGTAAAAAGACGAGAGATAAGCTAAACTGTTTTGTATGATTAAACAACCGAGAAGAAGGAGGAAAGTAGGTGGTCAAGGGATGCGCATGCACATACCTCTGCTTCCTGGCGGCACTGGCTGCTACATACACCGATGCACTATGCAAACTAGTAATCAAGAAGAGAGGATAGCCTCAGGGCACCCTTTGCTTATTTAGTAGCCAGTTCCTCCGTACTTCGTAACCTCCGTTTCTTGTGGAATTCTCCTATGCAAGTCGGAGCATTCCAAGAGTCTAAGGAAACCGGATGTGAAGTACGCCTGGAAGCAAACGTTCTGCATCCGTATCTCTAGACATCTACAGTATCTAAGGGATACATTCTTTAAGATTTCATTCAGCAAAACAACCATAGAAGCACACGAATTAACGTGTAATGTTACACAAGACCCTGCTCTTTCGAAAGACACTAGTCGTAATTTAAAAAGCATTTTTCATTATGTCCCCCTTCCCCCTAATACCTCATCTTCCGTACTATACTCTGTCCCGGGAATCTGCGGAGCAAGGCCGCCCATACCGGTAGATAAGGGGAGAAAGCAAGTGGGTGGAGCGAAGCAGCGCAGGCTACTGCTAAGGGCTGGAAGATGCAGCCGCAGTTTACTCTTCATGCACTCACATCCCCCCTCGCTAGTTCATTGGCCGAGCCATTTCGAGTCACTACTTGCGCAGAGACTTGTTTCCGTTTACTTGCTCCAGAGATTCCCTGGACAGAGTTGTAGGTTGCATTCAGGTAAGGCATTCGTGGATGTCAAATTTCTGATTTCTGTGTAGCTAAGCATCGTGCTTCACATATCTCATACGTTATTTGTAAAGTATTTTGCAGCATTGTTCTTTTATCTGACTTTCTGGGAAATTTCATTTTGCACGTCCCTCATTGAAGGGACTTAGTAACTTTTAACAGGCATGTTTCCAAACACTAGTAAAATCGCTTTCCTGGTTCTACACTAGCCTTGGTTTTTATGTACTTTAAGTTTCTTTCTGTGATCTAAGATCCTAAATATGAGTGCTGACACTCGTAACTGCTTTCTATTTCGGCAGAATGTTTCATTTTCCTTAGTCATTTTTGGAACGAGCGGTCATCTACGGAGTGGAATTTCGTTTGTTTTTCGTTTGTTTCGTTTTCTGAATGTTGACTTTGAACAGTTTAACGAAATTCACGAGAAGAACTCCCAGTTATGGTAATCAAGAAAGGACCACTGTCAGATGCGAGTTTTCCACAAATGATTCTCGTTTGGAACAAACGCCGAGGATTCACAAAAACTGGATCTGTGTAGAAGTGGTCGCAGAACATCGAATAAATTCTTCGTGTGGATTTTATAGGGAAGCTGGTGCAAGCTACGAGTATGCCTGTTTTGTATTGCAAAAATCTGCGTAACAGTTCAGTATATTTCGCTTGTTCCAGAAGGACTTCTAAAGGTCTATTTTATTCAGAACTCGGAATATCAGTGTGCTTCTTCGGAACTAAGACATGCACAGATTTTACGTTAAATACATCTCTTGGCCCAAGCGAGTTTTAAGACGCCTGACGGTATTTGGAAAGCGCCCGTGATGTGCTGGATTTAGGTTCTGTTTTTTTCTACGTCTCTTTTCTAACTCTTTGGATAATCGCGACGATGGGATAGATATAAGATGAACTGATGAAATTCATATCTTGCCCGGGGTTTGATCCTACGACCTCTGGTTTCGTAAGCCGCTACTCTGAACCATCCCATCAAGAAGGCCGTTGGAGAAATTAGAGATGAGTAGATCAAGTGTCGGTAAAGCCTGTGCGATGAAAGAACCTACCCAGTCTTTCGTCTCCAGATGCGGGAGTTTCGAAGTGCAAGAAGCGGTGGTGCTACACGCCTGATTTTGGACCAGTCGTAAGTGACGCCCTCTGCTGTCAACACACACCAATCTTTCGCACTTCAGGAAGAGGCAGAGAACGGAAGACCCATTCATTCGCTAACAGGCGGCGACCGTTAAGCTTACCCGGATCTTGGACCCTGAAATGTTGATCTGAAGCTTAAGTTTGTTAATGCAGTATACCGCAAGAATTTCACGTCGTCATGGCAGCTGGACCAATCTAATCTGTTCAAGGATTCACGTGACCGTCCCTGCCTTCCGATGCAGAAGACAAAAATAGAATTCCAAGTTGATTCTTCATCGTGTGGGCTTTAGAACTGTTGGATGCAACAGGAGTATTCGTCAACTGCACCAATAATGATAGGATTTAAAAGGGAAAAGATGGTCTTCAACTTGCATCGCGGCATAATATCGACTCTAGGAGATTCCACTAACCAATTTAGAGATTTCCCAGACGATATTTCTTGATGCAATGCAAAGCTTGGACTCGGGGAAACTGTTTGCATGGTGGAGCTTTATTTCTTCTCCCCACCCCCACCCCGCTGCAGTCTGAATGTAAACGCGGACGAGCGGAAATCTCTCAACGGATCGACGAACGGGATCAATCAGTTTAACTTCAGACTCTCGGAGCGCTTCCACGTAAACCTGACTGGGAAACTCACAAATCGGATTCGGCGAAGCAAAGGTTACAGTTAGTGTCCTCTTTCACTTAGTAGATGGCCGATATGGGATATCAAGGAGTTTTTCCAATCAAGCAGCGCAATACTATTCCCCGTCGGATCGCAGAGAGATTGTCTGCAGTTAAGTTAGGATGGCTGAGGAAGAAACTTCAAAAAGCAATTCTTTCACGGGGGATGCCTGCTTCCGTTCTGTCACTTTGCAAACTCATCGGCGAGGTTACGTTTCTTTCACGAGGACCGCCTTCGAGAAGACTCCCTTTATCGCCGTAGAAGGTTGCACTGTACTAACAACCATGGTGCTTATCTTTTTGATCGACAGATCGAGGTCATGGGTTCGTCACCCGGTCCTGTTGATAGGATCTGACTTTAAACTGTAGACCCGTAGCGATCAGTCTGAGCATAAAAACAAACTTCGCCAATCTTTTGCCTTTACAGATCAAGATCTTATTCTTCAGCTCTTTCCACAATCGCCATCCAATTTTAGTAAGTTTTCTATTATCATTTTACTGGTACTTAGTGTTGCCACATTAGTAATTCCCACAAAATCTAGTACGACTGGATAAACCAAATGTGGTATCATCCAATAAAAAATGACCATGTTATAAATTAGCGGTTTTGATGACGAAACGTAATAGGCTTACTTTCTCAATACTTCAGTGTTACTGTTAAAGAACACGTTTATTGTACGTCGTCGCCTTGTAATCAAGGGGTCCCGGGTTCGATACCCGGTGAAGGCACATAGTGGTTCGGATTGCACTTTAAACTGTAGGTCCAGTCCCGATTAGCCCTACTGTGCATAAAGTGGACTTAATATACTAAATCAAACAAATCAACCAGCCAACGTTTATTGTAGGTATGTGTTATTTAATACATAATGTTAATGACATCAAAGTAACAGTAATCTCTTAGCTTAAATTGGAACAATGATTTTGAAGTATACTTATTATGTTATGCAGCAGTAATTTCAATTAATTCTTGTCCATACAAATTCAACTCCCTTCAACGCTTATGTAATCAGAAATAAGGTTTTGTGGCATGCCCCGGTTTGGCGCCCCTCTGAGCAGTCGCTCCTGTCATTAAGCCGCTCCTGGTGGTAAATTACTTTAGTTCAGTCTTTGGAGAGTAGCTGAGTTGCAGTTACTTTACTCAGAAAAAGTAACCGAATTACAGGCACTTCTTTTTTAATGTAACTCCGTTACAGTTACTGTATTCTAGATAGATTGTTTTGAATACATGACCTACAACTCCAGAGAAAAATAGAAAAAAAGACAAGAAAATATGTCGGAGCCGGTGCCTTTCTTCACTATTCCTCCCTAATATAAACATCTACAAAAGTTAAATCTCAATTCTTTTACATTTGATCACATGCACGCGGTGCAAAAATTCATCTTTTGTGTCTTTCATCTGTAAATTAACCACGAATGGTAAGATAGAAGATCGATAGTAGTTGTATTGATACTATTATTGGCTCACTTATAGCGTACAAATGAAGAGGTTATTTGATTGAACAGCCCGATTTGCCTACACTTAAAACAATGCCAAGAGGGGCTTATACCCCAATTCTTCAAGTGTGATATGCTTTCAATCCCAAGAATTTTGAATCCTAGTGTAGAAAAGAAGAACCCTCAATAGACAGATTTGCCTACACTTAAAACTATGTCAAAAAGGGCATATAGCCCAATCGGCCATGTGTGTACATATTTAAATCTAGAGAATCTTGAATTCTAGTGTAGAAATGAAGAACTCCCCTTAGACAGATTTGCCCATGTGTGTAAAAGCTACATCTCTCAGTTTGTTGTTTCTGACTATACTTAAAACTAGGGCAAAAATCCTTATATTCTCATCCTCTACAACTTACAGATCAATACAATAGGACAAGGGCAGGCAAGCAAATTGGTTCCATGTTTTTTCTAATCTTTGATCAGTTACATGTTCTGGCCAGCAATAAATTATGCACGCCTGGGAGATTTTATATGCTTGCATGCATGAGATAAAATCTACACTGTGCCCTTTCAGGGAAAATGCCCCATACATGCCATCATGTTATTGACTCCAAGGGAAATTCCTAGTAAAAAGAACATTGGCCTCTTGCATGTTGTCATATATGCCTGAATTGGATTCAGGTTTTGCCTTGTTCTGATAATATATACCCGAGTGAGACTTACAGAAATATTCATTGCACATTTCAAAGTCCAACTTTGAATTGTATTTAGCTGATATATAGCTCTCCTGGGTTCTGATGCTCAATAGAATATGGACATAGTCCCATAGCTTATTGCCTTGTAAACAAGAGCTCTGGGTTCTGATACTCAATAAAATGTGGACATAGTCCCATGGCTTATTGCCTTGTAAACAAGAGCTCTGGGTTTGAATCCTGATAAAATGTGAAGCCTCCCCTGATGGCAAAGTGTTAATATTGCTGCCTTGTAAACAAGAGCTCTGGATTTGAATCCTGGTAAAATGTGAGGCCTCCCCTGATGGCAAAGTGTTAATATTGCTGCCTTGTAAACAAGAGCTCTGGATTTGAATCCTGGTAAAATGTGTAAGATTGAAATACATGTGGCAAAATAATATGTCCACACGTGAGATTTTGAGAATAATCACTGCTAGTTGATATACAACTGATAGCTCCCAGATCTGAAACCTGGTAAAGTGTGTTGTACAACAGCATAATAGAGCAAAACTATTCTATATTGGGGATCACCAGAGCCCAGTTTCTGCTGTTGTCTGGGTATAAAAGCACCAGCTCAGTCACTAACTGCTGTTATAATTGTTTTGGCATATTGTCCATAGTTCTGTTTTTTGGACCAAGAAATTTTATATAAACAAACAACAAAAAATGCCAAATCAAAAATATTGCAATCAATGCAAAAAAAATATATCTAGTTCTAATTGGTCTAGGCACCGGTTTAATTGTGACCGTAAGAAATGCAGAAAGGCCACAAAAATGTGTCCAAGATGCCATAAAATATTAAGCAAGGCATATTACAAAAGGCATAAGTGTACTTGTTATGTACAGTCATCAATATTGCCCTCACAACCATCTACAT
This sequence comes from Lepisma saccharinum, assembly GCF_977018435.1. Lineage (NCBI taxonomy): Eukaryota > Metazoa > Arthropoda > Insecta > Zygentoma > Lepismatidae > Lepisma > Lepisma saccharinum. Next base: position 191,149,419 of record NC_139229.1, on the reverse strand, counting down.
CTGGTCTGAAAAGGAAGCATGAAACACCTGTTAATGCTAGACCGGCAAAGCAGCCACGCTATGCACTACCTATTCATAGTAGTTTTGCTGGCCAACTTAGGGATTACAGTTTTGTATCAGAGCCAAGATGTGGCATTAAGAATTTTTTGAACAGTATAAATCCTGATGTGCAGGCAATTCTAAATGCACAAAATGGCTCTTATAAGCTGTCCCTCAAATTGTTTACACAATATAAGAAACCAAATAGCACAAAATTTACACAGCCCCACATAACAGAAACTGTACCTGTATATTCAAATGCAAATTCAGACAAAATAATAAGCAGTTTGATAGATCAATTGAATATTAAACACTCTGAATTTGCAGCAAAAGAGTCAGGATGGAGCCTATGCGGATCTCCACACAAGTTATATGTTAATATTTCTGAATTCAGCCCATTACAAGGATCTACATATCTGCTATTACCTGCCAATATTAAAAAAAAAGCCGTGGTTAACATAAAAAATAATGGTGAGAAATGCTTTCTGTGGTGTATTTTAGCTGCTTTGTTTCCAGTTTTAGATAATCCTGAGAGAATAAGTTATTATAAACAGCATGAACACATTTTTAATGAAGCAATGAAGGGCTTAGAATATCCAATGTCTGTTCAGAATATTGATAAATTTGAAAAAAAGGCCAGGGATATCAATGGTAAACAATTATCTATTAATGTATTTACTTGTTCTACTGGCCGTGGCAATTGCTTGATAGCACCTCTCAGAATCAGTACACTTGATGATGATTCTGCTGTTCCGATTGATCTGCTCTTAATTGAAGGGGATGACACACACCATTACACTTTGATACATAATCTTGAAGCTTTAGTAAGAAAACAACAAGGCAAATCCAATACAATATTCAAGTTGTGCCGAAGATGTTTAACTGTATATGATGGTCAAAAAATGATAAAAGGGGTTCGGGAAAAAAATGCTGAAATTGCTAAAAACAAGTTAATTGAGCATCTGAAATACTGTGGCAACCATAAACCTGTTCATATGCTTATGCCTAACCCAAGTGAAAATGCCAAATTCAAAAAGTTTGAAGCCTTGTTGGAACACCCAGCATATATAGTCTGTGATTTTGAATCAAATCTCAAACCTCTTGCATTCTGTAGCCCAGACCCTGAGGAATCTTCAATTACATCATATCAATTACATGAACCTTCCAGCTTTTATTATGTGATTGTACAGGATGGTGTTGTTAGTAAAGAATATTTATACTTGGGACCAGATGCCATCAAAAAATTTGCACATAGAATAGAAAATGAGTGCCATGACATAGCATCTAATATCTTATTAAAATCAAAACCCATGTTGCCTTTAACAGAGAAACAGATTGAAGATTTCAACAATGCAGAAAAATGCCCGGTATGTGATTCTGAATTTTCAGATATAAATATCAAGATACATCACCATTCTCATACAGATGGTAAATTCTTAATAGCCCTGTGTAATAGCTATAATATTAAGATCCAGAGACCAAAATTTGTCCCTATATTTTGCCATGGTGCATCCAATTATGATTTCCATCATCTGATCAGGTACGACGGGTTTGACAAGCAGAATTTAAATATTTTAGCTGAAAATGATGAGAAATATATTGCCATTAGCAAAATAATTAAAGTTAATGGTGTTCCTATTCACTTAAGATTTCTTGATTCCTACAGAATTTTATCTGCTAGCCTGGCTACACTGGCCACTCAATTATCTGATGATCAATTCAAAATCACATGTGCTTTGTTTCCAAATCAGGACCTGAAATTAATTAGGCGGAAGGGTGTATATCCATATGATTATGTTACAGATTTTTCTAAATTTGATGAGTGTTCTCTGCCACCGCAACAAGAGTTTTACAGCAAAATCAGAGCATCTGGAATCACTGATGATGATTATCACCATGCCCAGTTGATGTGGAACAATTTAAAATGCCAGACATTTGGTGATTATCACAAGGCATATTTAAAACTTGATGTCACTCTCTTAGCTGATATACTTCAGGCATTCAGAAAATCTTCCATGCAAAATTATAAACTGGATCCAATGTATTTTTACAGTGCACCAGGCTTAGCATGGTCTGCAATGTTTTTAAACACTAAAATGCAATTGGATCTGATCCAGGATCAGGACATGTATCTGTTTATGGAGCAATGTATAAGAGGAGGGATGGTGCAATGCTCTCAGAGATATGCCAGAGCTAATAACAAATATATTCCTGATTATGATCCAGCACTGCCATCAAATTATATACTGTATGTGGATGCCAACAGCCTGTATGGTTATGCTATGATGGATAAACTGCCATATGCAGGGCTTGAGTGGGTTGAAGATTTCAATATTGAAGATCTTAAGGATTTTGATGACAGTACCTATGGCCTGTTCTTAGAGGTTGATCTGACAATTCCAGATAATTTACACAAGACATTTTCTGATCTGCCCCCAATTCCTGAGGTTGAGTGCTCACCTGGCTCTAAACAGAAGAAACTGATGATGACACTGGAGCCAAAACAGGGTTATGTTATATATTACAAGAACCTCCAGTTCCTAATGAATCATGGTGTTCAAGTGACCAAAGTTGGAAAAGTTTTGAGGTTCAGGCACTCAAGATGGTTGAAGCCATATATTGATACAAACACAGAGCTTCGAACATCTGCAATGAGCCAATTTGATAAGGCCTTGTTTAAATTGATGGTCAATTCTGTGTATGGCAAAACCATAGAAAATGTCAGAAAACATACCGATGTTAAAATAATTACTGACCCCAGCCTGAGCAAAAAATTGATAGCAAAACCTAATTTCAATTATAGAAGAATTTATGATGAAAATATGGCACTCTTCAACATGAAAAAAACAAAGATTAAGTTTGATAAGCCTATTTATGTAGGGGCTGTGATATTGGAATTGGCCAAATTACACATGTTAAAACTCTATTATGATGTGTTGAAGCCTATTTATGGTGATAGTGTAAAACTGATGTACATGGACACAGATAGTTTTATTCTTGATATTCAGACAGAAGATATTTTTCAAGATATATCACAGCCTGAATTAATTAAATATTTTGATACCAGTGAATTGCCAGGCCATCTGAATATTCAACCCTACAACAAAAAGGTGCCTGGCAAGTTAAAAGATGAGACACTTGGTGATGTTATTGTGGCATTTGCTGGGTTAAGGGCCAAGATGTACAGCTTTGAAACATGTAGTGGTGTTGTTGCCAAAAAGGCCAAGGGCATTGGCAGAGTAACTGTTGACAAAGAGCTTGAATTTGAAGATTACAAAAATTGTCTCAAATCATGTAGCACAATCAGAACATCGGAATGCAGAATTCAGAGTGAGGATCACTTATTGACTACAAATATTGTAAGAAAAGTGGCTCTGGACCCACATGATGATAAGAGATGTATTTTATCATGTGGCATACATACTCTACCATGGGGTCATTGTGATTTGAAAAATGGCAATCAATGCCCAATTACAGAGCCTGATTTGAAATAAATAAACATGCCTATGAACTTATTTGGGTTCAAAAAACAGGCTATTATGGACCTGCCAACACCACAACCCTCTTCTGATATAATATCTAAACTAAGTGGTTTCTTAATTATTCATCTGAACAGCATACTTACAGATGTTGATGATGAAACAGGTAAAATATTGTACATATTTAACAATAATTTAAATCATTACCAATTACCTGTAGGTGGTCAATTACAATTTATTACAACCCCAGAGGGTAATGTCAAGATTTCAATAGGCAAAAATATTTACAGGATAAAGCACTCAAACATGATTTCTGGCACTGTATATACTGTTTCTGCTGGTGACTGCTTATATATTGAGGTCCCGGGATCCTATGACAAGCTTATACCTTTTTTATAGAATTAAGAATTAGATATTCAATAATAAATAACCACTAAAACACAAATGCCTAATGATATATTTGGCCATACAAGGCATGAAGATCACAGTGATGAGATTCTTATGCTTGATGTCAGAGTCAAGAAATTAAGAAGTGATTTACAAGCTTTACAAACCACACTGAATGCCAGTCTTCAACTAGAAATTACAAATTTACAATCACAATGCATGGACCCTCTTCTTAAAATTGATTCTGAACTCAAATTGCTGCTTCAAAAATATACTGACTTGGCCACATTGGATAATTTTCAAAGTTTAGAAGAAGCTGTAGCAGCTCTTCAAGCCAAATTTAAGACCCAGGCTAACAACTCTGAGCAATTGAAACAACAATTAGAGGAACAGATAAATAATGTCCAGACACAGCTCCAAACAATTGTCAAAAGCATAAAATCACAAGATGATTTTGATCTACTGATTTCCACTCTAAAAGAACAGATTCAATCACTGGAGATACCTAATCTGGACCCTCTGAACAATGCCATAGCCGAGGTTAAAGAAAAAATTGAGACACTTGAAAATTTTATGAACAACTTGCCATCTTCTGATGCTTTGAGTGCAATAACTCGGAGTGTTGCCAACATTAAGCTGCAACTTGAAACATATGAAGATTTTGGAAAAATTCAAAGTACCATAACCCATCTTGAGGGTACAATAGCAGCAGTGCAAAGTGATTTGACAAATGTACAAGAAACTCTAGAATCCCGCTTGCCCGGTATTGTAGATACCCTTATAAGTGTCCAGCAACAGATCACAAAGCTTGAAAACCACAACACTGAATCTGAGCTATCTCATTTTCATCATTTGATTGATGATATCCAAACAAAGCTTGAAATTTTACAACAATCAACACCCTCTCAGGCAGATATAGCCCTGCTCCAAGATGCTATGCGTGGTGTGGTTGATGCTTCTGAATTAAATGATGTGAAATTGGCACTTGAATCTTTGCAAAATACTCTATCAAATCTGCCTACATCACAGGAACTTAAAAATATTAAGAGAGCTGTGAATCGCATATTGAAATCAGAAGATATCAAGAATATCCAGACAGAGATCAAACAACTTACTCAGACAGTGGCCACTCTACCAACCAATCAACATATTAATGAACTGCATGCCCTGTTTGAGGATATCAGAAGACAGGTCCATGATCTTACTGCTCAAAATTCAAAATTGGCAGTTGTTGAAAATTTACAGCAAATTGTAGCTAATATCAAGCAACAGCTAGGGACCATGGAAACCAATCAAGCAAATGCTCTGTCTGTTTTTGCCACCCAGCTACAAGAGATTGTGCAACAATACAAGAAACTTGTTGTGGACATAAAAATCAAGCCAGGTCATGATGATGTTGTTAGGACCATCAATGAGCACCTTGAATCTGTAACAAGTAGATTGCTTACAGCAGAAAAAGAAATAACTGGCATAATTGAAAATCCTAAACTTACAGTAATTCTTGAATTGTACAGTATCCCCAACAAAGAATATGATTCTCCATTTACACCAGGCGGCAAGATATATATGCTGTCTCCTGCACAATTTTATTACCAGTTTTTTGTTGGGGGCACACTTAGACCAATCAAGATCAAATATTGGCTTCAACCACAGGCAAACCACTACCCTACGTTATCAATAACAAATGCTGAAAACAAACCAAAGGTCACCAGTGTAGAGTTAGAGGATTTTACAGATCCCAATACATTAGAAACATCTTATGCTGAAGATGATGGCTCTCTGGAATTTTATATACAAATAGGAGACAAACTGTATTTAGAAAATCCTGTAGTATCAGCTGCTGAACACCCCATAGTTGCAATATTCTTGTTTACATATTATGTCTAGACAAATTATTGTTGATGAATTACACAGACAAGCCAGACATAATTATAAGAGACTGCCAGTAGTCACAAAAGGCATAGATGATTTATGGCAGAGCGACTTGATTGAGATGGCAAGTGGACAGCTGAAAAACTTAGACAAAATCAACAAGGGCTACAAGTATCTACTCACTGTAATAGACACATTTTCAAAATTTGCCTGGGCTGTGCCACTCAAATCCAAGACTGGAAAAAATGTTACAGAAGCCTTCAGGACAATCATCAATCAGAGTGGAAGATCACCGCGCTATTTGCAAACAGATAATGGCAAAGAATTTTATAATTCTATGTTCCAACAATTTATTAAAAGCCAGTCAATACAACATTACTGGAGTTACAGTGATCACAAGGCCTCAATTGTAGAGAGATTCAACAAAACCCTAAAAAATCATATGTATAAACAATTTACACTTCAAGGTAATTATAAATGGATTAATATTCTTCCAGAACTTCTACAAAAATATAACAACTCGGTCCATTCCACAATCAACATGAAACCCTCTGAAGTAACTTCATCTGATGAGCAAAAATTGATCAGTACTGTTTATTATCCTAAATATCAGCCAACAACAAGAAAAGCCAAATACAAGGTAGGTGATCAAGTAAGAATCAGCAAATATAAGCACTTATTCAAAAGAGGCTTTACAAGAAACTGGAGCACTGAATTATTTACAGTGGTTCAAATTAAACCTGGGACCCTTAACACATATATAATAAAAGACCACCGAGGAGAAATTCTCAAAGGCAGGTTTTATGAAGAAGAGCTCAGCAAAACTAAACAGCCTGACACATATCTCATAGAAAAAATCATCCGCAGAAAAGGCAACAAGTTACTTGTCAAATGGCTAGGACTTCCAGAACACAGCTGGATCGAGGCAAACAAAGTGATAATATGAACACCTGGGATGTTATAAAAAGGCTGCCAGAACCTGAACAGCAGATTAAGAGAAATGGCAAGTTGCTGCCTGATAATATTAGATGTCTTATTGTTGGGCCATCAGCTTGTGGTAAAACTACACTAATGATTGATAATTTTTTATTGGCACCCAACTGGTTAGACTGGAAAAACAGGCACTTGTATGTCTTCTCTAAGAGCTTGGAACAATTAAAATATCAGCAGTTGATGAAGCTATATGATGGATTGGATATAGCCACTTTTGAATCAGATGTTAAGCCACTCCATGAATGTCTCGATAATTCTGTTGTTGTGTTTGATGACATTATACTGGAGAATCAAAACAAGGTTAGAAATTTCTTTACACAGGGCCGACACAAAAACATTGATTGCTTCTACCTGGCACAGACTTTTTCTAAAATTCCGAAGCAGCTGATCCGAGACAACAGCAATTTTATATGTGTGATTCATCAAGACCATACCAACCTTAAACACATACATGATGAATTTGTAGGTGGGGACCTGAGCTACAATGATTTTTCTAAGATTTGCAGTAGGTGCTGGAACCAGGACAGTTATGGGTTTGTTACAATTGATATGACAAGAAAACCCAATACTGGTAAATATAGAAATAAAATCAACAATTTTCTAGACATTGAAACATATATAAATAACCATGAAAAGGCCAATAATTGATGATCTTAAATTAAGAGATTATCTTGTAAAAAGATTTAAAGCATGGAAATCAGAGAACCGAGGTTTTTATGAGCAACACAAGCGCACAGAACAGCCTATTATTGATGCTATTGGTGAATTAGGTAAAAATATCAAAACTGTTACAGAGCAAAATCAAAATTTGATCACAGAGCTTGTACCTGTTGCTGCAAGAAACATATTAGATTATCCATTCACCCCACTTTCTAGTATTCATACACCTAGTCCTGTTGGTCCTCGAAGAATTGAAGCTACTCAGGATTCTATTGAATTGGGTCTTCTTGCTCAAAAATATTTAAGCACACCTAAAGACAACAAAGATGAGGTTTTTGGCTTATATGCTGACACAGAGCGTGATGGTAGCATCATACATAGAATTGGTAATTTCAGAGTAACATTTATGGGAGATGATCTAATTGTATATTCAGAATCTCATCTTGGAGAAAGAGGTGCTTTTGTTAAGTATCCCGGAACACCTGGATTGTGGGAACTGATGACTAGGAAAAGGCCTGGCAGCTATACAGATCAAGATTATGAGCATTACAAAGAAATATTAATAAAATCAGATGCTCTATACCAGAACAATGATCCTACACAAAAAAGAGTCAAGTCTAGCAGTGGAGCAAAATACAACAACTTAATCAAGCCCATATGGTCACAAATCAAGACAGGTAGTGGGATCAAACAATACAACACCCTGCCTAAAGAATTTGTGTGGGTTGATGATGTCAGGAAACTTGTAGATAGGTTGCTGGTCATAGCTGGGGAGGAAAATGCTGGCAACCACAATTTTTACAATGAAAAGGTTGGAATTATGGACATGATAAGCACAAAATTGTCTAATTTTATAGTGAATGACACTAAGGGGATTGGATATCTTATAAAAATTATTAATACTCTACCACCTAAATTTTGGAATATCTCTGAGGGTCGGGGGTTGGTTAATGATATTATAAACAAGCTGCCATTTGAATTACATATTCCAGGCTATCAGTATTGTGGTCCCGGCACAAAATTGGACCATAGATTAAACAGAGGGGACCCTGGTGTTAATCCCCTAGATGCTGCTTGTAGAGACCATGACATAGCATACAACACACATTCTGATCTTGACAAGAGACATGTTGCAGACAAGAAATTAGAAGAGGCTGCATTTGGTAGATTTGTAAGCAAAGACGCTTCTTTAAGTGAAAAAATAGCAGCATTGGGAACCACCATAGCTATGAACACCAAACAAAAACTGGGGTGGGGGTTGTGAATATGTATATATAATAAACCTACAATGAAGGCCAAGGGTGTTATGTATCAGGTCTTAAATCTCTTAAAACTATTGATAGCCTTTTAACCAAAAAGCAGCGCAAGAAAAAAAATTCTTGTCTTGCAAAGGGCCATGGTATGAAATTATTACTTAGTACCCCCCAATTAAAAAAATTACAGCAATCTAGAAAAAAATCACATGTGGGTGGATTTATATTTACTATCCCGGCCATCTTAGCAGCTTTGGGGGCTGTTGGGAGCTTGGCTGGGGGATCAGCTGCCATAGCAAAAACAGTAATAGATGCCAAGAAGAATAGGGCAGAATTAGATGAATTGAAGCGCCATAACCTGGCCTTGGAGAAACAAGGCAAAGGTGTTAAGAGAGCCATGAATAAGTTTAAAAAAAACAAGAGCCGCTTACAAACCAAGATATTGAAGCTTTAATCAAGCCACTGGGCATCAAAAATTTTAGAGGTGTGTACATGTCTGATTCTTTGCCAGAGCAACCACTCAACAAAGAGTGTGGCATTGTTAATTTGGATAAGTACAAAAATCAGGGCACTCACTGGATTTGTTATCTTAAATATTTAAAAGATGAGGCATTTGTGTTTGATTCATTTGGAGGTGTTCCACCTGAAAATTTAGTAAAATATCTAAAATCAGCTAATCTTTATTACAATAATGCCCGTGTTCAAAACTTCAAAGATGTTAATTGTGGACATTTGTGTTTATCTGTTCTTAGATATATGTCTCAAATAAATAAACCATCAATTGAAGATTTTCAAAAGACCCTGTGGTATCTGAAACATCATGGGGGTATTCCATCTCACCAGCCAAAATTCAATATTGAAACTCAAATTACATGATGATATAGTATATCCCAAAACAATAGCTCTCAGAGCATTTTATGGCATGTACTTGATCCCTAATATTACACACCACAACAACAAAATTGCAGTTGGTGACGAAAAAATTGTCATCACTCCAGGGCAGTATAGTCTGTCCACTCTAAATGCTCAATTACCCAGAGGTGTAGTATTAAGTCAAAATTCTGTCACTCACAGAGTAGAGATTGTATCTGCTACAGAAACAGTAGATCTGGGTACTATAGGAGAGCTGTTAGGCTTTGAGAACAACACAAAACTTGAACCAGCCATCAAACACACTGCTATTAATATACCTAAATTCTTAGCCATAGAGACTCTAAATATTCACTGTAATGTGGCCGAGGGTATGATCACCAAATCAAATGGCATAGGCACTCACAAACAAACTGGCATCATTGCAACATTCAAACCTAACTCTGAATTCATGGAACCGATCATCTATACTCCATCCCCAACATTATATTTTCCTGTGTGCCATAATAGAATAGATTACATTGAGTTGATGGTCACTAATGAAAAAGAAGAATTAGTTGATTTTGCTGGAGCCACAACAACTGCTATCATAGAGATTAATATTTAAATAAAAATACATACAAAAAAAATGGAAAATATTGAGAGTTATGAGCTACAATCATTCCCCCCAAACAGGAGGACATTTGCAAATTTAAATCAACCCAACACAGAGATTGAGGTTGATCTTGATGTAGGGGATGGCTTTATACACCCCCACAGAGCAGATCTATACATCAAATTTGATGTTGTAAAGCTCGATGGTACAGATTATCCGGCAAATTCAAATATAAGATTGGTGGACAATTTTGTGCCGCATCTGTTCTCTGAAATTGAGATCCGAAAACATGGTGTTGTTATAAACAGAGTGGATTATCCCGGCATTACCTCCACAGCTTTGGCCACACTAAAATTATCCAAAACCGAGGCTTCTTACTACAAAATAGGTGGATTTGAGGCTGGTGATAAGATATTATCTAAAGGCCACACAGTGCTGTTCCCCATGCGCCTGTTGCCAGGATTCTTCTCAGATTACAAAGATATTATGTGGAAGGGTGGTTTAAGAATTACATTTAGAAGAGCTGCCAATGATAATAATGCTTTGATGAGGTACAGTGCATTAAACTCTACAGGGGAAGCTCTGCCTAATACCCTACCTGATGAAGGCAAATGCATTATTCAGACTATGGAGCTAAGAATGCCAGTTGTTGAATATGAAGCCAGTTATGCTCTTAAATACAAAGCAGATATCCTAAAAAATCCACAGATTCCTTTACAATTTTATACATATCAATGTGTACAGAAGCCTGCCACTGGTACCTATTATGAGTTTGATGCTACAAATTCATTCTCCAGTATACAATATGACATGCCGGATTTTGTGGTGGTATTGTTTCAGACTGGAAGACACAATAATCAGGAAAAAAATTCAAGTAAATTTGATAGCTGCAACATCAAGAACATTTATCTTAAAAATGGCAGAAATGAGGTATTTCCTAGAGAAAATTATAATTTAGACATGTCCAAGGATGATTTCCTCAAATTATATGAAGCATTTACAGCATACAAAAGGGTCACTACTGGCAATACCGACATGTATTACACACCAGATGAATTCAAAGCACAGAGACCCATGTTTGTCATCAACACTTCAAAAAGGAAACAAGTTGTGGTTAATGACAGGACAAACATTAAAATTATCTGTGAATTCCACGAAACACTCCCTGATGACACCATATGTAGTGTTATTCTTATAGGTGGAAAATCATATGTTTATGATGTAAGAAATGAGAGAGTCACAGAGCAATTCTAGAGGGCCTCTGCATATTACATTGTTTTAGTACTAGATATATGAGTTGAGGCTGGTGTCCAATTAAAATATTGAGCATATTCCAGGTAATAAGTATTTAAGCATATATTACATTATATTATTGTGTAAGCAAAAGCTCTTATGAGCATTTTTGCCCTAGTTTTAAGTATAGTCAAAACAATATCAAGGGGGGCATATTTTTGACAAGTTTATGGACAACAAACTGAGAGATGTAGCTTTTACACACATGGGCAAATCTGTCTAAGTGGAGTTCTTCATTTCTACACTAGAATTCAAGATACTCTAGATTTAAATATGTACACACATGGCCGATTGGGCTATATGCCCTTTTTGACATAGTTTTAAGTGTAGGCAAATCTGTCTATTGAGGGTTCTTCTTTTCTACACTAGGATTCAAAATTCTTGGGATTGAAAGCATATCACACTTGAAGAATTGGGGTATAAGCCCCTCTTGGCATTGTTTTAAGTGTAGGCAAATCGGGCTGTTCAATCAAATAACCTCTTCATTTGTACGCTATAAGTGAGCCAATAATAGTATCAATACAACTACTATCGATGTACCTTTTTGTCAATAAAACAGGATATTGATTAGATATGGCTTTCTAAGAGGTTACACATTATGGTAACATTTATTGGAAATGAAATAGTGCATGCTTTTAAAGTGTGGAGAACCTCATTACGAGAGCTGTAACTCTCGAGAATAATTGTCTCCCAGAGCTCAAGATGTTGCTCGCTGCCTGTGGTTGCTCCCTGCGTACACTCTGTGCTTACTGAATATTATTTATTACTTGTAAGACTCTGCAGAAATTAAAATTTCTCCCTTTGCGGATGCGTCATGTGTATAAAGAAACTTCTTAATCCCACACTTTGGAAGGAAGAGGTGCAAGGGGTAACACTTTCCGAAGACAACCAATTGTCAACCTCTCTTCCACGTAGTACACCTTGGACGGCATTTTACAGACTAACGAGGCTCTGGCGTTTTAACTCACAGCCACTATAGTGTATATCTCTGTGGCACTTGTGTCGGCGTTCTGTTCATGTATGTGAGTGATTGTCCTGTCCCCAATTTCATCTTGTCATCTTTCATCTTCATCTTCGTGATTAGCAAAAAGTGTCAGTAAAGCGAAGTAACAATACGAAACAATCAATTAATAATTCAGTGCAAGGAAGTACACGTAACTAGAAGAAAGCATTGAAAGGTATCAAATTCACATGTAAGATATCATTTTCTCCCGCAAATATATTTTTCGAACACTCCCTGTTCCACAGTTTTCTGTAGTGATTTTTAATTTTACGTGCATTAGTCTTTTTCTCGACGTGCAAGGAAGTTAGATTTTTTTTCAAACAACCAATAGCTACTAAAAATAAATTAGGATTTCTTTGTTCTTAGTATGTGAATGATATCTTTGTGTTTTCCCAAAGACTTAACGTGAGAATAACGTAATGATAAGCCTTGCGATGAAGTGTTCCCCCATTCTATAAACTTCTAACATTCAATCTCTTATTTTTTTTTAGTCAACCAAAACAAATATGTAAAATATTGTTTAATGCTTCTTGATATTACATTGGGTTGTTTGTTTCACAATAGCTCGATGTGTTGTCAGTAGTTCTATTGATGACATTTGCAGCAGGAAACAATACTTATATATTTCTCTCTCTCTCTCATAAATGATTTTACATTTCAAAATCTAATGGAAATATTTGTATTACAAGTGCATGTTATTACGTGGTGGTTGTCGTTTGTTATGGGGGAATAAAATCATCGCTACCAAGAAAATGAAAATCAGTAGGTGGAATGGTAGGTTCTGGCTAATAGGCTTCTGCTCTCAGCGTAATCTGTTTTACGGGCTAAACTAACCTACAATGAGAGAAAATTAGACAGAAGAAAAGCTCTGGCATCAGTTTTTAAGCTATTTTTTACCTTCTGCAAATTTTGCTCTTATGCTACCTCGCCCTTTGACCTACATTTGAAATGACTTATGATATTTTCCTATAAGGCTGTCTCCTCTTACTGTAAGCTCCCCCTCAGTGTAATCTACTACAACCTGCTAATAGGCTTTTGCTCTCAGCGTAATCTGTTTTTTACACACTAAACTAACCTACAATGAGAGAAAATTAGACAGAAGAAAAGCTTTGGCATTACTTTTTAAGCTATTTTTTTACCTTCTGCAAATTTTGCTAACCTTGCTTTTTGACCTACATTTGAAATGACTTACGACATTTTCCTATAAGGCTGCCTCTCTTTTATTGTAAGGCCCCCCCTCAGTGTAATCTACTACAACCTGCTAATAGGCTTCTGCTCTCAGCGTAATCCGTTTTACGGGCTAAACTAACCTACAATGAGAGAAAATTAGACAGAAGAAAAGCTCTGGCATTAGTTTTTAAGCTATTTTTTTACCTCCTACTCTTATGCTAACATTGCCTTTTGACCTACATTTGAAATGACTTACGACATTTTCCTATAAGGCTGCCTTCCTCTTACTGTAAGCTCCTCCTCAGTGTAATCTACTACAACCTGCTAATAGGCTTCTGCTCTCAGCGTAATTTGTTTTACGAACTAAACTAACCTACAATAAGAGAAAATTAGACAGAAGAAAAGCTTTGGCATTAGTTTATAAGCTATTTTTTTTTACCTTCTGCAAATTTTGCTTTTATGCTACCTCGCTTTTTGACCTATATTTGAAATGACTTACGATATTTTTCTATAAGGCTGCCTCCTCTTACTGTAAGGTCCCTCAGTGTAATCTACCACGACCTTGCTCTCAGCATAATCTGCCACGATGTTTTTTGTTTTTAAAACTCTCAGGTGTGATCTTCTACAATGTGTGTGTGTGTGATAATCAAAATTTATTTTTTGTTAAGGAAATCCCTGGCCCCCCAAAAAAAGAAAATATCCCGCCAGGGGTGCGTGGTGCCCAACAGAGTTCTAATGGCCACGGCTAACAAAGCCATGCCTCTGTAGAGTTTCATGGGTTCTTTTTTTTAAACCCCCCCATGACTCCCTACAGAGGACCTCCGTGTGTAATGTGTGTGTTTTATGATTGAAAAGAAGAAAAATTTTGGTTAAGAATAGAATGTGTAAGAACTAAAAAAGTTTCCGTAGGGTGCAGCATCTGAAAGAAAAAAAAAATATCCTCAAAATAGTGTACATAATATGATAGAAAAAATATATAAAAAAAGTGTGAATGCAAAAATTAGTGTGAATGATTGTTTTTTTTTTTAAAAAAATAATAGAAAAATATAAAAAAAGTGTGAATGCAAAAATTAGTGTGAATGATTGTTTTTTTTTAAAAAAAAAAGTGGTGCAAGAAATAATACGTACTTTTTTGATGCAGAAGTCTAATGGTGTGAGCAGATTTCTTCCTCGTCATGGTATCCCCATTCTCGGGTGTGGATGTTGCAGTCTAGCAGCCTCAATTTGGTGTCGTGGGGATCAAGCGCCACTTTGTTTATCGTGGATGTATGCAACTGATCGATGGTGCTCGTGATCCGATGTTTGGTCACGCGTTTGATTTTTTTGTCGAACAAGCACGACTTGTAATCTTCTACGGTTAGTTTGTTTGTGCTCGAACGCCCCACCCCCTTTGCCTTTTTTTATTTCGGTCTCATCCTGAATTTTGATGGCGTACATTTTCGCTCGAAGGCCAGCAAACTCTGTGATGATGCGGCCGTTGACTTCATCCTTCATCTTCCCGATCGTCATTTTCTGGCTGTCGTCGAAGAGAGGGTGGTCTTTCGGATAATTGGAGAAATCGAAATGCTGGCTCATGCTTTTGAGATCTTCGTATAGATCATCGGTGCGGATGTTGTACACGAAGCTGTCCGTGTCGGTGTACGCCACCTCGATCGCCTCTCCATAGCGTGGTTTCATGACGTCGTAGTGAAACTTGTACATGGCCAGCTTCGACAACTCGAGGATCGCGACTCCCACGGCGATTGGTTTGTCGAATGTTATGTGGCGGAGAGCACGTTCGATCAATACCAACGTGTCGCTCAGTATCGTGAAGTTTTTGTACGTGGGCTGAGCGACGAGCTTGTTTATTTTCTTGGGGTCGGAGACCAAGTTGATATTTCTTCTTTTCCTGGCATCTTCCATGCTCTTGCCGTAGATGCTGTTGTTCATCAATTTGTATAAGTCTTTGTCTGCGGAAGAAGAAGCTGATGCTCGACGTTGAGTGTTGCCGTCGATATAGGGTGCTAGCCACCTGGTCTGTTTAAACTTCAATCCCGAGTGCACGCGCTTCAAAACCAATCCATGCTGGAGGTAGAATTGTAGGAGACGATAATGCACCACGTAATTCTCTTTGCTCTTGAAGGTGAGCATCAGCTTCTTCTCCGGAGCCGATTCCATCACAGGTGCCATCGCAAATCCATGGTGTTCTCGATGAAGCGATGCAGGATATTCCAAATCTACTTTCAGAAAACATCCATTTTCATGATCTTCGCTCCATTCCAAACAATCTTGAAGTTCCTGCTCCTTCATCCATTTGTATTCTCCGATGGGCAGAGACTCGGACATGGCATAACCATACAGGTTGTTCATGTCCCAGTATGCCAAGAAGTTTGTCGGTTTCCCTGCATCGAAATCGGCAACATATGGATTGTTGGCCTTGACGTATCGAAGGGGACACTGGACGATTCCACCACGTTTTGCCTCTTCGACAAACAAAAGTTGATTGACGTCCTTGATGAGTTCTATCTTCACCTTCGTGGATTTTAACATCGCCTGCCAAGAATAACCCGGTGTGGTGTAGCTGAAAGCGGGGTCCAAACCATATGCTGCCATTCCTCTCGAGCGATGGAGATGAAAACGGTCACTCAATAGCGTAACATCCAGTTTCAGATACAGATCGTGATAGTCGGCCATGGTTTGACAAGAGAATGTAGACCAGACAAGCTGAGCATGATGGTAGTCCTCTTCGGTGCAACAGGTGTCGCTAAGACAACTGTAGAATGCTTCTCTCGGCGGTAACGACGTTTCTGAGAATTTGGAAGCATCCGTCATGTATTCGTAGGGGTAAACCCCCTTGCGTCTCAACAGTGCTAAATGTTGGTCGCCAAAACATTTCCTGGTGGCGACCAAATCATCGTCGGTGAGTTGAGACGCAAGTGTCGCCAAACTCGAAGACAGAAAGTTGTAGGAGTCCAAGAAGCGAATTTCTACGTGATTGCCATTTCCAACGTCCACCATCTTGCTGAATGAAATGAATTTCTCGTTGGTGCGACCTATGACGCTAATGGGTTGAGCGTCGCATCCCATCTCCTTTATGAAGATTTTGGCGTCGTAGCCCTCCAAATTGTGAATGAATACAGGAATAAAATTCGGTTTTTTGATTTGTATATTACAGTCGTTACACAGGGGGGCCACATATTTTCCCGTGTGATGGTTATGGTGGCGAACTTTGAAATTTTCGAGAGTGAAGTTACATTCGCACGCATCACACTGAGAGGCAAGGTCGTATGCTTCCTTCTCTTCCTGGGTAAGAGGCTCCATTGGTTTGTCTTCTCTTAGTAGAGGAGCGAATTGTATGGCCATCTGTTTCAAGGTTTGAACGAATTTTTGTGGAGCATCATTGCCACGATGTAAAATAACATTGCCTGTGTTGTTGACCATCAATCCAAAAGCGCAGGCTTCGTGATGTAGAATTTCGGTGGTGCTCGATACGCTGGGATTCGGTTCGCAGATGGCGAGTGGAAGTTGGAAACTTTCAAAGTCGGCGCATATCACCACGGGATGCCAAAGTAATGCCTTGTAGTTGGAAAATTTCATGTCACGAGAAGGCATTTCGATAGCCGTAGCCGGATGTTTACTACACATTTCATGATGATCTTGGAGTTCTTCATCAGCATTCTTTTTTCCTCGACCGTAGAATATACTCAGGCATCTGTCGCATACTTGAATTTTACGTTGATGTGTGGTAATTTGACTTCTTGTTAATTTTGAAAGATTCTGAATTAGACAATAATGATAATTATCAGTAGGGGCATTTAGAGAGTTCACAGCCCTCATTTGGGGCTCGAATCATCATGTGGGGCTCAGTGTTGCCAACTCACCCCACGAAAATTTCACCAACTGATATTTTGAAGCCTTTTATGATGTATTTGAGGGCAGAGTTGGCAACACTGTGGGCCCACTGTAGCTTTTTATGTCTGGCAACACTGCCGTAGACAGAGTTGGCAACACTGTGGGCCCACTGTAGCCTTTTATAAGGGGGGTTTATTGCCCTGTTTACATCTGGCAACACTGCCGTAGACAGTGTTGGGTTCACTGTAATCAAAGGACCTGAGAGGTCCTGCCCTGTTTACATCTGGCAACACTGCCGTAGGAGTTGGGCTGTGGGCCCACTGTAGCTTTTTATGAGGGGTCTATTGCTCTGTTTACATCTGGCAACACTGCCGTATGACAGAGTTGGGTTCACTGTAATCAAAGGACCTGAGGGGCCCATGCACCTGTCTGGCAACTGCCGTAGACAGAGTTGGCCTGTGGGCCCACTGTAGCCTTATGTATTTGAGGACAGAGTTGGCAACACTGTGTTATTGTAGCTTTTTATGAGGGGGGTCTATGGCTTTTTTTTTACATTTGCCTACCTACTCTACAAAAATTCTACTATATGATCTTTCACAGGGCTAAAGCTAACCTACAAATAGTGGCAGCACTGACGAGGCTCGAATTATTATTTGAGGCTCGAAATCGAATCGCTAAATATAAAATAAAATAACAATGCCTATGAACCTGTTTGGCTTCAGGAAGCAGGCTATGGAGGTATCCGCCCAAAGCGCACCATCGCCACCTGCGAGCTGGGACCTGTTACCCTCCCTATCTAAACTCAACGGTTTGTTGATTATACACTTGAATAGCATCCTGACCCAGTACGACGAGGATGTGGGCAAGATTTTCTACATATTCAACAACAACTTGAATTATTACCAATTCCCCATCTCCGGCAAACTGCAGTTTGACATGAATCCCGAGAATAAAGGAGAGGCCAAAATTTCCTCCGGCAAGAACATCTATCGCATCAAACACGATAGGATGATTTTTTACTGTAAATTTTTATTAAAGGGCCTGAGGGGCCCATGTACTCTTTATGCCTGGCAACACTGCCGTAGATTTTTTGACAGTGTTGTTAACCTACTAGGTTTTTTACTGTAAACTTTTATTAAAGGGCCTGAGGGGCCCATGTACTTTTTATGTCTGGCAACACTGTTGGGGGCAGAGTTGGCAACACTGTGGGCCCACTGTAGCTTTTTATGAGGGGGGTCTATTGCCCTCTGTTTATGTCTGGCAACACTGCCGTAGATTTTTTGACAGTGTTGTTAACCTATTGGGTTTTTTTTACTGTAAATTTTCATCAAAGGACCTGAGGGGCCCATGTATTTTTTATGTCTGGCAACACTGTTGGGGGCACAGAGTTGCCAACTCTGTGTTACTGTAGTTTTTTATGAGGGGGGTTTATGGTTTTCTGTTTATGTCTGGCAACACTGCCGTGGATTTTCTGACAGAGTTGGCAACACTGTGGGCTTTTACTGTAGCTTTTTATGTCTGCCAACACTGTTGGGGGCCCAGTGTTGCAAACTCTGTGTTGTCGTAGTTTTTTATGAGGGGGGTCTATGGCCCCCTGTTTATGTCTGACAACACTGCCGTGGATTTTCTGACAGTGTTGTCAACCTGGGTTCACTGTAAATTTTCAAAGGGGCCTGAGGGGCCCATGTATTTTTTATGTCTGCCATCACTGTTGGGGGCACAGAGTTGGCGACACTGTGTTACTGTAGCTTTTTATGAGGGGGACCTATTGCCCTCTGTTTATATTTGGCAACGCATCCGAAGAAAATTCCACTATATGATCTTTCACTGGCTAAGCTAACCTACAAATAGGAATTGGCAGCACTGACTTATAAACCCACTGGGTCCTCTTGGCATGTTTTTTCATGATGTGTTGCTAGGCTATTGAGCATCTTGGCGTATACAATGTATATATTTTGAGAGGGGGGGTTATGGCTTTTTATGCTGTACGAATACTGAAAGCTTGACAGTGACAACCAACAGAGTAGGTAAACCTACATCCAGGAACTGGCAACACTAGTTTCTGACAGTGAATTTGAAATAAAATATTAAACAAAATACACTGGGGGAAATAATTGTACAACAATTTGTACCTAATTGTACAACTTAGGCTGTGTCCCCTTGTAGTACGGTTGTCACTTTTCTCGCCAGGTGCCAGCCCGAACTTCACCCACAGCGCTCTGGGGCGCAGGCGCACAGTGCGGAAGCAGAAGGTAGACGCCAAACAAACATCACAATGATTTCCACCTATTTACTAGTTATATTAAAAATGTAACGTGCTACTTTATCATTTACAATTTTTCTACATTCAGTATTATCGATAAACTGTTAAAGTATCACTGAGTTTTATATTGTTTAATTAGTAAATGTTAGAATATGGCTGCCAAGCGCAGGGTCACAGCGAGTTCAAACGTGCATCTGTCGCGCCTCTCCGCTCTCCCCTTCAACTCCACGTTTGCCGCGAATTCGGACAACAATGAAAGCACATGTTTTCACGTTCTCGTAATACTAACCTTGCTCCACTGATTTTAAATTGCTTCCATCCGCTTTTTTTTTTCTGTGTTATTTCCGTATGCACGCAACATTCGCTTTCAATAGTATTATCGCTCAGAAGCAGAAGGAGTGTTAGTATAGCAGGCTCCGAGTTTACAATTTATTAAATTAAACAATAATTTATGTAAGAATATACTTGTACTTACCGAACACAAAATAAAAAGCACATGTGAATGTTTGCGTGTGTTTATGTTATATGACGACTGAGTAAAAAATAATGTTGACTCCCCGAAACATAGAAATAAAAAGTAGGTCAAACTTTTTCAACACCCAACCATTTTAAACGTCCTCGCGTAGTAATACGATTTAGCTCAAGACGTTTAAAAGAGTACTCTTAGTCGACAAAGCTAATTGCTAGGGCCCTTATATTACTAAAATATTCTTTAATTTGCATATTTCTCATACCGCCATATGTTGTTCTAGTTGACTTCTTCCAAAAAAATGCTAATTAGCGAGAGTTAATTAAGCAAGGCAAGTAAAAGAAGCAAAATAGAACATATGTGCCGGCGTGAGAATATGTAAAAATTCGATTCAGAGGTGGATTGAATTAAAATTGGAGGATATTTTGCATTTTTTTTTATCGTACATAATTTTTTCCATTTACAACAGTATAAAATAAGAGGAATGTGTGACAATATCCATATTGCAGAATCTTCTACAACATTTTTATGCAACATGTTTGCAAGACGTAACAAATGAAGGTTTGTTTACATGAGAAATTACTAAACAAAACACACTTGAAATAGTATAAAAAACTTGAGCAGCGCAAACATACGCGTCATAGATTTGAAAGATCATACAACCTCTGCCATCTATTGAATGAAAAAAAAACTACGTGATGAAAATCGGGAAGCTGTCGATTCTGTATAGAGGGAAGATGGAAAAAGAAAGCTCTACGGAAACTGACGCTTTTGACAAAATTGTACACCCGTAAAATTATATATAAATAAGACTGAGGCGTATTATCTGCTTTCATTTCAGATTTTACCAACCTGTCAGCTGTAGTGTTTAGGGCGACTTACTCAAATATGACGCTTTTGACAATATTGTACGTCCGTAAAATTATATATAAATAAGACTGAGGCGTATTATCTGCTTTCATTTCAGATTTTACCAACCTGTCAGCTGTAGTGTTTAGGTGACTTACTCAAATATGACGCTTTTGACAATATTGTACACCCGTAAAATTATATATAAATAAGACTGAGGCGTATTATCTGCTTTGATTTCAGATTTTGCCAACCTGTCAGCTGTAGTGTTTAGGTGACAAGCGACTTACTCAAATATGACGCTTTTGACAATATTGTACGTATATTGTATTGTATAGGAGGCTAGAAGCATATAATTTGACGAAAAAAAAACCCAAGTAAGGTCATAGAGAATAGTTAAAAAAAAAGTGAACAATTATATTTTGCATTGCACACCATTGGATATTAAATAACATACCCCCAAAAAATCTCTGCATTATGCGTTCTGTAAAAAATTGCCCTACGTGCCAAACTGCTGTGTCAAGTAAACATTTTCAAAGGCACTGTCGTACTTGTGTGCCGGAAAAGCGAATATGTGCGACCAAACTGTGCTCTAAGTGTGGAAAAAATATTTCTATTGCCAACTTCAAGCGACACCAGCTTACTTGCAAGAGCACTGGAACATCTCTACCGCAACCTTCCAAGCGAAAGGTAGAAGTAACCTCCCTCGATGCATCGCCACTTGCCAAACGCGTCAAGCTGGCGAAGAAAGCAGACCGATTTGCGTTTGAGCATTTATTAGAAGATTTTAATATAACATCAGACAGCTTCTGCGATGTGCGTAGTTTTCTGGAGAGCGAGCGAGCTAACATAATATCCATCCTCAACGATGCATTGGCTACACACTCCATTAAATTCTATGCTGTGCTACGCTGCAAGTATAAGAAACCGTCTGATGAAATATATAAATTCTTCCATGCCACAAAAGCAAAAACACTGCATCAGGCAGATGTCACTGACCTCGACAGCATCTACGGCAAGTTTGTTGAGGAGCTTGTAGCAAAGCACGAGGAGCATCAGGCTGAAGGCTCGGGCGGTTCGCTGTGTGGCGACCCCCACAAACTTTATCTGAAACTTAACAAATTCCTGCCACTGGCAGGGTCTAGCTATATTGCCCTGCCACCCGAGGTTGAAGCAAGGAAAGCTGTTCTCAATATTCAGAACAAAGACACCAAATGCTTCCTCTGGTCGGTGCTGGCAGCATTGCACCCTATACCTTGGGAAAACCACTCGTACCGTGTTGCACACTACAAGCAGTATGAGTCGGAACTGGAGGATGCAATGGCCGAGATTGCCTACCCTGTAGAAGTCTCGCATATTCGCAAGTTTGAGGTTCGTGCTCGTGACTTGTTGGGCCTGCAATTAAGCATCAATGTTTACGGTCTCACCAAGGCAAACATCGTCTACCCTATTCGGGTAAGTGATGTAGATGATGATAGTGCACAGCAAATTGACCTTCTTCTTATCAAGAATAACACCTGCCACCATTATACGCTTATTCGCTCTTTTTCCAGACTTGTTTCAAATCAGAAAAATAGACATAATGGTCACATCGAGGTGTGTCGCAGGTGCCTGTCCACTTTCGACAACCAAAAACAATATAAATTCAAACACTCTCGAGGACCCAACATTGCTGCTGAGAAGCTAGCTCGCCACATGCTCTACTGTGGTACCAACAAGCCTGCACGAACTATCCTGCCCGAACCTGGTGCAGTAGAGTGCTTTCGCATGCACAGTGCTATGGTGAAGCATCCTGCCTATATTGTAGCAGACTTCGAGGCCTTTCTTCAACCTCTGTCTAACTGCGAGCCCAACCCCGAAACATCCTCTACTATTCCTTTCCAAATCCACGAGGCCTCGAGTTACTCCTATGTTGTGGTGTGGCGAGACCATATTGCCTCCGAGCCCTATGTGTATCGCGGTCCCGACCCGGTCAAACACTTCCTGAAGAGAATGCAACAGGAAGCCATCAAGATAGGGAAGGTGCTGTTAGCCCCCAAGCCCATGCTGCCTCTGTCTCCGGAAGACAAGCATCAGCACGAAATAGCTCTAAATTGCCCTGTTTGCAAGTCGGTCTTCACTGACGATAACAAAAAGGTCCACCACCATGACCATTATGGGACCGGAAGCTACATTGGCCCATGGTGCAACAGATGTAACTTGAGAGCCAGGGACCCGCGCTTCATACCGGTCTTTTTTCACAATGGCTCGGGATATGATTTCCATCACTTGGTCACACATCTAGGGTACGACAATGCGAGAATCAATGTCCTGGCACAGAACGAGGAGCGTTATATTAGCGTCAGCAAGCGGGTGCCGATCCCCGACTCAAAAAGCAAGAGCATCGAGCTTCGGTTCCTCGACTCTCTGAGGTTCTTCCAGGCAAGCCTGGATGCTCTTGCTGGGAAGCTCAGAGACGACCAACTAACCATTACCACATCAAGTTTCCCGAACTTAGATGTCACACTCATAAGACGTAAAGGGGTCTACCCCTACGAATACGTCACCGACCGTTCCAAGTTCGAAGAAGAGTTGCTGCCTCCCCAGGATAAGTTCTACAGCCAGCTGAGAGGTTCAGGTATTACCGACGAGGAGTACAAGCATGCTCAGTCTATGTGGGTCGAGTTGGGTTGCCGAACTTTCGGTGATTACCACAATGCATACCTGAAGCTTGATGTGACGCTTCTTGCTGATGTGTTCCAGGCGTTTCGGGCGACTGCGATAAACATTTACAACCTGGACCCTGTATATTTTTACAGCCTTCCTGGACTGGCATGGTCGGCCATGCTCCTGCTGACTAAAGTTAAACTTTCACTTATCTTCGATGTTGATATCATGCTTTTCATCGAGAGAGCTATCCGGGGCGGCATGGTCCAAGTGTCGCAACGCTTCGCACACGCCAACAATCACCACATGGCCACTGGTTACGACCCCTCCCAACCATCAAGCTACATCATGTACACTGACGTGAATAATCTTTACGGGCACTCCATGATGCAGCCACTCCCAACAGGACAGTTTGAGTGGGTTGATCCTTTATACCACGACATCGAAAAAGAGTGCGACGAGTTTGGGTTTTTTGCCGAGGTGGACCTTGACTTCCCCGAGAAGCTGCAGGATACATTCTCTGACCTTTCGCCTGCTCCGGAATTCAAGTGTCCACCTGGCTCGGATCAACCGAAGCTCGTCATGGACTTGGAGCCCAAAAAGCGTTATGTGCTACACTACCGGAACCTCCAGTGGTTAATACAGCAAGGGGTCTCGGTCAAAGCAGTTTACCACGTGCTCTTGTTCAGGCAGTCTCCATGGTTGAAGCCGTACATCGAACTGAACACCAAACATCGCACTGATGCCACTTCGGAACTTGATCGCGATTTTTTCAAATTAATGAACAATGCGGTATTTGGGAAGACCATGGAGAATGTGCGAAATCGCGTTGATGTGAGGTTGGTGACGAAGAAAACAGAATGTCGTCGACTTGTTGCAAGCCCGCTGTTTAGGTCTCGAACAATTTACAATGAACAGATGTCTCTGGTTCACATGAACCGGTGCGAGGTGCTACTCAACAAGCCCATCTATGTGGGAGCTGCAGTTTTGGATCTGAGCAAGTTGTGCATGTTCGAGACATATTACGACATACTACGTGCACACTACAACCACAATATCTCGCTCCTCTACACAGACACAGACAGCTTGGTGTACCATGTTCGCACGGACGATGCGTATGACGATATAGCCAAAGTTCCAGCTCTTGTCAAGCTCTTCGACACATCGGGCTATCCCCAGCTAAACCGGTATGGAATTCTACCCCAGAACAAAAAAATACCCGGCAAACTCAAGGACGAGAAAGACGGGGATGTGATTGTGGAGTTTGCTGGACTTCGTGCCAAAGCCTATGCGATCCGGGCTGAGGGCTCTGTAACAAAAAAGGCAAAGGGTGTAAGCAGGCAAGTGGTTCGGGAGCACCTCAAGTTTGAGGATTACCTCGAGTGCCTCAGAACAAAATCGCCCATTCTACAAAAAGAGCATCGTATCCAAAGCGTCGATCATGTGCTTACAACTAATATTGTCAGGAAAGTTGCTCTGGATGCACACGACGACAAGAGGTGTATTCTTGAATGTGGGGTCCATACACTTCCGTGGGGCCACTATCGCCTCCAAACTAGTAAGGCCTGCCCAGAGTGCAACAAAAAATAATAGGCAATGCGGAAAAAAAAAATCAATTTTAATTTACTTCAACTTCCTCGTTTACATGCATGGCACAGCAAAATTAAACTTCTGGAAAACTGCTAATTGCAATTTGTACTTGTGTATATAAAATTCCACATTTCTTATTGTGTGCTATTTTTTTTAATTTTTTTTTGTATCTAAAACTGTTCAGTTACTCTTTCATTCTTGACGTCATACACAAATGTTTTCTCTGCAATAAGAATGACACTGCACAGAGTATCTGCAGGCAAGGCGTCGTGGAACTCGCATACAATCTTGATGTTGGTACGATCGTTGACAACCACGTGCTTCCTCTTAGATGTGTTGATGACGAACATGGGTCTGCGAGCTATGAACTCGTTGGGGTTGTAGTACACGTCCACATTGCTGGAGGTCACTCTCTTGTAAGCTGTGTACGCCTCGTAAAGTTTCAGGTAATCGTTGTTCGTAATGTTTAGATTGTAGTTCTCGCGTGGGAAAACTTCATTCCTACCATTTTTGAGGTAAACATTCTTAATTTTGCAATTATCGAACTGGCTAGAATCTTTCTCTTGGTTATTATCTTTCCCTGTCTGGAAGAGCACAACGGTAAACTCTGGCATATCGTACCGGATGCTGTTGAACTGCGTAGTAACATCAAATTCAAAATGGCTGCCGGAAGCAGGTTTCTGCACGCACTGGTAGCCGTAAAATTGGATGGGTACTTGGGGGTTCTTCAAGATGTCGGCTTTGTACTTGAGACCGTAATTAGATTCGTATTCTACCACAGGCATGCGCAGCTCCATGGACTGGATGACGCACTTGGCAGGGTCGGGTAGTGTGTTGGCAAGTGCTGCACCGTCTGCACCCAAGGTGCTGTAACGCATCAGCACATCGTTGTCGTTGGCGCTTCTGCGAAAAGTGACGCGTAAACCACCCTTCCACATAATCTCCGTGTAGTCGGAGAAAAAGCCTGGAAGCAAGCGCATGGGAAACAGTACTGTGTGGCTTTGAGTTTTGATTTTTGTATCTGCTTCGAATCCCCCTGCCTGGTAGTATGCTGCATCGGTCTTGGAGAGCTTCAGTGTTCCCACAGCTGTAGAAGTAATCCCGGGGTAGTCAACCCTATCGATGACGGTGCCATGCTTTCTAACTTCCACTTGCGAGAACAGATGCGGCACAAAATTGTCCACAAGTCTTAAATTTGCATTGGCGTTAAATGCTTCGCCGTTGTCTCTCTTCACCACATCAAACTTGATATACAAATCAGCTCTGTGAGGGTGAATAAACCCATCCCCGACGTCCACATCGTATTCGATCTCCCTGTTCAGTTCGTTCAAATTGGCAAACGTGCGACGATTGGGTGGGAAGGACTGCAACTCGTAACTTTCGATTTGCTCCATGATTGTTATTTATTATACGTTAATCTCCACGACGGCGGTGGTAGTAGCTCCGGCAAAATTCACCACCTCCCCCTTCTCGTTTGTCACTGCCAATTCTATGTTGTCTATGCGATTACGAGATATAGGGAAGTATATCGGTGGTGAGGGTGTGTATATAATCGGCTCCATGAATTCAGAGTTTGGTTTGAACGTAGCGATGATACCTGTCTGCTTGTGGCTGCCTGGGATGCCATCCGAGGATTTGGTGATCATGCCTTCTGCCACGTTGCAATGTATGTTCAGAGTCTCGATGGCTAGAAATTTAGGAATGTTGGCACCGATGTGCTTGATGCCAGGTTCGAGCTTTGTGTTGTTCTCGAATCCCAGAAGCTCTCCAACAGTGCCTAGGTCTACTGTTTCTGTAGCAGACACAATTTCAACTCTGTGAGTTACAGAATTTTGAGATAGCAGTATATTTCTTGGCAATTGGGCTTGCAAGGTAGACAGATTGTACTGCCCTGGCGTGATAACTATTTTTTCATTTCCAACAGTAATTTTGTTATTGTGCTCCGTGACATTGGGTATCAGGTACATGCTGTAGAATGCACGAAGAGCAATAGATTTAGGATAGATGATGTCGTCGTGCAGCGTGAGTTTCAAGACCGAAGTCTCGCTGGTGAGATGGAACACGCCCATCGTATTTAAGATTCCACAATGCTTTCTGAAAATGCTCCACTGAGGGGTTATTTATTTTAGACATGTGTGCGAGAACGGAAAGGCATAGGTGGCCGCAGTTAACATCGGTGAAACCCTGGATGCGTTTGTCATTGTAGTAGAGGTTGGCAACACTGAGATACTTCACCAACCTGGCAGGCGGTGTGCCACCGAACGAATCGAAAACAAATGCTTTGTCATCGTCAATTTTGAGGTAGCATATCCAATGTGTACCAGGATTTTTGTAACGGTCCAGGTTGACCACGCCATACTCCTTTTTCTTCACAGCAGAGGGTAGAGAATCGGACATGAAAACACCCCTGAAGTTCCTTATTCCCAACGGTTCGATCAGAGATTCAATATCGAAGTTGGACAGGGCTTCTTCTTTTTTTTATATTTCTTCAAAGCATCGAGGTTGTTTTTTCGCTTTTTGGTCACACCTTTCCCCTTCTTTTCCATAGCCAGGTTGTGACGTTTCTGTTCTTCCAGCTCGGCCTTGTTCTTCTTTGCATCGATGACGGTTTTGGCGATAGCGGCACTGCCTCCTGCCAAGCTGCCCACTGCACCCAAAGCTGCCAAGATGGCCGGAATGCTGAATATGAAACCTCCAATCTTCTGCTGCTTCCGCGAATGCTGCAACTTTTTCAATTGTGGAGTGCTGAGCAGCAATTTCATTCCATGTCCTTTGGACAAGCATGAACGTTTCTTCTTGAGTTGTTTCTTGGTGAGTAACCCATCGAGGGCACCCAGCGTTTTCAGATTCGAATATGGTATCTGGTACACGACGCCCTTGGGCTTCATGATGTATTTTTTTTTTACGATATGTTATTTTATATATGTTCCGAGATTTTTTTGTTTCTCACTCGTATAATTTTTTTACGGTATGTTATTTATATATACTTTGCAGCTATTAAACAAATTCGATTATGTGCTTTGTTTTCTTACCAAGAAGTTCTTTTGTCCCCTTGTACACGATTCGAGTTGTGTTCTCGATTAAAATGGATAGCTTCTCGTCGGATAACATGCTGGCGTATCGATCTGGTAAAAATAGACTGTATTGTCCGTTGAGCAACAGACGTACTTTAGGACCAAACTGGGTTGCAACAATTGAACCAGAAGTTATTGCATAAGGTTTGTCCACTTCCAATTCCTGAATTTTTATATATTCGACTGACAAATTTAGCATTTGTTTTAATGCCTGGACGTCACTAATTTTTTCACCCATATCGAAGAAATATTTTTTTGGTCTCGTAGATTTTTTACAGTGTGTTATTTATAGAAAAAAATTCGGCATTGCCTAATGCGATGAGGTGATCGATGATCCTGCTGGTTTCAGCATTTGAAGCATACCAGTCGTCTGTATATCGTCTCCTCCTCTGTCTCCACTCGTGAAGTTCGTCCATTTTATCAGCCAATTTTTCATCAGCAGCCCGAAAAAAAAGCATAGGGAGAAGAAGAAGATTTTACACCGCTTATTTTTCTCAGATGATCCAGAAGTAGCATTTCACAGGGCAAGCAAAATTGTGGTGTTATTTTAACTAAATCAATAAGCTTTTTAACATTCTCGTGACTATCGTCGAAAGTAAATGTAAATATTTTGTATAACACTTCTGTTGGTAAGTCTGTAGACATTTTTTTACTGTATGTTATTTAATTACAGCCCCCACCCCAATTTTTGTTTTGTATTCATGGCAATGGTCGTGCCCAATGCTGCAACCCGTTCACCCAGCGAGGCATCTCTGCTGACGAGTCTCCCGAACGCGGCATGCTCCAATTTTCTATCAGCATCGTGACGCGCATCTAAATTCGTATGTGTGTTGTAAGCAATGTCGTGATCCTTGCATGCAGCATCCAGCAGATTTACCCCTTTGTCTCCTCTCTCCAGTCGCCGTTCCAGTTTGGTACCCGGTCCGCAGTATTGGTAACCTGGTAGGTGCATCTCGAAGGGTAGCTTGTTGATGATGTCGTTCACGAGACCTCGACCCTCGGCCACATTCCAGAATTTGGGAGGCAGGGTGTTGATGATTTTGATAAGGTAACCTATACCTTTATTGTCGTTGACAATAAAGTTGCTAAGCTTGGTGCTAATCATGTCCATGATGCCCACCTTCTCGTTGTGGAAGTTGCGATTGCCTGCATTTTCTTCGCCTGCGATAACCAGCAATCGATCTACAAGCTTCCTTACGTCGTCTACCCAAACAAACTCTTTAGGTAGGGTATTGTAGAGTTTGACACCGCTGCCAGTTTTGAGCTGGTTCCATATTGGCTTGATGAGGTTCCTGTATTTTTCTCCACTGCTTGATTTTACGCGATTCTGTGTTGCATCGTTGTTTTGGTACAGGGCATCCGTCATAATTAAAATTTCTGTGTAACTTTGGTAATCCTCGTCTGTGTAATCTTTAGGTTGCTTTTTGGTGATAAGTTCCCACAGGCCCACAGTGCCAGGATACCTAGTCCAGCTGTTTTTCTCGCCCAAATTAATTTTCACGTCGTCACCTTCGAACGTAACTTTTGACTTTCCAATTTTCCAAACCACACCCTCGTTAAGTTCCACAGAGGGGTACAATCCAAACACCTCGTCCTTTTCAAATTTCCCGGTGCTCAGGTAATCTCTCGCCAACGGACCTAATTCAACTACCTTGTCCGAAGAGGTACTGCCTAGAACCTGACGTCTCAGAGGTGCAGCTCCAAGTTCGAACGGGGTAGTGTGAATACTGGATATCGGTGTAGGCACAGCATAATTTCGAGCAGCAAGTGGCACGAGCTCGTTGATTAAATTTTTATTTTGCTCGGTAACATCTTTGATGTCTTTACCTAGTCCACTTATAGCATCGATGATAGGTTGGTCCTGTCGCTTTTTCTCTTCGTAAATTCCGCGATTCTCTGATTTCCAACCCCTGAAGCGTTTGGCCAGGTAGTCGCGCAGCTTCAAGTTGTCGTCTGCGAGTTTGCGTTTCATCATTTGTTATTTATAATACGTCAAGACGTTTCTTGTAACGTCGCAACGTTTAGAAAGTTGTTTATTTTGTTTCTGTATTTTCCGTCATTGGGTTTCCTCGTCATGTCTATCGTGGCGAATCCGAAATCATCTTGATTCCAGCATGAAGAGCAAAATTTGGAAAACTGATTGTAGTTCATGTCCCCGCCTACATAATCATCGTAAGCATGTTTTAAATTGGTGTGGTCTTGACGAAACAAGCAAATAAAATTAGCGTTGTCTCGGAGAAGCTGCTTGGGAATTTTAGAAAAAGTCTGAGCAAGATAGAAGCAGTCCATGCCTCTGTGCCGCCCCTGTGTAAAAAAATTGCGAATTTCGTTATGGTTCTCCAGGATGACATCGTCGAAGACCACCACCGAATTTTCGTGGCAGCAGTCTAGCGGCATTACTTCGGAGGCGAAAGTAGCTATGCTCAGCCCTTCGTACAGTTTTGTCAGCTGTTGATATTTTGCTTGCTCCAAACTTTTGGAAAAAACATACAAGTGCCTGTTCTTCCAATCTAACCAGTCGGGAGCAAGAAGAAAATTATCAATAAGTAAAGTTGTTTTCCCACACCCTGAAGGTCCGACAATAAGGCAGCGAATGTTGTCCGGCAACAGTTCGCCGTTTTTCCTAGCCTGACGCTCCGGGGGAAAATCTGGCAATCGCCTCACCACATCCCAAGCACCCGTTACACAATCACCTCGTTTGCGTCGATCCAACTTTTTTCCTCGAGTCCCAACCATTTCACCAACAGTTTGTCACCTTTTCTACGTAATACTTTTTCGATAAGATACGTATTGGGGTATTTTGTTTTGGAGAGTTCCTCCTCGTAGAATCGCCCTTTCAAAATTTCGTCGCGATTATCTTTTATTATATACGTGTGACGGTTACCGGGTAACAATCGAGCAACAGTGAAAAGTTCCGTACTCCAGTTTTTGGTAAAGCCTTTTTCAAACATGCGCTTAAATTTACTAATTCTTACTTGGTCTCCAATTTTGAATTTCGGTTTTTTGTTAGTGGGCCGGTACTTGGGGCAATAAACAGTAGAGATCAGTCGTGCCTCATCAGACTTGCTGACATCGGCAGGCTTCATGCGTATCGTGCTATGCAAACTGTGATTATAGTCGTTTACGAGTTCCGGAAGCACATTGACCCACTTGTGGTTACCTTGAAGCGTGAATCGTTTCCACATGCGTGTTTTGAGAGTACGGTTAAAACGTTCCACTATGCTGGCTTTGATGTGACTGAAAGTCGAGTAATGTTGAATATTTTGCTTCTGAACAAACTGTTGAAATATCGAGTTGTAAAATTCCTTTCCGTTATCCGTTTGAAGAAATCGAGGTCGCCTGCCACTTTCATTGAAAATAGTTTTGAATGCTTCCATTACGCACACACCTGTTTTAGCCTTGAGGGGCAAAGCCCACGCAAATTTTGAAAATGTATCTATAACAGTAAGAAGATACTTGTATCCTTTGTTGATTTTATGTAAATTTTTTAGGTTGCCGCTACTCATTTCCACAAGGTCAGCCTGCCAAAGGTCATCCACGCGTTTGGTCACCATCGCCAGTCGTTTGTAGTTTCGTCGTGCAGGTTTATGCAGCTCGTTCACGATACCCTGCCTAGACATGGCGCGAAAATAAGAATATAGCCTGGATGGGATTTCTGGCTGCAGACAATGCTGGGTTTTCTATATACAGCTTGTCACCTATTTCTATGTCGATAATTTGAGTGGCATCTTCGGCATAGGCAGTCTCGCGACTTTCGGGGTGTGTGAAATCGACCAGCTCAACTCCTCTTATTTTAGGCTCATCGCCAATGTTCGTCACGGTCATGATTGGGTAGTGGGTTGCGTGAGGCAAAGACCAGTAGGAAACCTTGACGAACTGAAGTGTGCCAGCGAGGAAAAATTGATGATAGGCTTTTGCAGGAGTCAACATGTAGAGTTTGTAACCTGGATTGAAAGGGGAGGAGAATTCTCTGTTTGGTATGCTGTACAGTTCGATGACAATCGTAGACTTGAGATTGTCGATGCTGGCATTTAGAGTGTTTACGTTGGTTCGAACCTCAGTCTCCACATCCTCCAATCTACCATTCACCGATTCCAGGTGTTCCTCGATAGCGTGAACAACAGTGTCGTAGTTTGGTTTGATCTTTACATCGACAATAAGGCTCTTGAATTTTTCATTTAAGTCATGTAGTTGGGTGCTGAAATTAGCTATAGCCGATTCCTGACTTGCCTCGATACTCCCAATTTGCTCTTTCACGCTGGCAATAATCTGCTGCAGGCTTTCTACAAGCGTCAACTTGGAGCTCTGTATTACAAGGTCGTGGACCTGGGTTCTAATTTCCGCAAACAATTCATGCAGCTCGGTGATGTTCTGGTTGGTAGGTAAAGTCGCGACAGACCCCCGTATCGATTCAATTTCGGATTGGATGTTTTTGATGTCGTCGGATTTGAGTATTCGGTTGAGAGTTCTCTTCACGCTTTTCAGTTCCTGAGAGGTAGGCAGGGTGGCCACCGTGTTTTGGAGCGATTCCAAAGCTTTTTTCACCGCGTCCAACTCGGAGGCATCGGCAGCAGCACGTATGCCTTCTTGCAGTTGCGTTATGTCATCCTGGGTGGGGGTAGATTGTTGCAGGGTTTCCAACTTAGTCTGTATGTCGTCGATCAAGTGATGGAAATGAGACAACTCGGATTCTGCATTCAGATTTTCCAGTTTGGCGATTTGCTGTTGGACGTTGGCCAGTGTATCCCTGATGCCCGGCAGTTTAGTTTCCAGCTCATCGTGAACGTTCGCCAGATCATTTCTAATGACAGCAAGAGCATCCTCAATATGGGTTATGGTGCCTTGCAGCTTCCCGAAATCCTCGTAGGTCTCAAGTTGGACTTTGATGTTGGCCACGCTACGGGCAATGGCGTTCAGTTCGCTGGACGACGGTAGATTGTTGATAAAATCCTCCAGCGTTTGGAGTTTAGTTTTTACTTCGTTGATGGCCGCATGCAAAGCATCCGTTTGAAGCTCAGCCTTGATGCTTTCCAACGTAGGGATTTCGAAAGATTGAAACTGTTCGCGCAATTTAGCAATACTAGCGTTCACGCGATCGTAGTCGTCTTGTGTTTTAATGCTTTGGATGATAGTTTGCAGTTCGGTCTGGATGTTGCTTGTTTGATCCTGCAAGCGTTGTTTCAGCTGTTCAACGTCTGAGGTTTGCGTTTGTTGCAGCTTCAGAAGTTTGTTCTGCAGATTGCCCACACTCAGTGCCAGCTTGTCGAGATTGTCTATCGACGCAAGGTCGGTGTATTTTTGCAGCAGCGATTTTAGCTCTGCATCAATCTTGAGTACAGGGTCCAAGCACTGAGACTGCAAGCTGGCTATCTCGGACTGGAGGCTGGAGTTGAGCGTGGACTGGAGGGCCTGCAGATCGCTTCGCAGCTTCTTGACCCTGACGTCGAGCATGAGAAGCTCGTCGCCATGGTCGTCGCGTTTCGTATGGCCAAAAATATCGTTAGGCATTATTGTTATTTATTATAGGATAGCTAATTTTCATTTCTATGAAAAGAGGGATGAGTTTGTCGTAGTCGTCCAAGAGCTCTATGTACAGGCGATCGCCAGCAGATACATCGTACGTGGTGGTACTGTTCATCCTATCGTGTTTGATGCGATAGATGTTCTTGCCGGAGGAAATTTTGGCCTCTCCTTTATTCTCGGGATTCATGTCAAACTGCAGCTTGCCGGAGATGGGGAATTGGTAATAATTTAAGTTGTTGTTGAATATGTAGAAAGTCTTGCCCACATCCTCGTCGTACTGGGTCAGGATGCTATTCAAGTGTATAATCAACAAACCGTTGAGTTTAGATAATAGGGAGGGTAACAGGTCCCAGCTTGCAGGTGGCGATGGTCCCCTTTGGGCGGATACCTCCATAGCTTGCTTCCTGAAGCCAAACAGGTTCATAGGCATTGTTATTTTATTTTATATTTAGTGATTCGTTTCGAGCAAGCCAATTTCAGCAAGTTTAGTATTTTGTAGAGCGAGTTGGCAACACTGCCAGTGAGGTTAACATATATTATCAAAAACACATCGTGAAAAGCTACGTTTTGTTCGGGCACACGTACACTCACACACACAAAAAGCTAAAAATTATATACCGTGAAAAGCTACGACGAGTTGGAAACACTGCTGGTGGGGTTAACATACACCATAAAAGGCTACGCCTCGCCCCGAGTTGGCAACACTGCTTGTGAGGTTAACATACACCGTGAAAAGCTTCAAAATATCAAGTAGAATTTTTGTAGAGTGGGTAGGCAACACCGACAAGCCTCAAATAATAATTCGAGCCTCGTCAGTGTTGCCACTATTTGTAGGTTAGCTTAGCCAGTGAAAGATCATATACTAGAATTTTCTTCGAATAGGTTGGCGAATGTAAAAGGGGACAATGGGTCCCCCTCATAAAAAGCTACAGTAAGAGCCCACAGTGTCGCCAACTCTGCGCCCCCAACAGTGTTGCCAGACATAGGTACATGGGCCCCTCAGGCCCTTTGATGAAAGTTTACAGTGAAAAACCCGGTTGACAACACTGTCATACGGCAATATTGCCAGATATAAACAGAGGGCAATAGACCCCCCTCATAAAAAGCTACAGTGGGCCCACAGTGTTGCCAACTCTGTCCTCAACAGTGTTGCCAAACATAAAAAGTGCATGGGCCCCTCAGGCCCTTTAATAAAAGTTTACAGTAAAAAACCTAGTAGGTTAACAACACTGTCAAAAAATCTACGGCAGTGTTGCCAGGCATAAAGAGTACATGGGCCCCTCAGGCCCTTTAATAAAAATTTACAGTAAAAAATCATCCTATCGTGTTTGATGCGATAGATGTTCTTGCCGGAGGAAATTTTGGCCTCTCCTTTATTCTCGGGATTCATGTCAAACTGCAGTTTGCCGGAGATGGGGAATTGGTAATAATTCAAGTTGTTGTTGAATATGTAGAAAATCTTGCCCACATCCTCGTCGTACTGGGTCAGGATGCTATTCAAGTGTATAATCAACAAACCGTTGAGTTTAGATAATAGGGAGGGTAACAGGTCCCAGCTCGCAGGTGGCGATGGTGCGCTTTGGGCGGATACCTCCATAGCCTGCTTCCTGAAGCCAAACAGGTTCATAGGCATTGTTATTTTATTTTATATTTAGCGATTCGATTTCGAGCCTCAAATAATAATTCGAGCCTCGTCAGTGCTGCCACTATTTGTAGGTTAGCTTTAGCCCTGTGAAAGATCATATAGTAGAATTTTTGTAGAGTAGGTAGGCAAATGTAAAAAAAAGCCATAGACCCCCCTCATAAAAAGCTACAATAACACAGTGTTGCCAACTCTGTCCTCAAATACATAAGGCTACAGTGGGCCCACAGGCCAACTCTGTCTACGGCAGTTGCCAGACAGGTGCATGGGCCCCTCAGGTCCTTTGATTACAGTGAACCCAACTCTGTCATACGGCAGTGTTGCCAGATGTAAACAGAGCAATAGACCCCTCATAAAAAGCTACAGTGGGCCCACAGGCCAACTCCTACGGCAGTGTTGCCAGATGTAAACAGGGCAGGACCTCTCAGGTCCTTTGATTACAGTGAACCCAACACTGTCTACGGCAGTGTTGCCAGATGTAAACAGGGCAATAAACCCCCCTTATAAAAGGCTACAGTGGGCCCACAGTGTTGCCAACTCTGTCTACGGCAGTGTTGCCAGACATAAAAAGCTACAGTGGGCCCACAGTGTTGCCAACTCTGCCCTCAAATACATCATAAAAGGCTTCAAAATATCAGTTGGTGAAATTTTCGTGGGGTGAGTTGGCAACACTGAGCCCCACATGATGATTCGAGCCCCAAATGAGGGCTGTGAACTCTCTAAATGCCCCTACTATTATCATCATCTTCGATCAGGAGTAATCTGATGACACGATTACTTTTAATGTTGCTATGTCTGAGAACGTAGATGGTGTTGTTTTTGTCTAATCCGAAGATGTGTACTGCTATACTTTCGTTTTTATCTGTCTTGTACTGTGCCTCAAATTTACTAATGTCTCGTAGATTTACAGGGTAATTAATACCAGCCATAGGTTTTTCAAATTCTGAGAGATATTCTGGCTTGTTGTAGTGGTATAAACAATGTTTGTCATTATTGGCTGGGTGATGATCGGCAATGATGCACCACAAAAAGCATCTGTTATCCTCATTTTGAATGTTGATGATTGCTTTCTTACTGGCTATTTTCAGGGGCAATTTGATGTAGCTGGATGCTCCCATCGGGTTGTATCGTGCCACCTTCAAAGTTAAAGTGTGAGGCGAACCGCAAAGTGTCCAACCCGATCCACGTTGTTGGAAAGTCTCGTGCTTGTTCAACAAAGCGTGAAACATCTGGTTGCAAATGGCATCCAGCTCATCGACGTCAGCAGCGTGGAGGCTCTTTACACCAGTGTAATGATGGAAAGTTTCTCGCTCTTTTTTTACGTTTTCGTAAATGACGGAAACGATGAGATGGATTTTCAACGAGCATTGCAACAAAGCTTCGGTGATAGACGAAATTAACTTGCTTTTGACCGAATGAAAAAAGTTGTTTAGATCAGATGTTTCTTCAGATTGGAAAGTCTCCTTGGTTAAAATATTTCTAATATTTTCGCCGGCACTCTTCTGCTTTTTTCGTGGCGCTTGATCGTCAACATCGAGCTCTCTCTTACTTGATTCTTCCCCATGCACATTCTTCCGATGTCTACTTAAGTTTGAAATGGATATATATTTCCCACAGTCGTCACATGCACGTTTCGCTTCCTTCTTCTCAATTTTTTTTTTGCTAAGAAAAAAAAGATGAAGTTACTAAATTGCACTCATTTTTTTTGTGGTGTTATTTATATTAGACCCCAAAAACCATAAATGATCTACCATAGATGAAGTTACTATTTGTGGTGTTATTTATATTAGACCCCCAAGCATAAATAATCTACCATGGATGAAGTTACTATTTGTGGTGTTATTTATATTAGACCCCAAAACCATAAATGATCTACCATAGATGAAGTTACTATTTGTGGTGTTGTTTATATTAGATATGTTCTCAATTTTTTTCTTAAATAACCAGCATGAATCTTTTTGGTTTTCGAAAACAAACCAACATGGAGACTGTACACCGCACGACGACAGATCTACCTTCCATGTTAACTAAACTCAATGGTCTACTGATTGTTCATCTCAACAGTATTTGGACGAAATTGGATGATGATGTGGGCAAGATGTTTTACGTCTTCA
Organism: Lepisma saccharinum; assembly: GCF_977018435.1. Taxonomy (NCBI): domain Eukaryota; kingdom Metazoa; phylum Arthropoda; class Insecta; order Zygentoma; family Lepismatidae; genus Lepisma; species Lepisma saccharinum. The sequence continues at coordinate 191,111,804 of NC_139229.1, read as the reverse complement.
ACAACAATTTACATTTTTACGAAATTCCGATCGGTGGGAAACTTCAAATCACTGTGAATCCGGAAAACGTAGGCGAAATCAAAATATCTACCGGCAAGAATATTTTTCGAATCAAACACGACAAAATGCTTTCTAACATTACGTACGATGTTTCTGCAGGAGATTATCTTTACGTTCAACTCCTAGGAGATTACGATAAACTCATTCCTCTCTTCGTAGAATTACGTATTGTCTATCCTATTATAAATAACCATTAACCAAAAATGCCTAACGACATTTTCGGCCACACTAAGCGTGTGGACCACGCAGAAGAGATTCTCATGTTGGACGTCCGAATTAAAAAGTTGAGGAGCGATTTGATCGCTTTGCAGGAGACCTTAAACAAAAGTTTAGAGTCGGAAATCGCTACGCTCCAAACGCAATGTCTCGACCCCATTCTGAAAATCGATTCCGAACTGAAAACGCTCATAAAAAATCATGTTGACGTACCTTCTTACGACAGCGTTCAAAATATACAGTTGAGCGTGGATTCGCTTGAAAATGATTTGGCCAAATTACAGCAATTTCAATCGAAAAATGAAGATTTGGAAAAATTGAAACTCGAAATCGAAGAACGAACTTCCGCAATCGAAAAAAAATTCTCTGAACTTCAAACCGTCGTGAAGGATATTGATGTAGAACGCTTGCACGTCGTCGTTTCCAAATTACAAGAAGAATTCGCCAGCACGTTGGAAGAAATTAAATCCAAGTTACAGACTTTGGAAGATACAATGACGAACCTACCATCGTCAGACGAACTGCAGGTCATCGGCAAAAGCGTCGCGAACATAAAAATTCAATTGGAGGCTTATCAAGATTTCGAACACATTCAAACCACCATCGCTACGCTTCAGGCGTCTCTGGAGTTGATCAACGAAGAAATTAAAAATATTCACGCTGAAGCGAGCGCGTTGACGAGCATTCAGGACACGTTAATCACGGTTCAGCAGAAGATCGAATATTTAGAAAATTTGAACGTCGAATCCAATCTTGCTCATTTTCATCACGTACTGGACAACATACAGGGTGATTTGGAATCGTTACGGACGAGCGTGCCTTCGAGCGAAGATTTGGAAAAATTGAAAACGGCGGTGACGGCACTATCCGAATCGAGCGACATCAAAAGTTCGTTAAGCGATCTCGAGAGTAGGGTGGCCAATCTCCCCACCTCCAAAGAATTACACGCTTTGAAAAGGAACATATCTCGAATGCTGAAACGACTAGAAACGGAAACGGCGAACGTGGAACAGATTCGAGACGAACTTGCTTCGCTGGTGTCGACGCTGCCCACTTCGCAGAGCATCGCCGATCTTCACACGCAGTTTACCGAGATGCGAAGCATCGTGAACGATCTTACCGAAAAAAGTTCGAAATTGAATCAAGTCGAGAACCTTCAGAGTATTGTCGTCAACATCAGAGATCAAGTTGGAGTGCTGGAATCCACGCAGGAATCGACGCTGGCCTCTTTCGGTGCCAAGTTGCAAGAACTCAACGAAAACTTCAAGCAGTTGAACGTGGAAGTGAAAATCAAACCGTCATTTTCTACAGTAACGGATACCATAGTCGAATATTTGTTGCCCGTACAAAATACACTGGGACAGCTTCACAGCAACCTCGTTAGCGTCGATACTAAATTCGCTAAACTGCATTCTCTGCAAGCCATCGAAATCAACAGCGTACCCAATCAACAGAGAATCTCCACGTTCGTCGAAGGTAACAAACTGTACATGTTGCATCCTTATCATCCGTACTACAAGTTTCTTCTCGATGGCACGATTCAGATAAATGAATTTTCGTACTGGTCTCACGGCAGAAAAGCTAGCGTTCCCACCATGACCTTGACATCGAATCGTGGTGTCCAGAAAGCAGGAAACATTCCTCTGGCACGTTGGAACGAAACGCGCAACGTATATGAAATACACGAAGACGAAGATCTTACCGTTTTCGACGTGAGTGCCGGCGATAAGCTGATCATTCAAAACACGAGCGAAGTGCCACCCTCTTTGAATCCCATCACGCTGGTGCTTCTCTTCAAACGCAATCTCTAAAAAATGTCTAGGCAAGCCATCGTCCAAGAATTGCATAAACCTGCACGCCGCAACTACGAACGTTTGGCGGTGGTGACCAAGGGCATCGACGACCTCTGGCAAAGTGACCTCGTGGAGATGAGTAGCGGCAATCTAAAAAACGTACATAAATTGAACAAGGGCAACAAGTACCTCCTCACAGTCATAGACACATTTTCGAAATTCGCATGGGCTCTACCTTTGAAGGCCAAAACGGGAACGTGCGTCACGGAAGCATTCAAGACAATTTTTCGCAAAAGCAACAGACGACCACGGTTTTTGCAAACAGACAACGGTAAAGAATTTTACAATGCCGTATTCCAAAAGTTTATTCAAAAACATGACATTCGACATTATTCGACCTTCAGTCACATCAAAGCCAGCATCGTGGAAAGATTTAATCGAACCTTGAAAACACACATGTGGAAACGATTCACGCTTCGGGGAAATTACAAATGGGTCGACATTCTGCCGGAACTCGTCGATACCTATAATAATACGGTACACAGAACGATAGGCATGAAACCAGCTGACGTTACCAAGTCCGACGAGCAGCGCTTAATTTCTACAGTTTACTGTCCAAAGTACACTCCCACGACAAGAAAACCTAAATACAAAATTGGAGACCAGGTGAGGGTTAGTAAATTGAAGCGAACGTTCGACAGGGGTTTCACACGAAACTGGAGCACGGAACTTTTTACCGTGGTTCGAGTTCTACCCGGAAACCGCCACACGTATATAATAAAGGACAGTGGCGGTGAAATTTTATTGGGGCGCTTCTACGAGGAGGAACTCTCTAAAACTAAATACCCCGACACGTACCTTATCGAAAAAGTTTTGCGTAAGAGAGGCGACAAACTTTTGGTGAAATGGCTGGGACTTCCGGACACGAGTTGGATCGATTCAAACGAAGTGATTCTATGAGTGCGTGGAATGTCGTGAAACGTCTACCTGATTCGGAAAATCGAAAAAAGAAAAGGAACGGCAAGTTGCTTCCCGACAGCATCCGCTGTCTGATCGTAGGTCCTTCGGGGTGTGGGAAAACGACACTGCTCATGGACAATTTTCTCCTCGCACCGAATTGGTTAGATTGGAAGAACAGGCACCTGTACGTGTTCTCGAAAAGTTTGGAGCAATCTAAATACCAGCAACTGATGAAACTGTACGATGGTCTGGACATTGCAACGTTCTCTTCGGAAATAAAACCACTCGACGATTGTCGTGAAAATTCAGTCGTTGTGTTCGACGATGTCATCCTGGAAAATCAAAATGAAATTCGCAACTTTTTCACACAAGGTCGTCACAAAGGAATGGATTGCTTCTTCCTAGCTCAAACGTTTTCCAAAATTCCAAAACAGTTAGTACGTGACAATGCTAATTTCATATGTTTGTTTCGTCAAGATCACACCAACCTCAAGCACGCGTACGATGACTACGTAGGCGGAGACATGAACTACAATCAATTTTCGGAACGCTGCTGCTCCCACTGTTGGAACAGTGACGATTTCGGATTCGCGACGATCGACATGACGAGGAAACCCAACGACGGAAAATACAGAAACAAAATCAACGACTTTCTAAACGTTGCAACGTTGTGAGAAACGACGTGTATAAATAACGTTATGACGAAACGAAAAATCGAAGACGAAAATCTCAAGCTTCGCGATTACCTCGCGAAACGCTTCAAAGGTTGGAAATCCGAGAATCGCGGATTCTACGAAGAGAAGAAACGTCAAGATGAACCTGTGATCGACGCCATCAGCGATCTAGGTAAAGAAATTAAAGGCGTCACGGAACAAAATAAAAATTTGATCAACGAACTCGTACCACTTGCAGCTAAAAGTTACACCGTACCCACGCCTATTTCGAGCATTCCTTCGACGCCGTTCGAACTGAAGGACGTACCGGCACGACGTCAAGCCATAAGCAGCACGTCTTCGGATAAAATCGAGTTGGGACCTTTGGCACGAGACTACCTGAGCACAGGGAAGTTCGACAAGGATGAAGTGTTCGGATTGTATCCGAGCATGGAAACCAACGAGGGTGTGGTTTGGAAGATTGGGAAATCGAAAGTCACCTTCGAAGGCAACGACATTAAAGTTAATTTAGGCGATAAGGATAGTTGGAACAGGTATCCGGGTACGGTGGGACTGTGGGAACTCGTTGCCAAAAAGCAGCCGAAAGATTACACCGACGAAGATTACCAAAGTTACAAGGAAATTTTGATCATGACGGATGCCTTGTACCAGAACAACGACGCCTCGCAGAATAGGGTGAAATCGAGCAGCGGTGAGAAGTACAGAAATCTCATCAAACCGATTTGGAACCAGGTCAAAACAGGCAGCGGCGTCAAACTCTACAACACGTTACCCAAAGAATTCGTTTTCGTGAACGACGTGCGCAAGCTCATAGACCGATTGTTGGTTATTGCAGGAGAGGAGAATGCAGGCAATCGTAATTTCTACAACGAGAAGGTTGGCATCGTGGACATGATCAGTGCCAAACTTTCCAACTTCATCGTGAACGACGACAAGGGCATAGGTTACCTCATCAAAATTATCAACACGCTGCCTCCGAGATTCTGGAACGTGGCCGAAGGAAAGGGACTCGTGAACGACATCATCAACAAGTTACCTTTCGAGATGCATTTACCTGGCTACCAGTACTGCGGACCGGGTACCAAACTCGAGAAAAGATTGGAGAGAGGAGACAAGGGTGTGAATCCGTTGGACGCCGCATGCAAAGATCACGACATCGCTTACAACACCACTCGCACCGATCTGGATGCACGTCACGAAGCAGACAGAAAGTTAGAGCATGCGGCTTTCGAAAGATTCGTCAGCAGAGACGCATTGCTGGGAGAAAGAGTTGCGGCACTGGGCACCACCATAGCCATGAACACAAAACAAAAACTTGGGTGGGGTATATAAATAACATACAGTAAAAAAAAAAAACATCATGTCTGGTATAACCGACTTGCCACACGAACTGCTGTGTAAAATATTCAAACATGCAGTAAACGGAGATTGTGAGGATATAAGAAAACTTTTGATCATAGCGAGATCAACGCCGGAATTTCGCATCCCTTGTGAAATGGCTGTCAAGGATTATCTTCGGGAAATTAGCGGCATGAGGTGCGGCGATCTCGACACTCTTTTTTCGGCCGCAGGGGAAAAATTAAACAATAGGTTAGATGAACTGCACGAGGCGAGGCAGGGGAGAAGACGATTCACAGATGATTGGCATAAGTCGAAACAAGAGACGGAAGATATCATCACGCACATCATCGCGTTTTCCGAAGCACAAACTTTCTTCCTCTAACACAGACAAAAAAAAATCTTCGATACAAAAATCTCGTGAAAAAAAATATATATAAAATAACACACATCGTGAAAAAAAAATAATCTTCAGTGTATATATAAATAACACACATTGTGAAAAAAATTAAATTTCTCTAACACACACACTGAAAATTTCTCTTCAATATGACGACTGAAAAAATGAGTGACCTCCAAGCATTAAAACAAATGCTAAATTTGTCAGTAGAGTATGTAAAAATTCAGGAATTGGAAGTCGACAAACCTTACACAATAACTTCCGGTTCAATTGTTTCTACCCAGTATGGTCCCAGGGTGCGTCTGTTGCTCAACGCACAATACAGTCTATTTTTACCGGATCGATACGCTAACATGTTATCCGACGAGAAGCTATCTATTTTAATCGAGAACAAAACTCGAATCGTGTACAAGGGGACAAAGGAACTTCTTGGTAAAAAAACAAAGCACGTAATAGAATTTGTTTAACAACGCTGCGCGGAGTATATCCTTGAAAAAAAAATTGCACGAAACAAAAAAAATCTCGGAACATACATATATATAAATAACATACCGTAAAAAAAATTACACCAAAAAAATCTCAGAACATTTATATATAAATAACATACCGTGAAAAAAAAACATGAAGCCCAAGGGTGTCGTGTACCAGATACCATACTCCAATCTAAAAAATCTAGGTGCCCTCGATGGGTTACTCACCAAGAAACAACGCGAGAAGAAACGTTCTTGCTTGACGAAAGGACACGGAATGAAATTACTTCTCAGCACACCTCAATTGAGACGCTTGCAGCGTTCGCGAAAACAGCAAAAAATCGGAGGTTTCATATTCAGCATCCCGGCCATTCTTGCGGCATTGGGGGCCGTTGGAAGTTATGCCCGGCGGAAGCGCCGCCATCGCGAAAACCGTCATCGACTCGAAGAAGAACAAGGCAGAATTGGAAGAACAGAAACGTCACAACCTGGCTATGGAGAAGAAGGGGAAAGGTATGACCAAAAAACAAAAAAGCAACCTCGATGCTTTGAAGAAATATAAAAAAAAGAAGAAGCCCTGTCCAACTTCGATATTGAATCTCTGATCGAACTGTTGGGAATAAGAAACTTCAGGGGTGTTTTCATGTCCGATTCTCTACCCTCTGCTGTGAAGAAAAAGGAGTATGGCGTGGTCAACCTGGACAGTTACAAAAATCCTGGTACACATTGGATATGCTACCTCAAAATTAACGATAACAATGCATTTGTTTTCGATTCGTTCGGTGGCACACCACCTGCCAGATTGGTGAAGTATCTCAGTGTTGCCAACCTCTACTACAATGACAAACGCATCCAGGGTTTCACCGATGTTAACTGCGGCCACCTATGCCTTTCCGTTCTCGCATACATGTCTAAAATAAATAACCCGTCGGTGGAACATTTTCAGAAAGCATTGTGGAACCTTAAACACGATGGGCGTGTTCCATCTCACGAGCGAATCTTCAATCTTGAAACTCACGCTGCACGACGACATCGTCTATCCTAAATCCGTGGCTCTGCGTGCATTCTACAGCATGTACCTCATACCTAACGTCACGCAGCACAACAACAAAATTAGCGTCGGAAGCGAACACATCGTCGTCACGCCAGGTCAATACAATCTTTCCACTTTGCAAGCTCAGTTACCCAAAGGCACGTACCTTTCTCAAAATTCGGTCACGCACAGAGTGGAAATCCTATCCGCGACGGAGACCGTGGACCTGGGCACCATAGGAGAACTTCTAGGTTTCGAGAACAACACCAAACTCGAAGCTGGCATCAAGCACACGGCAGTCAATATTCCTAAATTTCTAGCCATCGAAACTCTGAACGTTCACTGCAACGTGGCGGAAGGCATGATCACGAAATCCTCGGACGGATTACTGGGAAGTCACAAGCAGACGGGAATCATCGCCACGTTCAAACCCAGTTCCGAGTTCATGGAACCGATCATCTACACACCTTCTTCGCCGATCTATTTTCCAGTATGTCGCAACCGCATAGACGACATAGAGTTGGTGGTGACGAACGAGAAAGGAGAGGTGGTGGATTTCGCAGGTGCAACGACCACTGCCATCGTGGAGATCAACGTATAATAAATAACACACATAGTGAAAAAAAATGGAGCAAATCGAAAGTTACGAATTGCAATCTTTCCCTCCCAACCGTCGCACGTTTGCCAATCTCAACGAAGCGAACAGGGAGATCGAATACGACGTGGACGTAGGGGATGGGTTCGTTCATCCTCACAGAGCAGACCTCTACCTTCAATTCGACGTGGTGAAGAAGGAAAGTGGAGAAGCGTTTCCGCCCAATGCCAATTTGAAACTCGTGGACAACTTCGTGCCTCACCTGTTCTCGCAGGTGGAGGTGAGGAAACACAACACCGTCATCGACAGAATAGATTATCCAGGCATCACGTCGACGGCAGTGGGAACATTGAAATTATCCAAAACGGACGCGGCATACTATCAAGCGGGAGGATTCGAAGCGGGGACCAAAATATCGACGAGAAGTCACACGGTGCTCTTTCCCATGCGTCTGCTGCCGGGATTCTTCTCCGACTACAAGGAGATCATGTGGAAGGGAGGACTGCGCGTCACCTTTCGAAGGGCGGCCAACGACAACGACGCACTGATGCGATACACCAACTTGAACGCCGACGGTACGCCGATAGCCAACACATTACCCGAAGCAGCCAAGTGCGTCATCCGGAGCATGGAATTGAGAATGCCGATCGTGGAATACGAAACGAACTACGCCCTCAAGTACAAAGCGGGGATCTTGAAAAGTCCGCAGGTGGCGATTCACTTTCACGGTTACCAGTGCGTGCAGAAGATGGCGTCGGGAAGTCACATGGAATTCGACGTGACGACTCAGTTCAACAACATACAGTTCGACATGCCAGATTTCGTCGTGGTGCTCTTTCAGACCGGGCGCGATAACAATCAGGAAAAAGATTCCAGTAAATTCGACGACTGCAAAATCAAGAACGTTTATCTGAAGAATGGCAGGAACGAAGTGTTCCCGCGCGAAAATTACAACCTGGACATAACCAAAGACGATTACCTCAAACTTTACGAAGCTTACACGGCTTACAAACGCGTGACCGAGGGAAACGTCGACATGTACTACACCCCCAGCGAATTCAAAATCCGCAGGCCGATGTTCGTCATCAACACCACAAAAAGGAAGCAGGTGGTAGTCAACGATCGCACCAACATCAAGGTCGTCTGCGAGTTCCACGACGCGCTGCCTGCCGATACTCTGTGCAGCGTCATCCTGGTCGCAGAGAAGTCCTTCATCCACGACGTGAAGAACGAGAGGGTCACAGAGCAGTTTTAAAATATATTGCCTTCATCGAGCAAAAATAGTTTTTCTAAAACTTATTACAATTTTTTTTAATCTAAAACACATCCAAAGCACTCTAATAGGATGTAGAGTGTTTTTTAGGATCAAATCGAATTTTTTAAACAAATTGAGAGGGGGGGGGAGGGAAAAAAAGGGGGGCGCTTGCTTGTAGTTGAGTAGTTATCATCAAAACCTATCCAACAAACCCACAATCATCATCCTAGCTCAATTAGGAGCCGAGAAAATCAATGTCTTAGAAAACGTCTTAAGATAATTGTCTTAAGAAAATTTTCTTGACAGACCGGAAGTAACATCTTGACAGACCGGAAGTCGACTTTCTTAAAGATTAAGATATTTGTCTTAAGACGTTTTCCAAGACGTTGATTTTCTCGGCTCCTATGGGGCCTAGAACCATGTAACTTTGATCTATGTATATATCAGTACTTGCCCAACCCTGTGGCCGAGTGGTTAGCACATCGCGCTGCGACGCCAAGAGTCCCCGGGTTCGAATCCCGGTCGAGCATGGTTGTTTGTGAATATCTATTCATCCATTTCATCACTCATCCCCAATCTTCGCAAATTAGCCAAAAGGTACAAAACGCGAAGTAAAATAAACTAAATCAATGAATCAATTAATATACCAGTACTTTTCCTACATGTTCACTCACCTTACAACCCACCCGATCAAAAAATAAAATTTACCCCCTGCGCGCATGCGCACATGTATAAATTTAAATATAAGCTCGATATTGAAAGAAAATATTATTTTTTCTCCTCCTCCTTTCTCTCTGGCCAAGATTGCAAATAATTGCAGGAATAATAATACCATGATATTTTAGACTGTGGGTCTAGGTCATCCAAACCGGACAACATTTGAGTTGGTGTTTTTTTAAGTCCACTTTATGTGCAGTAAGGCTAATCGGGGTTAGACCTACAGTTTCAAGAACCACTTGTGCCTCCAGCGAGTATCGAACCCTTGAATACAAACCTACCTACCACTGCGCCATGGAGGAGGCCCCAGACGACATATTTGCATTACAACAAGCAAAAATAAATTCATATCTGTGCATATAGGAAGTCCAATACATAGTTGGTAATATGTGATGTGATCAGCACCAAACATTTAATTTTTATGTATGTCCGTGTTTGCCCAACCCTGTGGCCGAGTGGTTAGCACATCGCACTGCGACGCCAAGGGTCCCGGGTTCAAATCCCAGTCAGGCTTGGTTGTTTGTGAATGTCTATTCATCCATTTCATCACTCATCCCCAATCTTCGCAAATTAGCCAAAAAATACAAAACGCGAAGTAAAATAAACTAAATCAATAAATCAATCATTAAGTTCCGTGTGTTGCAATCATGAAATTAAATTTTAATTAACATTTTTTTTCCTATCCATCTCTCTCTCAAATCTATATAGCCTGTTCATATTTGGCATGTCGGCCATTTTGTTTACGTGGTAAAAAAAAAATCTCAAACCACTTTTTTGCAAATGTTCGTTCTGTAGCCATAAGTATAATTGGATATAGTTGTCAGATTTTATTTAATTTGAGGTTTAATATCAATAAGCGTGCATAAAAACTAAATATTTTAAATAAAATAAGATTCGAATAACTATGTACTTCCACTAGTCTTTGCGATGACGCAACGGTAGCGTCGTTACCTTGTAATCAAGGGTTCGATACCCGCACAAATAGTTCTTGAAACTGTAGGTCCAACCCCGATTAGTCTTACTGTGCATAAAGTGGACTTAAAACATCAAATCAATCAGTACTTCCACTAGCCTCTGCAATGGCGCAGCGATAACGTCGTTGTCTTGTAATCAAGAGTTCGATACCCGGTGGAGGTACAAGTGGTTCTTGAAACTGTAGGTCCAGTCTCGATTAGCCTTACTGTGCATAAAGTGTACTTAAAACATCAAATCAATCAGTACTTCCATTAGATATCAAAAACACGCAACTCTCCTCTATTTTTTTTCTTGCTTTCCTCTAACAATTTAACACATTCATTTTTTTTAAATATGCCCCCCCACACATATTTCCTACCTACCAACAACGGCACACGGAACAAAAAAAGATATTCCAGCTACCAAGATGCATGCTTCAAATATATAAAAGCAGAGAGAGACATGAAACATCTTCTATATTCTCTCTCTTTTTGCATGTTTTGTGAGTATATTTTCTTCCACAATACATAAGAGCTATTTGGTTTTCAAGAAGTTATACCTTCCTTCCACAATCTCTTATATCTGTTTGGCTAGTTTCAAAAATCAACTCACAAAAGCAAAGCCATACTTATAAATCAAAGCCAACTCATGCAAGCTAAGAAACAAAGTTACTTACTTTTGGAAAATACTGCAGAAATGCTCTTCACTAACGTTCAAAATAAAAACAGAACTTTCTACACCAGCGCTTTAAGTTTTATACGGTTTTCTAATAAGGTCAAAAGTGAAATGTTAGCCAACGCAACGTGGACCAATAGAAATCCGAGACAATCCGCTCTAGAAGATTCTTCCCCTACATTTCAGCCACATCATTTTGAATAATGCATCGCATTGCATCACTGGTATCTATGCTGTTAACTGACGTCACTATATATACTTCCGTCATCCCAAGGCCTACGTATTGTTGAATTTTGTGTTATTGCGTCAATGTTGATAGCATGCGAAATCCCTTTCGCATTACAGGTATTTCAATGTAATAAAAAAGCTTTAGAATTTCATTAGAGATAAGAGGACTTGCATCACTGGTATCTATGCTGCTAACTGACATTACTATATATACTTCCGTCATCCCAAGGCCTACATATTGTTGAATTTGTGTTATTGCATCAATGTTGATAGCACGGAAAACCCCTTTCGCATTACAGGTATTTCAATGTAATAAAAAGGCTTTAGAATTTTCATTAGAGATAAGAGGACGGTATTTCGAAACCAACACAATGCAATTTCCTGCTCATTCTCGTAACGTACTCCATATTCGAGTGAACGTATTTTTGTTTAATATCGTAAGTCATTTCAAATGTAGGTCAAAAAGCGAGGTAGCATAAAAGCAAAATTTGCAGAAAGTAAAAAAATAGCTTAAAAACTGATGCCAGAGCTTTTCTTCTGTCTAATTTTCTCTCATTGTAGGTTAGTTTAGCCCGTAAAACAGATTACGCTGAGAGCAGAAGCCTATTAGCAGGTTGTAGTAGATTACACTGAGGGGAGACGGGGGGGCCTTACAGTAAAAAGAGACAGCAGCCTTATAGGAAAATGTCGTAAGTCATTTCAAATGTAGGTCAAAAAGCAAGGTTAGCAAAATTTGCAGAAGGTAAAAAAATAGCTTAAAAAGTAATGCCAAAGCTTTTCTTCTGTCTAATTTTCTCTCATTGTAGGTTAGTTTAGTGTGTAAAAAACAGATTACGCTGAGAGCAAAAGCCTATTAGCAGGTTGTAGTAGATTACACTGAGGGGGAGCTTACAGTAAGAGGAGACAGCCTTATAGGAAAATATCATAAGTCATTTCAAATGTAGGTCAAAGGGCGAGGTAGCATAAGAGCAAAATTTGCAGAAGGTAAAAAATAGCTTAAAAACTGATGCCAGAGCTTTTCTTCTGTCTAATTTTCTCTCATTGTAGGTTAGTTTAGCCCGTAAAACAGATTACGCTGAGAGCAGAAGCCTATTACCAGGTTGTAGTAGATTACACTGAGGGGGGGGGAGAGAGGGGGCCTTACAATAAAAGAGAGGCAACCTTATAGGAAAATGTCGTAAGTCATTTCAAATGTAGGTCAAAAAACGAGTTAGCATAAAAAAATAGCTTAAAAAGTGATGCCAGAGCTTTTTCTGTCCATTTTTCTCTCATTGTAGGTTAGTTTAGTGCGTAAAACGTCGTAAGTCATTTCAAAAGTAGGTCAAAAGGCGAGGTAGCATAAGAGCTACATTTGAAATAGGATAAAAAATAGCTTAAAAAGTGATGCCAGAGCTTTTTCTGTCCATTTTTCTCTCATTGTAGGTTAGTTTAGTGCGTAAAACGTCGTAAGTCATTTCAAAAGTAGGTCAAAAAGTGAGGTAGCATAAGAGCTACATTTGAAATAGGATAAAAAAATAGCTTAAAAAGTGATGCCAGAGCTTCTTCTCTCCATTTTTCTCTCATTGTAGGTTAGTTTAGTGCGTAAAACGTCGTAAAATAAAAAGTAGGTCAATGGGCGTTGCTAGAACATACGCCTTACAGGAAAACATCATAAGGGGAGACAGCCTTATAGTAAAATGTCGTAAGTCATTTCAAAAGTAGGTCAAAGGACCCAGCCAGAACCTACCATTCCACCTACTAAAATCTGCTTTTATTTCCAGAGTTATTTGTGGCTTTTTTGGTGAAAAATATTCGCACCCTTGCTTTAAGATGTATCAACGGAGAACGATTAGTTAATATTATGCGTCAAGAGTGATCATCATTTACGCTTACGTTAATTGGAGATTCATTATTAGCGTTGGACGTCTCGTCCCTTAAATCTATCTGTGGTCGACAAAGGAATCCATTGCCATGATAAGGCAATTCGCAACGTATGAAATAGATACGAAAGGTACCAAACTTCTTTTAATGTTTTAAATTTCATTCTGTAGATAATTGTGCTCTAACTTCTGCAAAATGGCCTTAATTCACTGAAGTAAAATTTCGAACACGTTTCTTTCTTATGTTTTAGTTTTTCGACAATAGTGCTATTATCTTAGAAGATAAATTTATTTCTACGGTAGGCATCTCCATGGGTATAATTTATGGAGACCCTACGGGCGAGTTGCCGTAAAGCGATGCTACTCATCCCATTCGTCATTTCATCATTCACATTCATCATCGAGAGTAACACAACAGGCAATACAACAACAAAATAAAACACAAATAATACCACATCTAGAATATAGCTGCGTTTGTATGTCATGTTTGCCTCTTGAAGTATCTTTTGATTAACGTGATACGATACAGATGACTTATGATAATCGTCAGTATTTTGTAGTTCTTTAAATGTAACATGACATTTTTGTGTTCTTACATTGAGCAGAAATCAAATACTGATATATTGGGTTGGTGCGAATGAAATGTCCGGCCCAGGTGCGTCATTCATTGCCAAAGGCCAAAAAAATCAAAACTACAATACCTGGTTAATCAAAATAGTCGCCGTCTGCAACCACACACTTTTGTCATCGCTCAGCCAACAATTGGATTCCATGGCGAAAGAAGTCTGGAGTCTGCGAAGCAAATATCTCTTCAACGGCATGTTGCACCGCCCGATCATCAGCTAAGGTCTTCCCTGTCAGGAAGTGATCGAGATGCCGGAAGAGATGGTAGTCAGTGGGAGAGAGGTTGAGAGAATATGCTGGCTGAGGAAGGGTTTCATATTGCAACTCATGGAGAGTCTGCACCGTCCTTTGCGCGACATGTGGTCGAGCATTGTCGTGCAACATGAGGACACCATGTCTGTGGACCATTGCTGGATGCTTGCGGAGAAGTTTGTGGTGCATTTCATGGAGTTCAGCACTGTAACGATCTGCATTGATGGTTTAACCTCGCCTGAGAAATACATGATGGATCACACCCACCATAGACCACCATACCAGCAACAACACTTTCCGTGGGTGGAGAGGTGGTTTCGGAAACCGCCTTGCACGTTGATCACGATCCAACCATTGTCCTGATCGTTTACGATTCTCAGATCCATTTTTCATCTGAAGTGACAATCCGATGCAGGAAACCATCCCGGTTATTCCTTACTCTCAGAGAACTGCACACCTCCAGACAGCGAGTCTTGTTGACCGGTGTCAAATCATGTGGTACTCATGAGTCCAACTTTTTCGCTTTACCGATCGCACGGAGCCGCCGAACGACAGTGGTATGGTGTATGCCTAACTCGTCTGCAATGGCACGAACACTTTTCCGAGGATCCGCTTCCACGGCGTTCCTGAGGAGCTCATCCGAACATGATGTTGGTCGATGGCCACGGGGTTCATTTTGTAATGCTGTGTCACCGGAACGAAATTTGACAAACCAACGGTGAACGGTGCGTTCAATTGCCATTCGTGGCCCAAATGCACTGTTAGTGTTTTTGGCGGCTTGCTGAGTAGAATGTCCCAGTTTGAATTCGTAAAGACAAATCACTCGCAATTGTGTGTTCTTCATGGTGCACTTTCAGACGACCCTGTTCAGCAACACACTGGCTCCTGACTGTCTGGGTGCTCCAGCCTGTTTGCTGGACGTATACAGAGTTTATGACGTTAGACCCGTGACCTCAGTCAATCCCTGTGTTGTGTTGTTGAGGTGAGTTTCCCACCAGACGTCAAAGCGGACATTTCATTCGAACCAACCCAATATTTGAATTACTTATACTTTCCACGTAATTTTTGCTAAACTTATAGTTTCTTTTACTATGTTTTTGTAATCAAATATTAAATAGACTGCTAGTTCTACGACGGATTTTTAACTTTGGAAGAGAGACAGTTAAGAAGTCTTTAAACATTTTATGTACCGGAAATAAAGCGTGCTTTGATGGTTTGATGTCCGATCTTTGATACAAGACAACGCAAGTTAAGGTATTTTTTCATCCTCAAAGAAAGTATAGAATCAGAGAAACATGCCAATAGGTGTAAAGAAACCAATTTTATTAATACAAGTAATACCACTAATGATGAAGACTTTATTGTATCACAATCTTATTATCACCAGAAAAATGCTTGAAAAATCACATTACTCTTAGAAATTTATATATACACAGAAGATAAATTAATATTCTTAGAGACAAAAACAATCAATTTCCACATGATGTAAAGAAAAGTGCCACTCATGTACATTGCATTAGTTAATAAACGAAAGAGTTATTTACATTCGAAATTTTAGTTTCAAACGGAACTTGTCCTGCGTACCTTTCATTTTTAAACCAGAGGAAGATTTGTATTGTCCCACATTAGAACTATGGCAATATTATTCTCAACTTTCCTGTGTGAATTAAAAATAATAAAGTACTTAATCAAATATTATAGAATTGCTGAATGTTGAATCCTGATTCTTACGCAATATATACTCTGTCTTTTGTCAAAAAGCATTTATTTCTTTCGCCTTTCAGGTACAATTCCAATTCTAGCAATCACTAACTGATAAGGTTTGAATTAAATGAAAAATGCCACATACAAAAAAATATAGCTCATGAGACAACGTTATAAAGAAAAATCGAGTTAAATTCATACACCATAAAATATATATTAACAATAGCAGGAAAAGGCACACAATAACACCAAAGATCTTTTATCCACTCTTCTCTAGGTTAATTCTTATTAAGTTTGATTCTTACAAACATCAAAACAAAGATGAAAGAGTGCCATCTTCAAGAAAATATGTTTTTTTGAAGGGACATCATGAATCCATTCAAATTATATTGAGATGACTTGTTGCTTTATGAACATTCTCTCTTTCTCTCTCTCTCTCTCTCTCACAAACATACATAATCGCGCACATAGGACACAACATTAGATTGAGTTATCAGTGAATTTAAGTAATCAACCCACATGAAGTTGGATTTTTATATCAGTTCTTCAATTAAAATCTGAATTTAGAACAATCTAGTTTTAACTAGACAAAGCTTGAGCTGCAACAAATGTCTTTTAGTTTAACTAACGTTAAGAAAATAATCAGAAATAAATACTTGTGATATTTGGTAACACTGTTAAGCCTTGTTTCAATGTTAATAAAACATTCAAATGCTGACCAAAGCAAAATTTATTGTATAAAAATAAAATAAATATACTACACTAAAGTCGTAACGTTTCCACCGCCTAACAGGGTCTTCATCAGACAAAAATCCACACTAAATTGCTGAAGAAGACCCTGTTATAGGGTGGAAACGTTACGTTTTTAGTATATATATATACTTATTTCATTTCTTATACAATAAATTTTGCTTTGGTCAGCATTTGAATGTTCTATTGTGACATTTATGTTTCAATTTAGTATCTGCTTCTTTGCCTTTTGATTTTTAGATGCTGGCTACAACTATAGGGGCTAAATGTAATAAACATACATTTAAGTCCGAGTACGAACCCTAAGTTATCTTCCCAGTTAAGGATGTTTCTTTGCAATTGTTCCATTATATGGTTCGTCATTCATCCTCTTCGTAGCTACTAACCCAAGAACCAAAACAGCGACATGAAAATTATAGAAATGTGCAATTACATTGCTGAATTTGTTACCTTTGATATTGTGCAAAGGAAACCCAACAGTGTTGAGTTTGAATTAACGAAATTAGATTTAACTTACTTTCTTATGTTTTTGTCTAGCTAAAACTAGTTATAACAAAATTTATGTTACAGACATTGTCGCTTTTTATCACGTTAAACTCACTGGACAAATTTTTAGTACCACACCTTTCTCCAGAGTGTCCACATACTCAAACATCATAGTTTGAAACAGTCCTCATGCTGAATAGAAGCTGTATCTTCCAAAAGCTGTTCTCGGCAGTACAGATTGGGTGTCCACAATAACGTAGTGCGTCAGTCTTATGTGTACGACCACCTTTCTCTCGTCTCCGGGACAAGTGCGTTTCATCTGTGGTGAAGTTCATGTTTGTCCTTTTTCAGAATGTCCTGTTCAGCACTTGGCAAGTTGCGTGTCACGTCAGTGTCCAGCAAGAAGTTCTGCACGTCAAAGACACCAGTGACGTCAGAAGTGTCGTCACGACGATTGAGGCACTTGGGTACGTTGATGCTGATCTGACTGCAAAGGGAAGACATCAAGATTAGTAAGTAATCTTTCATTTCTAATGTCTTAACACATTTAACTGTTATTAACTATGGTGGAAACAAGTAGTTCTTGTGTGGATTGTTTAAGTAATGAGATGTCAACAGCGAAGGAAACTTTTCCAAACCAATAATTCAGAATAGAGAAGCAGGTGGGGCGTGTCAATTTTCTTGAACAGTCTTGACCATAGGCGTGCGCACGGAGGGTACCAGTATCCCCCCCCCCAAAATGTAGAAAGTACCATTAAAATAATGAAATATCCGTGTTTAAAAATTAATGAATTTTGTTGCATTCTCCCCAAAACGTAATCATGTAGTAAAGGTTTTTTTTTTACTTTATAAATCGCACAGAGCTCCATCACAAATTGTATCTGAAAGGTGGAACTCTACGGTTTAAAATGATATAGAATACATAGTATTAACTATCAAGTGAATTAAAAAACATAGAAAAGTAAACCTACATATTTACAGTGTATTTAAAGAGAAGTGGTCAGCTGATAGACACGATTACATGCAGATATATAGCTTTGTGTTGTATTTCATTTGTTAGACCTTGTTTTTCTGTATTGATTTTCAACTATGGAATTTCATTTCCTAGCCATCTACAGTAATAACGAAAGCCGAGAAATTATAATGTTAAAATTTCATCTTCATATGACAAATGGTTTCTGTGAAAAAGGAACATGAAGTTACAACAATTAAGCTAACATTGTCCAGATAGGCAACTGAAACTCCCTTTAAAGCACCCTAAATAAATTAGTCTAGGCACGCCTATGGTCTTGACGTTACATTACTGAATGTTATTGTTGCTAATGCACCGTGCAACTTATCTTTCAATAGCCTCACGAAAGAGTAGTTTTTGGTATTCGTGTACTACTTTCCTCAATTTTTTTGCTGCTTTTCTATTTATTTTTATGATAATCTCGACAACGAAGATGAAACGATGACAAGAAACATCCAAAACCAGATCAGGACGCGAACCCGAAACCTTTGTGGCGTGATCATGAGTCACTTGCTCATCGCACTCGTCCACTAGGGCGTTTCGTGTTCATGCCCGTCAGACTAATACCAAGCTTCTTGAAATAAGAATTTCTCAAAGGTTATTTTAAGTCAAATTTATATTCACATGGAGTAATTGGAACTCGGCCTACAGTGTAAAGTGAGATCCTAACCACAGCGCAATGTGCTTTCATAGGGACCAAACCCGGGATCCCTTGATTACAAGACGACAGCGTTATTCGTATTTGGGAAGTTGTGAATTGAAGCTCCACTAACAATCAGCAAGCAACGATTTGACTTTGTCGTACACTATAATTCAAACCTTGCGACGGCAGTATTGAGAATGACTACTTTTGCTTGCGTGTTCAGGAGAAAAGACATTTCTCATACTGATCATATCAACTTCCACCATGTCCAAGCTCCTTTTCATCGGAGTCCAGATAAAGATTCTTTCAAATGAATAACTTTTCTATATATTTTTTTACAAGCAGCTAAAAAAAATTATTGGAGGAAGTATTTTCAGTATGTATCATAAGAATTGAGGATTCCTGATGCAGTATTCTGGAGACGTTTCTATGGGTTTTCCCGCACGTGATTTCTGTAGACAATTTGGAGATTTGGAGAGTTAGTATCACTCTCATCATATAACCATTTGTAGGCTTTATTTACTGTAAATAAACACTCTTTCTTTCAAGATTGTTTTGACCAAAACACGTGTGTCTTGCATTTTTTATCTGCAATTTACTTCCTCTGTTCTTTAATTTAGAAAATCGACTAAAGTATTTTGCGTAGTCCAGATTTTTATTTTTGCTGATGTTTTGTTTGTCTGGTTTTGTTCTCTTCCTAACGCTCGTTGTCAACATTTATCATTTGGTTCCCAATAATCCACAAAATTCCCATATGTCACTACTCACGTGATGTCATCCCTTATTGGGCCAATTGACACTCCTTATGACGGAAAATGGCTTTATTTATTGCTTTCACGACTAAAAGTATGCCAGATCGATACGATGCTAATTGGGCTGGATTTCCACAATATTTGCCTATCGAAATGATGGGAATTTGTATAATTGCCATTTCAGGCAGTGATTTTGTTCTTGACACCATACCTGACAAAGAATAATTCTGATACATGAGTAAGAGACGCACAGACTACAACATTTGGCTGATGAAAAACAGAAGCTTGACAGGGATTTGAGTAAACAAAATTTTACTAAATGCAAAATGCAGGGTTGTATTAAAAATTTAGCTACCGATGAATACAAGGTTGAAATTATTTTGTTCTCGAGACAGTGAATTGAATGAACAAAATTTGGCTGTAGTGCCTCCTCGGTGGCTCAGTGGTGTCGGCCCCCGTGGTGGAGTGTTTAGCACATCGCGCTACGACACCAGGGGTCCCGGGTTCGAATCTCGGCTCGGACATGTATGTTTGTGATTGTCTGTCCTGAAATTGAGATTTGAGTGAAATGATATAAATAAATGAAGTGTGATGGGGGAAGCTTCCGCTTAGGGGCTTTCCTTTTATATATAAAAAAGAGTGGTAGCGTCGTTGCCTTGTAATCGGATCCCACTTTAAATTGTAGGTCCAGTCCCGATTAGCTTTACTGTGCATAAAGTGGACTTGAAAAACTAACTCAACAACAACAACAAAATTTGGCTGTAGGCTATCATATTCATCCAGAAATAAACGAACCTAATAAACAGAATTTTACTGACGATGAACGCAAATATGAATCATCTTGACCTTGACACAGAGGGGAATTTATCTGACAATGAAATTGAGGCAGAAGTCATATTGACCTTGAGACAAATGTGAACTAAATATGCAAAGAAAATTCGGCTGACAGTGAATGCAGTCTGACATTATCTTGGCCTTCATACAGATGTCAGGGAAGGGAATTATAGTAAACAATTTTTGAGCGACTCTGAACGCAAGTCTGAAATCAACTTAGTCTCGAAAAGGCGGCACAATTTTTTTCGAGTACACAATGTTCATCGTATAAGCTGGGACATTCCATTGTCGCAGGTGGGACGCACAAACTACATTTTTTATATTAAAGTAGCATTTTACTGTGAAATAAATTACGAAACTTAACACTGTTGATTAAGCGTAAATACCTTAAAATATTTTCCCCTTTTCCAGATCTATAGCTTTAATTAACACTTTTGTGGCACGGGTGTGATAGATAAAACACGGCCTCTTTATTTAAAAAGAAATTTATTTTAATTTCTGTGAATTTTCAAATGATGAAAAATATTATTTATGACAAGGAGAGAAGGTAAGTATCCTTTGAATATTCTAGTGGAGTTGAAGGGAAAATATAATAGTTAAAGGATGAATTAGTTGTTTTTTGGTGTCACGGGTGAAACGCAATACAAAACAAAAGTACAAAAAGTTAAAATAAACTAACAATGTGTAAAATACTTTCTACCTTCTAACTTAATTATGTATAATACTTTAATGTGTATCCAAATGACAATTTTAGATTGTTGACTCACGAGATAGAATATTTACAAGATTGCATTTAACTTTAACAATTGAGATTCAAGATTGCTTTGACATACAATGCCCCAGCTATATAATATTAGAGAGAATGCGTATGTTGAAAGGATTCTCTCGGGCTATGGACCAGGTGAGTTGTGGAAAAGATTCCAAGCTTTCGAGAGCTCTCATCTTCAGGGTAGAACACAATTTACCTGGTCGAATATTTTCTCTCGGAAAGCTCAAGACTTACAACAGAAAGCGTATGGTTTGTCCTGTGCAAAAATAATAAATTCTAAAATGGTATTGTCTTTCCTTTGAAAACCTAAGACAAAGAGAAATCTTTCTAAATATATGATTGAATATGCTCTCCCTTCACATACAAATAATGACTTTCGTCTTTAATAACAATAATTTAGATCTCGTGTAGTAGTTCAGTTTTCAGAATACCTAGTACGAGTCGTGACCAAACATCAGGTTGCACTGTCATGTTTTATGTTGTATTTAACAACCGAAACGTGAGAAAAGGGGTGAACAAATTGAGAAAGACAATTACTTTGTAGCAGAGCTTCTCTGTTCCCTAGAAGAGACTCGTTGTGGTTGCCCATGACGCTCTCCGTGCTGCCCTTCCAGAAGTCGAAGGAGATCTGAGCGACGCAGCGGACCTTCATGCTCCCCTGCACGAAATGGTGAGGCCTGGCGTTGAACCTCAGGCCCAGGGTGGACGTCGCCAGCCCCGAGTGGTGGTGGACCGCGTCGTACCGGACCAGCGACTCTGCACCCACCTGGAGAAGATAGAGAGGGTGAAGATAATACAGAGACGCAGGTAATTTTTTTTAAAAAAAATATATATGCGAGAAAAGGATTGTACATGTGCAAATCATGTTACAATATTTTGGATTCAGTACAAGTAAACTATGCACATTCATGTGAGAACTTTATTTGGAACATTTGCCCCATGTGTTCAACAATGGCTAATCAGCTAGTGAATACCGTTATTTCTTCTTAGACTAGTGTTTTTCTTCTTTTCATCTTGGAGCTACTCTGAAAGTTTCCATACCCTTGTGTCCTATCACCCTGTACCTGAAAATGTGGGTTGGGGGGGGGGGGCAGGTGTGATAACACATGCGAATTACACATAAGAAAATCAATTTAATGTGATTAATTAAATAAGAAGTCAACACGATTCCAAATTGCGAGCAATATCTCCTAACATTTCCTTTGTGAAAATTTTTATTAAGAATATACAAAGAGATTTAGAACAGCTTGGCACACGAACAACGGACATATTGAAAAGATACCCAACAAAATATTCATTGTGTCGCATGACATGGAAATTTGGCACGCTCTTTGTCTGGTTCTTGGAAATGTCTGTAGAGGTAAGACAGCAGCTGTATGGAAAAATACTGACATTTTCATGATTTCATTGATTCTGCTACAAGATCTCTTTTATTGTATTGCTGTCTGACATTACTTTATTACATATAAAATTATTGCATAAAGGTTACTCAAATGTTATTTGCAGATTCCTGGTTCGCGGTGATAGTTTAACTAAGTGCAACCTTTTAAACATAATTCTATACCTTATCATATATCATATGAGATGTTTAGCCAATAACACACTTCATATTGAATCGATTTGTAACACAGTTCAAAGATGGATCGAGCGACCATCACGAGCGGAAGTACGTACATAAACATACGACTGGTTTCGGCAGTATTTTCATTATAAACTGTTCAGCATTTGGAACCGTGGACTGCTATACATACTCACCTCCTTATCATTGATGAACCACTTCAGCTTTGAGACTGGGAAGGATTTTCCTGAAGTGCAGTTGAGGTTCACTTCTTCATCCACCTGGGACAGGTTCCGGAGTCCAGTAATGTGTGGGTCGTTTTTCGGTATGACTGAGAAAGAAACAGAACATTCCATCAGACATAGCAGTGTGTGATATGATAAACATGGATACCAATATTGTGCGTTATTTTGCTTTTACACTGAAGAAAGTTCGTGATAAGCGTATTGTTCGGGTTACTTCCTGATAGCAGGTAATTGGTTATCTATTTTATGTAAGTTTTGAATTTCTTGTATCGTTTTCTTGCATTTTCATGCAGAATATGTGTACTTGTTTAATACTAAAATATGTAATGGAGGGATGTACCAAAACAAAGCAAAGGGTTTATCAAGAATATTATGTTTCTTAATGGCTTGTAATAGTTATTACCCTAATAATAGCATCTTTATACTTATAAAAGTAAAAAAAAACACAGCCAGTGTAATTCTTTGTGAGACTGTGTCATTCTGTCATCAGCGTAAGAGGCGGCGATTGTGTTCCAAAATGGGGGTCAAAGACAGTTTACTTTCTCTTGGTACATAAGGTTTAGTATAGTACAGGGGCAAAAGTGGCAGGAAGGGGGAGCAACTGCTCCCCCTCGCCCCCCTAATCGCCGCCACTGGTCATCAGCGTAAGAGGCGGTTCAACTAAATACTAGTTTTCATCATGTGTACTTTTCAGTTTGTTTCCTTTTACAAATCAATAAACTCACGTAACTTGTTAGCTTTCAATAACATTTCAGCCATAACTGTCGTGTTGACCAAAAACTGCTTTGTATTAGTTGAAAGGGCTTACTTTGGAGATTTTTGGGACTATTTAAGAGCACACGTGTTAGTTAACTTTATTTGAACTATTAATAAATACAGGGTACTTCAGAAAGATATCCACAGTCCCACAACTTCACAACGAATTACAATACTGTAAAGCACTATAGCCTACATAAGGTGACCATACGACCCGTTTTTACCGGGACAGTCTGGTCCATATATTTAAGAAACCACTATTTATCCCGTTTTATAAAAGTTATCTTGAAAACCAAGTCTAAATTTCAGAACATTTCATACTAACAAAATATGTTTTGTGTGTGTTCCGTTATTTGTAGAGCAGTGAATAACCATGCAACAACAATTTAAATTTCCAGTCTTGACACAAACTCAAGAGAAAAATCTAGAGTTGAGTGTCTGAAATGTGGGGTAAGGTTTTCTGGGAGATTAAGCGCTTGATGAAGAATAAAGCTTCTAAAGAAGATTGGTTCTTCTGCTAAATACTTCTGGCATTACTCAACTTCAACATAAAGGTTGATTAGAAAGGACGAGAAACGCTATGTAAGTCATACCAATATCGTAATTAATACCTTTTGAAACTGGGAGATCATATTTTATTTACTGTTTATAATGTATCATTTATGTGATACATCCTTTAATAAATAATAACAATATCTTACTAATAACAATAATTTTATGATTCTTCAGGAGGGGGGACAGTAAACTGATCTCCTTGGAATGTCCCGCTTTTGAGTCAAAATATTATGGCCACCCTAACTATACATGACTAGCAAGTAAACCTCTGAAAGCTTCCTTTAATGGTTACAAACATTCAGCTTATCATGCGACAACGTTCCCGAAACTTCCTCTGAACCATGCTAATGAAAGTTGTCTTGCAGAACTCCGTTGCACAAAACACATTTGTTTTACCTGCGTCGTTATTTTAGTTGGAATGTAATCAAATTGGCTGAAATTAAACTTTAGGAGTTTTCCCATTCCCCTTGTGTATGTACATCATTGTGTTGCAGTTCACTAAAGGAACATGTGAAAATGTAAAGATATTTTTGAATTACCCTGTACATACAGATAAATATTTGTTTCTATTTGTTATGCTAGACATTACTGTAACATACATACCATAGGAAAGAGTTGGAATGTGACACTTCTGCGTGATGCACTTTCTTTTAACGCAACCGTATATGTGCTGAGTTGAACTATACGATTTCAACTTTTATCATATCTTTGGTTGTTTTTTTACTCCTCAGAGTGCTTTTAATTCTTTGAGGAGTTTTTATCTATTAATTTAGCCAGAGGTTCCAGCTTCAAAACCCGGCCTTATTCTTTGTGAGTGGCCCTTTATCAATTACACAGTATCATTACTCATCCTCACCTTCGCGATTACCCAAAATTGGCAGAAAATCAAAGTCAAATAAATGAAATCAATTAATCAATCGATAAATGTTCTTACACAGTGCATGAGCTCTGTCGTACATTTCCAATGATGAAGAATCCAATTTCAATCAATCAAGAATTTAAAGAACCAAACCCATAAAGTATTCTCATTTATTGTATTCGGACAATTCACGTAAAGTGCGAACGGATTCATGTATTCATACTTACAACACGTTCCCTTTTGAACTAAAATCAAAGTTTGCTAAATAAAAAAAAAAATGCTGTCTGTGATAAGGTTGGAAAAGAACAAAGGTGCAATCGATATTACCTAGTAATAATTGAAACATGAAAGTTTTTACAGCATTGCAAATTGGAATAAAAAAAACCCTATTCGCTGGCGCAAATTAGAACAGTAATGAAAAAGAGAAAAAAAATGATTGTGATGAAATGGACAAGTTTTGTAATAATACGTATATTACGATTCTCTTTGTAATTTTTAATTTAAATTGTATATGTTTTTTGAATTGAATATTTTTTTCAAAAGTTTTTACAGGCGTCGACGGGAAAAAAGCATTGCAGATTGGAATGAAAAAAAAATAAAAAAAACCTATTCGCTGGCGCAAATTAGAACAGTAAAGAATAAGAGCAAAAAAAGTTGAATGTGATGAAATGGACAAGTTTTGTAATAATACGTAAATTACGATTCTCTTTGTAATTTTTAATTTACATCGTATGTGTTTTTCTAATTAAATATTTTTTTGTGTCTATTCTTTGAGCTTGTATATTCTGACACCCAAATATTTATTAAATAACTGTGAAGTTTGAGCTTGAATTTTAAGTCCACTTATGTACAGATAGGCATAGACTAATCGGGACTGGACCTACAGTTTAAAGCGGATTTAAAGTGGAATGGGATCACTATGTGCCTCCACATGGTACCGAACCCGGGTCGCTTGATTACAGAGCGATGGAACGGAAGATACAGGTAATTTGTCAAAGAGTGAAGGAGTACTTCAATCAAAGAAGATTGATAACGAAGTTGGGGAATAACGTAATGTGTAACGTTTTCGGCCCTTCGGTTCCCGGTAGAGAAGGCACATTACAAAGGGATTTGAGTCTCACTCTAAACACTGTGATACCAATGGAATTTCTGAAGAAATGCGGTTTTGTTTTTTCAGAAACCAGTAGCTTCGTGGTTGACAATAATATGTAGATAATCATACTTGTTCGTGCTGTGGAGTATGAACATATGGTTTGGTCGAATGTTCTTATATGCCTATATTGCAAGTCCAAAGTAACAGGGTAACAGTAACATGAGCCTGTATCCTCATATGATGTGAACTGTGCAAATACCCTTAGTGCTTACGTACCCATTGCAATTTTAATAATTAAATCCTCCTTTGAAACGCAATGCATTTCTCTTAGAAAAATATACATTTTTAGCTGCCGATTAGCGATATATTGAAATAGTTTGAATGGTCGGTAAACTTTCAACACACCTTAATGTTACAGCTTATTTTATTTCCTTGTATTGTGTAGTCTAGTCGTTAAAGCGACATAGAAGGGTAGTAAACGGACGAATCAATACATACTATTTAACCGTTGACAGCAAGTTTGATGTATGACGTTGTTTGCTAACAAAATTCTACCTTCTGCACGACGATGCACGTTCTCATATGATTGCGCTTTGGTTGCGTTTTAAATCGCCTGGCCGTGCGTAAATATGCGCACATATTTCCTCCTGGAAATCGTTTCATGTTTGTTTGATAGGTTCCATTTATGCGGCGATGTTAGGCTTGAAACTTCAACGACGGTTCCGTCATATTATTGGTCCGTTAATAATTCCAGGCAGCAAGTCACGCTTGCGGAAATTAAAGCTCAGAGATGATCTTCGCCATATTTATTATTCAAGTTGCGCGTGGAATGGATGAACTCGCTGGATGTGATTTTTTTTGTGTTTCTCCCTCGGCAATCTCTTATTTAATTTTTCAGCGAAATTTGGTTTCTTCTTGTCCCCGAGTTATGGCGGAGGAGCGTTTTTTCTTCTTCTGAAAACAGATTATAGTCTCACCGTATACATGACGTAACGGATTGTTTATTCATATGAAGAAGACAGGCAAAGAGGTCAAAATCGTAGATTGAGATTCAAAATCTGGGGGAAAAGAGTGTTTCCAAACACAGTATTGTTTCTCTAAGTTTGGTCCTTGTTTCTGGACATGTGTGGACAATTGGTTACTTTTATTTGGTTACGCTTTACTTTTATCTGGCTTTTCAAGGATTTTTTTGTGGCCTGTGGCGTACCCTTACGGGAGTGATAGGGTATATAACCCCGCCTTTGGTTCAGATTTCAATGTAAAAGAAATAAAGTGTTGGCCTATAAAGCAGTGTTTTCTAATGCTAATGCAAAGGGCATTCACAAATTAGTTCATAAAAGTATGCTGTCGTAGCAACTGAACCAGCTTAAATGTCGAGGTCAGGTGAGTTTTAAATGTCCTGCTGAATAATCAAGTTCACTATACATCTGTTAGAGTATGTATCGCATGTGTACAATGTAATGCTCCTGTAAACATATGGTCCGAATGCATATTAGTTTCTGGCATTGTATGGAATCCGCCACCCCCTTCCTCTCATTGCCACTTTATTCGTTATGTGCAACTTCATGCTCCATTTCCACATTTTCACAGGTTCCATCTTACCTCAATCTGGACATGGTGGAATGATAGCTTTGCCACCACGATTTCCTGATCTGGAATCTTTGGATTTCTTTGTTTGGGGCTACGTTAAAGGCAGTGTGGTATTTAAGACATTTCCAGTGGGGGGAAATTCTACTGACTGTCTAGGGACAGCATGAGATAATGATTTTATGCCATATAACATTTCTCCCAATGGATAAAATTTATCAAGCAGAGGGGGGGGACACAAGTACCCAGAGAGGAGAAATCCCCCCCTACAAATACCACCCTGGTTAAAGGCAAAGTTTTTGTTACACCTCTTCTTTCAAGTCTGAACGAACTGCGATTTTGGATAACCGAAGCAATTGCAACAACAGACGGTTATATGATTCGTAAGATTTGGGACAAATCCTGTGCAAGAGGTTGAAGCCATATTGAGCATTTGTAATACTAACGAATAAAACTTTAAGTTATACTTAATTTTCTACTGTATTACTCAACTTAATGGGAACTATACATTTGTGTAAATAATTGATGCCCTATATATATTTATAGACTACACATATATATGTAAACGTCGACATGGCCACCTAAATGCTATTTATCAAGTTCTCATACAAACAGTAAAGAGCTCATTGATGTAGACGTTGGCAAATTATAAATTTACATATATTTATACCTCACTTTAATTAATAATATTGAAAACTTACAACCTCGCAAGTAGAGGTTTTTAGTTAGAGTCTCGAATTAGATATGAGTGTTCCTTTGCGTGTTTCCCTTCATCATAAAGCAAATCAATCCATCAATACAATTAGTTAGTATCCTGAGTGGTGAGTAAGGTAAGAAGGCGTATGAACAAATTTGTTTCGCCCATGCAACTGCTGTAGTTTCACAGTAGACACCTGTAACACTTATTGGAATGAATGAGAAACGTAAGATATCTTCCTTCCTTTTTATATTCACACTTGCTCTGGGATTAATTCAATGTCATCACGAACTCACTGGAAAACAAATAAGATCTGCGACAAAAAAGCTGAAATCTTACCAACAACAACCATTTTCCCTTCTCCGTGCACTGATGCAAAAGATGGCGCTTCAGCAGACACTTCACATCTGTAGACACCACTTGATTTCAGGCCGACATTTTTCAGAGCAACCACGTTCTTTGAAGACAGGTGGTGCTGAAATTAGATAAAAAAATCATACAATTAACTTAAAACAACACTTATATTCCTGTGTGTGGATGTGTATCAAGGGATGTTGAAAGTACTGTTTGGGTATGATTTGACACTAATATACAGGGTGAGTCACCCAACATTACCAACTTTTCATGGTTTTATATGAAGTATAACCTGTCCAATGACTTTTGTTTAATGGTCGCGGTATTTTGGGCAAGGGGTATATAAATTTATAAGGAATAGATCTTTAAATATTCAATTAATTCATTCGTGAACAACAATAAATATTGAAAAACTACTTTCACAGACATAAAGTTATGAGAGGGGCTCATGCAATTAGTGGATACAATACGTTTCACCATGCGCGTGCATTCCAGTACAGCAAGGCCAGCGGTGCTGGCCCACAGTATTTCAGTTTCAAAATACAAGACACGTACTGAAAGTCGTGAGCTTTGTTCAATTACTCTCATGCCTTGATCATTTCGGTTGAAACCACACGTATTGCAGGTAGAGCTATCTGTTGTCTACCGCATGAAGCACATGCTGATACATGCGCACTTTCGCTGTTAGTGCTGTCGGTAGGAGACAAATGGCGTCCACAGACAGTTCGTTTCGTCACCGTGCTGTCGTGAGATTTGTTGTTAGTGAAAACGTTGGAGCTGCAGAAATTCGTCAGCGTTTACAGAGTTTCTATGG
Source organism: Lepisma saccharinum (assembly GCF_977018435.1). Lineage (NCBI taxonomy): Eukaryota > Metazoa > Arthropoda > Insecta > Zygentoma > Lepismatidae > Lepisma > Lepisma saccharinum. The sequence goes on along the minus strand of NC_139229.1, from coordinate 191,082,233 downwards.
AGATTCCTACATGGAAAGGTGGGTGAAACATTTTAGAGATGGAAACACGGACATTGCTGATAAGCCTCGTAGTGGCAGACCTAAAACAGCTTCAACGCGTAACAACACAGACCGAATGCAAAGTGTCAGGAGGATAACCGTACGAAAAATTGCAAATGATCTGAACATCGGACACAGTGCTATACAGGGCATCATGAAGACTTTTGGTTATCACAAGATTTGTTCAAGATGGGTGCCAAGGCTTCCGAAAAATGATCATCAACAAACACGTTCGACCATATGCTCCCCATGCAGCTGGGCCCACAGTACAGAAAATTGAAAAACAAAATGAGCTTGGAGCTAATGTCCCACCCTCCCTACATACCAGACCTAGCCCCATCCGAATTTCTCTTGTTTGCTCCGTTGAAGAACAGCATGCGGGGTGCCAAGTGTGACAACGATGACGAGGTGAAGGATGAGGTTCGCCGGTGGTTACGTCGTGCCGAAACGGACTTCTACAAGAGTGGCATGTTTTAGCTGCCACTACTGTGCGCAAATGTGTTAACCGATCTGAATGTTATGTAGAAAAGTAACAATATGGTCCAAATTATGTATTACCATTGGTAGAATGAAAATAGTGGTTTCTGACTTTGAGTAATATCACTTGGCTCATTACCTTGTACTTTATTTTTCCCCCATAATTATTTTCTACTATCTCAAACGAATTAACTTCTAGTCCTTGTGGTCAGTTCGTTTTCGAGATGGCAACCCTTAGCACCATAGTAGTATGATTTGTGATAGGATGAGCACAAAAATCTTACAAAAGAAGAGCTCATATGATTAAACAGCCCGATTTGCCTACACTTAAAACAATGTCAAGAGGGGCTTATGCCCCAATTCTTCAAGTGTGATATGCTCTTAATCCCAAGAACCCTGAATTCTAGTGTACAAAAGAAGAGTTCATATGCCCCGATTTGCCTACACTTAAAACAATGTCAAGAGGGGCATATACCCCAATCGGCCATGTGTGTACATATTTAAATCTAAAGAATTTTGAGCTCTAGTATACAAAAGAAGAACCCCCCTCAGACAGATTTGGCCATGTGTGCAAAGGCTGAATCTCTCAGTTTGTTGTCCATAAGCTTGTCGAAAATATGCCCCTCTTGATATTATTATAGCTACACTTAAAACTAAGGCAAAAATGCTCATATTCTCATGCTCTACAACTTACAGATCAATACAATGTTTCATGTTCTTTCTAATCTTTGATCAGTTTCATGTCCCGGCCAGCAATAAATTATGCACGCCTGGGAGATTTTATATGCTGGCACGCAAGAGATATAATCTACACAGCATTATTGAAGTTTCATGCTCTTCCAGGGAAAATTCCCTTTGCATGATAGCTGATGCATGATACCCCTGTCATGCAAGCATACGTACAATTCTAAAAGGCTCTGTTCTGTTAATATAAACACAAGTGAGACTTACAGAATATTCATTGCACAGTTCAAAATCCAATTTTGACTGTATTTAGTTGATATAGAGCTCATAGCTCCTGGGTTCTGATACTCAATAAAATGTGGACATAGTCCCATGGCTTATTGCCTTATAAACAAGAGCTCTGGATTTGAATCCTGATAAAATGTGAAGCCTCCCCTGATGGCAAAGTGTTAATATTATTGCCTTATAAACAAGAGCTCTGGATTTGAATCCTGATAAAATGTGAAGCCTCCCCTGATGGCAAAGTGTTAATATTGTTGCCTTGTAAACAAGAGGCTCGGGTTTGAATCCTGGTAAAATGTGAGGCCTCCCCGAATGGCAAAGTGTTAATATTGTTGCCTTGTAAACAAGAGGCTCGGGTTTGAGGCCTGATAAAATGTGTAAGATTGAAATACATGTGGCAAAATAATATCTCCACACGTGAGATTTTGAGAATATTCACTGCTAGCTGATATACAGCTGAGGTTTGAAACCTGGTAAAGTGTGTTGTACAACAGCATAATAGAGCAAAATTATTTTATATTGGGGATCACCAGAGCCTAGTTATTGCTGTTGTTTGGGTATAAAAGCACCAGCTCAGCCACTGACTGCTCTTATAATTGTTTTGGCATATTGTCCATAGTTTTGTTTTTTTGGACCAAGAAATTTTATATAAATAAACAATAAAAATGCCAAATCAAAAATATTGCAATCAGTGTAATAAAAATATATATAGTTCTAATTGGGCTAGGCACCGGCATATTTGTGAGCCTAAGAAATGCAGAAAAGCTACTAAATTGTGCCCAAGATGTCATAAAATATTAAGCAAGGCATATTACAAAAGGCATAAATGTACTTGTTATGTACAGTCATCAATATTGCCCTCACAACCATCTACATCTGGTCTGAAAAGAAAGCATGAAGCACCTGTTAATGCTGGACCTGCAAAGCAGCCACGCTATGCACCTATCCATAGCAGTTTTGCTGGCCAACTTAGGGATTACCGGTTTGTATCAGAGCAAAAATGTGGTATTAAGAATTTTTTGAACAGTATAAATCCTGATGTGCAGGCAATTCTAAATGCACAAAATGGCTCTTATAAGCTGTCCCTCAAATTGTTTACACAATATAAGAAGCCAAATGGCACAAAATTTACACAGCCCCACATAACAGAAACTGTACCTGTATATTCAAATACAAATTCAAACAAAATAATAAGCAGGTTGATAGATCAATTGAATATTAAACACTCTGAATTTGCTGCAAAAGAGTCTGGATGGAGCCTATGCGGATCTCCACACAAGTTATATATTAATATTTCTGAATTTAGCCCATTACAAGGATCTACATATTTGCCATTACCTGCCAATATTAAAAACAAAAGAGCCGTGGTTAACATAGAAAATAATGATGAGAAATGCTTTTTGTGGTGTATTTTAGCTGCTTTGTATCCAGTTTCAAGGAATAAGTTATTATAAACAATATGAACACAATTTTGATGAAGCAATGGAGGGTTTAGAATATCCAATGTCTGTTCAGAATATTGATAAATTTGAAAAAAAGGCCAGGAATATCAATGGTAAACAATTATCTATTAATGTATTTATTTGTTCTACTGGCCGTGGCAATTGCTTGATAGCACCTCTCAGAATCAGTACATTTGATGATGATTCTGCTGTTCCGATTGATTTGCTCTTAATTGAAGGGGATGATACACACCATTATACTCTGATACATAATCTTGAAGCTTTAGTGAGAACACAACTAGACAAATCCAATACAATATTCAAGTTGTGTAGAAGATGTTTAATTGTATTTGATGGTAGAAAAATGGTGAATGGTTTTTGTGAACAGAATGCAGAAATTGCTAAAAACAAGTTAATTGAGCATCTGAAATACTGTGGCAACCATAAACCTGTTCATATGGTAATGCCTAATCCAAGTGAAAATGCCAAATTCAAAAAATTTGAAGCCTTGTTGGAACACCCAGCATATATAGTCTGTGATTTTGAATCAAACCTCAAACCTCTTGCATTCTGTAGCCCAGATCCTGATGAATCTTCAATTACACCATACCAGTTACATGAACCTTCTAGTTTTTATTATGTGATTGTACAGGATGGTGTTGTTAGTGAAGAATATTTATACATGGGACCAGATGCCATCAAAGAATTTGCACATAGAATAGAAAATGAGTGCCATGACATAGCATCTAATGTCTTATTAAAATCAAAACCTATGTTGCCTTTAACAGAGAAACAGATTGAAGATTTCAACAATGCAGAAAAATGCCCGGTATGTGATTCTGAATTTTCAGATACAAATATCAAGGTACATCACCATTCCCATACAGATGGTAAATTCTTAATGGCCCTGTGTAATAGCTGTAATATTAAGATCCAGAGACCAAAATTCGTCCCTGTATTTTGCCATGGTGCATCCAATTATGATTTTCATCATTTGATCAAGTACGAGGGGTTTGACAAGCAGAATTTAAATATTTTAGCAGAAAATGATGAGAAATATATTGCTATAGCAAGATAATTAAAGTTAATTGTGTTCCTATTCACTTAAGATTTCTTGATTCCTACAGAATTTTATCGGCTAGCCTGGCTACACTGGCCACTCAATTATCTGATGATCAATTCAAAATCACATGTACTTTGTTTCCAAATCAGGACCTGAAATTAATTAGGCGGAAGGGTGTATACCCATATGATTATGTTACAGATTTTTCTAAATTTGATGAGTGTGCTCTGCCACCAAAACAAGCATTCTACAGCAAAATCAGAGCATCTGGAATCACTGATGAAGATTATCACCATGCCCAATTGATGTGGAACAATTTAAAATGCCAGACATTTGGTGATTATCACAAGGCATATTTAAAACTTGATGTCACTCTCTTAGCTGATATACTTCAGGCATTCAGAAAATCTTCCATGCAAAATTATAAACTGGACCCAATGTATTTTTACAGTGCTCCGGGCCTAGCATGGTCTGCAATGTTTTTAAACACTAAAATGCAAATGGATCTGATCCAAGATCAAGATATGTATCTGTTTATGGAGCAATGTATAAGAGGAGGCATGGTGCAATGTTCTCAGAGATATGCCAGAGCAAATAACAAATATATTCCTGATTATGATCCAGCACTGCCATCAAATTATATACTGTATGTAGATGCCAATGGCCTCTATGGTTATGCTATGATGGATAAACTGCCATATGCAGGGCTTGAGTGGGTTGAAGATTTCAATATTGAAGATCTTAAGGATTTTGATGACAGTGACTATGGCCTCTTCTTAGAGGTTGATCTGACAATTCCAGATAATTTACACAACACATTTTCTGATCTGCCCCCAATTCCCGAGGTTCAGTACTCACCTGGCTCTAAACAAAAGAAATTGATGATGACTCTGGAGCCAAAACAGGATTATGTCATATATTACAAAAACCTCCAGTTCCTGATGAATCATGGTGTTCAAGTGACGAAAGTTGGAAAAGTTTTGAGGTTCAGGCACTCAAGATGGTTGAAACCATATATTGATACAAACACAGAGCTTCGAACATCTGCAATGAGCCAATTTGATAAGACCTTGTTTAAATTGATGGTCAATTCAGTGTATGGCAAAACAATTGAAAATGTCAGAAAACATATTGATGTTAAAATAATTACTGACCCCGGCCGGAGCAAACAATTGATAGCAAAGCCCAACTTCAATTACAGAAGAATTTATGATGAAAATATGGCACTCATCAACATGAAAAAAACGAAGATTAAGTTTGATAAGCCTATTTATGTAGGGGCTGTGATATTGGAATTGGCCAAATTACACATGTTAAAATTGTATTATGATGTGTTGAAGCCTTTTTATAAGGATCGTGTAAAACTGATGTACATGGACACAGATAGTTTTGTTCTTGATATTCAAACAGAAGATGTTTATCAAGATATAACACAGCCTGAATTGTTTAAATATTTTGATACCAGTGAACATACAGAGATTCGATCCCACAACAAAAAGGTGCCTGGCAAGTTAAAAGATGAGACACTTGGTGATGTTATTGTGGCATTTGCTGGGTTAAGGGCCAAGATGTACAGTTTTGAAACATGTAGTGGTGTTGTTGCCAAAAAGGCCAAGGGCATTGGTAGAGTGACTGTAGACAAAGAGCTTGAATTTGAAGATTACAAAAATTGCCTCAAATCATGTAGCACAATCAGAACATCAGAATCCAGAATTCAGAGTGTGGATCACTTGTTGACTACAAATATTGTAAGAAAAGTGGCTCTGGACCCACATGATGATAAAAGATGCATTTTATCATGTGGCATACATACTCTACAATGGGGTCATTGTTATTTGAGAAGTGGTAATCAATGCCCAATTACAGAGCATGATTTGAAATAAATAAACATGCCTATGAACTTATTTGGGTTCAAAAAACAGGCTATTATGGACCTGCCAACACCACAACCCTCTTCTGATATAATATCCAAACTAAGTGGCTTGTTAATTATTCATCTGAACAGCATACTTACAGATGTTGATGATGAAACAGGTAAAACATTGTACATATTTAACAATAATTTAAATCATTACCAATTACCTGTAGGTGGGCAATTGCAATTTATTACAACCCCTGAGGGTAATGTCAAGATTTCAATAGGGAGAAATATTTATAGAATTAAGCACTCAAACATGATTTCTGGCACTGTATATACTGTTTCTGCTGGTGACTGCTTATATATTGAGGTCCCGGGATCCTATGACAAGCTTATACCTTTTTTTATAGAATTAAGAATCAGATATTCAATAATAAATAACCACTAAAACAAAAATGGCTAATGATATATTTGGCCATACAAGACATGAAGATCACAGTGATGAGATTCTGATGCTTGATGTCAGAGTCAAGAAATTAAGAAGTGATTTACAAGCTTTACAAACAACACTCAATGCCAGTCTTCAACTAGAAATTACAAATTTACAATCACAATGCATGGACCCTCTTCTTAAAATTGATTCTGAACTCAAATTGCTGCTTCAAAAATATACTGACTTGGCCACATTGGATAATTTTCAAAGTTTAGAAGAAGCTGTAGCAGCTCTTCAAGCCAAATTTAAGACCCAGGCCACCAACTCTGAGCAATTGAAACAACAATTGGAAGAGCAGATAAATAATGTCCAGACACAGCTTCAAACAATTTTCAAAAGCATAAAATCACAAGAAGATTTTGATCTGGTGATTTCCACTCTAAAGGAACAGATTCAATCACTGGAGATACCTAATCTGGACCCTCTGAACAATGCCATAGCCGAGGTTAAAGAAAAAATTGAGACACTTGAAAATTTTATGAACAACTTGCCATCTTCTGATGCTTTGAGTGCAATAACTCGGAGTGTTGCTAAACATTAAGCTGCAACTTGAAACATATGAAGATTTTGGAAAAATTCAAAGTACCATAACCCATCTTGAGGGTACAATAGCAGCAGTGCAAAGTGATTTGACAAATGTACAAGAATCTCTAGAATCCCGCCTGCCTGGTATTGTAGACACCCTTGTCAGTGTCCAGCAACAGATCACAAAGCTTGAAAACCTCAACACTGAATCTGAGCTATCTCATTTTCATCACTTGATCGATGATATCCAAACAAAACTTGAAATTTTACAACAATCAACACCCACTCAGGCAGATATAGCCCTGCTCCAAGATGCTATGCAAAGTGTGGCTGATGCTTCTGAATTAAATAATGTGAAATTGGCACTTGAATCTTTGCAAAATACTGTATCAAATCTGCCTACATCACAGGAACTTAAAAATATTAAGAGAGCTGTGAATCGCATATTGAAATCAGAAGATATCAAGAATATCCAGACAGAGATCAAACAACTTACTCAGACAGTGGCCACTCTACCAACTAATCAACATATTAATGAACTGCATGCCCTGTTTGAGGATATCAGAAGACAGGTCCATGATCTTACTGCTCAAAATTCTAAATTGGCAGTTGTTGAAAATTTACAGCAAATTGTAGCTAATATCAAGCAACAGCTAGGGACCATGGAATCCAATCAAGCAAATGCTTTGTCTGTTTTTGCCACCCAGCTTTAAGAGATTGTGCAACAATACAAGAAACTTGTTGTGGACATAAAAATCAAGCCAGGCCATGATGATGTTGTTAGAACTATCAATGAGCACCTTGAATCTGTAACAAGTAGATTGCTCACAGCAGAAAAGGAAATAACAGGCATAATCGAGAATCCTAAACATACAGTAATTCTTGAATTGTACAGCATCCCCAACAAAGAATATGATTCACCATTTACACCAGGAGGCAAAATATATATGCTGTCCCCTGCACAATTTTATTACCAGTTTTTTGTTGGGGGCACACTGAGACCAATCAAGATCAAATATTGGCTACAACCACAGGCACACCACTACCCTACCTTATCAATAACAAATGCTGACAACAAAGCAAAAATCACCAGTGTAGAGTTAGAGGATTTTACAGACCCCAATACATTAGAAACATCTTATGCTGAAGATGATGGCTCTCTGGAATTTTATATACAAATAGGAGACAAACTGTATTTAGAAAATCCTGTAGTATCAGCTGCTGAACACCCTATAGTTGCAATATTCTTGTTTACATATTATGTCTAGACAAATTATTGTTGATGAATTACACAGACAAGCCAGACATAATTATAAGAGACTGCCAGTAGTCACAAAGGGCATAGATGATTTATGGCAGTGCGACTTGATTGAGATGGCAAGTGGACAGCTGAAAAACTTAGACAAAATCAACAAGGGCTACAAGTATTTACTCACTGTCGTAGATACATTTTCAAAATTTGCCTGGGCTGTGCCACTCAAATCCAAGACTGGAAAATGTGTTACAGAAGCCTTCAGGACAATCATCAATCAGAGTGGAAGATCACCGCGCTATTTGCAAACAGATAATGGCAAATAATTTTATAATTCTGTGTTCCAACAATTTATTAAAAGCCAGTCAATACAACATTACTCGAGTTACAGTGATCTCAAGGCCTCAATTGTAGAGAGATTCAACAAAACCCTAAAAAATCATATGTATAAACAATTTACACTTCAAGGTAATTATAAATGGATTAATATTCTTCCAGAACTTCTACAAAAATATAACAACTCGGTCCATTCCACAATCAACATGAAACCCTCTGAAGTAACTTCATCTGATGAGCAAAAATTGATCAGAACTGCTTATTATCCTAGATATCAGCCAACAACAAGAAAAGCCAAATACAAGGTGGGTGATCAAGTAAGAATCAGCAAATATAAGCACTTATTCAAAAGAGGCTTTACAAGAAACTGGAGCACTGAATTATTTACAGTGGTTCAAGTTAAACCTGGGACCCTTAACACATATATAATAAAAGACCACCGAGGAGAAATTCTCAAAGGCAGGTTCTATGAAGAAGAACTCACCAAAACTAAACAGCCTGACACATATCTCATAGAAAAAATCATCCGCAGAAAAGGCAACAAGTTATTTGTCAAATGGCTAGGACTCCCAGAACACAGCTGGATCGATGCAAACAAAATAATAATATGAATACCTGGGATGTTATAAAAAGGCTGCCAGAACCTGAACAGCAGATTAAGAGAAATGGCAAGTTACTACCTGATAATATTAGATGTCTTATTGTTGGGCCATCGGCTTGTGGTAAAACTACACTAATGATTGATAATTTTTTATTGGCACCCAACTGGTTAGACTGGAAAAACAGGCACTTATATGTCTTCTCTAAGAGCTTGGAACAATTAAAATATCAGCAGTTGATGAAGCTATATGATGGACTGGATATAGCCACTTTTGAACCAGATGTTAAGCCACTCCATGAATGTCTTGATAACTCTGTTGTTGTGTTTGATGACATTATACTGGATAATCAAAACAAGGTTAGAAATTTTTTTACACAGGGCCGACACAAAAACATTGATTGCTTCTACCTGGCACAGACTTTTTCTAAAATTCCAAAGCAACTGATCCGAGACAACAGCAGTTTTATATGTGTGTTTCATCAAGATCATACCAACCTCAAACACATACATGATGAATATGTAGGTGGGGACTTGAGCTACAATGATTTTTCCAAGTTTTGCAGTGGGTGCTGGAACCAGGACAGTTATGGGTTTGTCACAATTGATATGACAAGAACACCTAATACTGGTAAATATAGAAATAAAATCAACAATTTTCTAGACATTGAAACATATATAAATAACCATGAAAAGGCCAATTATTAATGATCTTAAATTAAGAGATTATCTTGTAAAAAGATTTAAGGGATGGAAATCAGAGAACCGAGGAATCTATGAAAAACACAAACAAACAGAACAGCCTATTATTGATGCTATTAGTGAATTAGGTAAAAATATCAAAACTGTTACAGAGCAAAATCAAAATTTGATCACAGAGCTTGTACCTGTAGCTGCTAGGAACATATTAGATTATCCATTCACCCCACTTTCTAGTATTCATACACCTAGTCCTGTTGCTCCTCGAAGAATTGAAGCTACTCAGGATCCTATTGAATTGGGTCTTCTTGCTCAAAAATATTTAAGCACACCTAAAGACGACAAAGATGAGGTTTTTGGCTTATATGCTGACACAGAGCGTGATGGTAGCATCATACATAGAATTGGCAATTTCAGAGTAACATTTATGGGAGATGATCAGATTGCATATTCAGAGTCTCATCTTGGAGAAAAAGGTGGTTTTGTTAAATATCTCGGAACACCTGGATTGTGGGAACTGATGACTAGGAAGAGACCTGGCAGCTATACAGATCAAGATTATGAGCACTACAAAGAAATATTAATAAAATCAGATGCTCTATACCAGAACAATGATCCCACACAAAAAAGAGTCAAGTCTAGCAGTGGAGCAAAATACAATAATTTAATCAAGCCCATATGGTCACAGATCAAGACAGGTAGTGGAATCAAACAATACAACACCCTGCCTAAAGAATTTGTGTGGGTTGATGATGTCAGGAAACTTGTAGATAGGTTATTGGTGATAGCTGGGGAGGAAAATGCTGGCAACCACAATTTTTACAATGAAAAGGTTGGAATTATGGACATGATAAGCACCAAATTGTCTAATTTTATAATGAATGACACTAAGGGATTGGATATCTTATATAAATTATTAATACTCTACCACCTAAATTTTGGAATATCTCTGAGGGTCGGGGGTTGGTTAATGACATTATAAACAAGCTGCCATTTGAACTACACATTCCAGGCTATCAGTATTGTGGTCCAGGCACAAAATTGGACCATAGATTAAACAGAGGTGATCCTGGTGTTAATCCCCTAGATGCTGCTTGTAGAGACCATGACATAGCATACAACACATATTCTGATCTTGACAAGAGACATGTTGCAGACAAGAAATTAGAAGAGGCTGCATTTGGTAGATTTGTAAGCAAAGATGCTTCTTTAAGTGAAAAAATAGCAGCATTGGGAACCACCATAGCTATGAACACCAAACAAAAACTGGGGTGGGGGTTGTGAATATGTATATAATAAACCTACAATGAAGGCCAAGGGTCTTATGTATCAAATACCTTATGCAGGTCAGTAGTAGTACTTGTGCTATTATAAACCCGAGAAAGGAAGAGCTCTCCTCCAGCAGAATTGTCTACACTTAAAACTAGCTCAACATGCCCATATGAGCTTCTTGCTCTAGTGTGGAACCCCCTCTAATCCAAGATTTTTGTAAAAAAGCCCTCATGGATTCCATGAGAAAGGAAGAGCCCCTCAGATTGATGTGCCTATACTTACAAAAAGGCACTTCTGTGAGATTGTTGTCCATAAACTTGTCAAAAATATGCCCCTCTAGATATTGTATGATATGGGCAAGTTATTCAAGATCTAGAGAATGGCAAGAGATTTTGAAAAATTTATAGACATCAAAAAGTTGCATCCTGCCGTGCTGAGTCCAAAGCAACAAACCCCATGTCTCTAGGACTCGTGGTTCCGAAGATATTAACAAAGTTGTTAATATCGCATTTTTTCAGAAAATTCTATTTATAGAACAGACATAAATCAGAGATTTGCAGCTTAAATATTGCATATAACAGAAAAATTATAGAGACATAAAATATAGAGAATTATGCCTAGAATATGTCTACAAAATTTCAAGTCTCCAGTATTGATAGTTTCTGAAAAATCTCAAATTTAAAAAAATTATCGATTTTTTAACAAAACTTCTAAACAGCCTCTAGATTTCAAATATGCAACCCCCATGCTGATATCTTGAAAAATGGGCAAGTTATTCAAGATCTAGAGAACAACAAGATATTTTGAAAAATTTATAGACATCAAAAAGTTGCATCTTGCCGTGCTGAGTCCAAAGCAACAAACCCCATGTCTCTAGGGTTTATGGTTCCGAAGATATAAGAGAAACAAAATTATCGATTTTTTCCAAAATTTCAGTATGTTGTTCAGGGGGCCAAGCAGATGTTTGTATATGAGCCTCAAGTCTGAAGAGTCTCAATGCCCTAGTACCGGGGAGAATCAATATATTGATTCTCAAGACTGCATGCAATACATTAGTTCCTCCAATTCCCGTGGTGCTGTGAGCATTGGATTGCTGCAAGCACGTGCGGGCTGGAGCAGTTCCTGCGCAGTGAGGCCGGTCAATACTTTTGGGCTGTTCTATTGATTTCGAGCGATTTTATTAGAAGCCCCTGCAGTTTGATGGATTAGTTCCGGAGAGTCCCGCGGGGACACGGCGCTGCTGTACTGATTGCATGTACACTCAGCAGAGAAACGGGATGTACGCACAGGAGAAAATACTCCAGCTATGCAGAATCACCCCCATAAATATAATTATCCTAGGATCAAAATTAGTAACAGAATAGAGAAACAAAAATTATAATAGGGCTTGGATACAGCTACCAGCCATTATATTTTTATTTTGAACACAGCACTTAAAATTAAGTCAAGATGCACCCCCACCCCCACACACCCCCACACACCCCCACACACCCCCACCTACCCCCACACACACCTACCTACCCCCACACCTACCCACCCACACCTACCTACATCCATACATATTTACTTCCCAATCCAGTTCTATTGCATCATGTTCTGCAATATTAATTGATTAAATGCTTACGACATAATGCGCTGGTGTGGTGTTTTCTGATTGGCTCTGTAAAACTATATAAGGCAGGGCACAGAGCAGATTCCTCACCTTTGCTGGATCGGCAGAGGAACCCACATCGCGGGGGATAGAACCTGAACAGGCTCCACCAAAGTATAGGAGACTTGAAGCATATAATTTGGCGGAATAACCCAAGTAAGGTCATAGAGACAATATACACTAATACAAATTTTTGGCAGAGGGGGAAGAGGGGGGGGGGAAGCCCAAAGTAGATCCTAAATACAAAATAATTAATATCTTAAGAACTAATTGACATAGAGCTATGCAGTTTTTTTCTCTGTACTGAACCCAACTGATTAAGCATAGAATTTTGATCATAGAGACAATATACACCGATACAGTAAAAGCCAAATTTGGCAGGGGGGCCAAAGTGGTTCCTAAATACAAATCTCAAGAACTAATTGACATAGAGCTATGCAGTTTTTTTGTCTGCACTGAACCCAACTGATTAAGCATAGAGATTAGATTTAAAACCCAGGAAATTTTATATAAATACCAAAGCGAGAAATATTAACACACATACATACATACACACATACACACAGCACAGTGCTGAACCCAACTGATCCAGTATAAAGTTTTGAATTGAAACCCGGGAAATTGTATATAATAAACAATAGCAAAAATGCCGAATCAAAAATATTGCAATCAGTGCAATAAAAATATATTTAGCTCTAATTGGGCTAGACACCAAAAGATTTGTAACCCAGGCAAATACAGAACTCCCACAAAAATATGCCCCAAATGCAATAGAAAATATAGCATGGAATATTTCACATATAAACATAAAAATACTTGCTCTGCACAGTCATCAACATTGCCCCCACAACCATCCACATCTGGTCTGAAAAGGAAGCATGAAGCACCTGTTAATGCCAGAGCAGCAAAACAGCCACGCTATGAACCTATCCATAGCAGTTTTAATGCCCAACTTAGGGATTATCGGTTTGTATCAGAGCCAAGATGTGGCATTGAGAATTTCTTGAACAGTGTAAATCCTGATCTGCAGGCAATTCTAAATGCACAAATTGGCTCTTATAAGCTCTCCCTCAAATTGTTTACACAATATAAGAAACCAAATGGCACAAAATTTACACAGCCCCACATAACAGAAACTGTACCTGTATATTCAAATGCAAATTCAGACACAATAATAAGCAGGTTGATAGATCAATTGAACATTAAACACTCTGAATTTGAGGCAAGAGAGTCTGGATGGAGCCTATGCGGCTTTCCGCACAAGTTATATGTTAATATTTCTGAATTCAGCCCATTACAAGGTTCTACATATTTGCCATTACCTATCAATATTAAAAACAGAAGAGCCGTGGTCAATATTGAAAATACCGACCAAAAATGCTTTTTGTGGTGTATTTTAGCTGCTTTGTATCCAGTTTCAAGGCATCCTGAGCGAATAAGTTATTACAAACAACATGAACATGATTTTGACGATGCAATGGAGGGTATAGAATATCCAATGTCTGTTCAGCATATTGATAAATTTGAAAAAAGAGCCAGGGATATGAATGGCAAACAATTATCTATTAATGTATATATTTGTTCCACTGGCCGTGGCGATTGCTTGATAGCACCTCTCAGAATCAGTATACTTGATGATGATTCTACTGTTCCGATTGATCTGCTCTTAATTGAAGAGAATGGCACAAATCATTACACTCTGATACATAATCTTCTAGCTTTAGTGAGAACACAACTAGATAAATCCAATAGAATATTCAGAATATGCAGAAGATGTTTAAGGGTATTTGATGGTAGAAAAACAGTGAATGGGGTTTGTAAAGTGAGTGCAGAAATTGCAAAAAACAGGTTAATTGAGCATCTGAAATACTGTGGCAACCATAAACCTGTTCATATGGTGATGCCAATGCCAAGTGAGAATTGCAAATTCAAAAAGTTTGAAGCCTTGTTGGAACACCCAGCATATATTGTCTGTGATTTTGAATCAAACCTCAAACCTCTTGCATCCTGCAATCCGGATCCTGAAGAATCTTCTATTACACCATACCAGCTACATGAACCTTCCAGCTTTTGTTATGTGGTTGTACAGGATGGTGTTGTTACCAAAGAAGATACATACATGGGACCAGATGCCATCAAAATATTTGCACATAGAATAGAAAATGAGTGCCGTGACGTAGCATCTAACATCTTATTAAAATCAAAACCTATGTTGCCTTTAACAGAGAAACAGATTGAGGATTTCAACAATGCAGAAAAATGCCCACTATGTGATTCTAAATTTTCAGATACAAATATCAAGGTGCATCACCATTCTCATACAGATGGTAAATTTTTAATGGCCCTGTGTAATAGTTGTAATATTAAGATCAAGAGACCAAGATTTGTCCCCATATTTTGCCATGGAGCATCCAATTATGATTTCCATCATTTGATCAGGTACGAGGGGTTTGAGAAGCAGAATTTAAATATTTTAGCTGAAAATGATGAGAAATATATATCTATTAGCAAAATAATTAAAGTTAATGGATTTTCTATTCAAATAAGATTTCTTGATTCTTACAGATTTTTATCTGATAGCCTGGATACACTGAGCACTCGATTATCTGATGGTGAATTCAAAATCACACGTGCAGTGTTTCCAAATCAGGACCCGAAATCAATTAGGCGGAAGGGTGTATATCCATATGATTATGTTACAGATTTTTCTAAATTTAATGAGTGTTCCCTGCCTCCACAACATGAGTTTTACAGCAAAATCAGAGGATCTGGAATCACTGATGAAGATTATCACCGTGCCCAATTGGCGTGGGACAATTTCAAATGCAAGACATTTGGTGATTATCACATGGCGTATTTGAAACTTGATGTGACTATCTTAGCTGATATATTGCAGGCATTCAGAAAATTTTGTATGCAAAATTATGGACTGGACCCAGTGTATTTTTTCAGTGCCCCGGGCCTAGCATGGTCTGCAATGTTTTTAAACACCAAAAAGCAATTGGATCTGATCCAAGATCAAGATATGTACCTGTTTATGGAGGAAAATATAAAAGGAGGTATGGTGCAATGTTCTCAGAGATATGCCAGAGCAAATAACAAATATATGCCTGATTATGATCCAGAATTGCCATCAAATTATATATTGTATGTGGATGCAAACAGCCTCTATGGTCACGCCATGATGCAAAAACTGCCATATGCAGGGATTGAATGGGTCGAAGATTTCAATATTGAAGATCTTCAGAACTATGATGACAGTAATTATGGCCTGTTCTTAGAGGTTGATCTGACAATTCCAGATTATTTACATAACAAATTTTCTGATCTGCCCCCAATTCCCGAGGTTCAGTGCTCACCTGGCTCTAAACAGAAGAAGCTCATGATGACACTGGAGGCAAAACAGGGCTATGTCATATATTACAAGAACCTCCAGTTCCTGATGAAACATGGTGTCCAAGTGACCAAACTTGGAAAAGTTTTGAGGTTCAGGCACTCAGAATGGTTGAAACCATACATTGATACAAACACGGAGCTTCGAACATCTGCAAAAAGCGAATTTGATAAGGGCTTGTTTAAATTGATGGTTAATTCTGTGTATGGCAAAACAATTGAAAATGTCAGAAAACATACCAATGTTAAAATAATTACTGACCCCAGCCTGAGCAAAAAATTGGTTGCAAAGCCCAACTTCAATTACAGAAGAATTTATAATGAAGATATGGCACTTTTCAACATGAAAAAAACAAGAATTAAATTTGATAAACCTATTTATGTAGGGGCTGCAATATTGGAATTGTCCAAATTACATATGTTAACATTGTATTATGATGTGCTGAAACCTTTTTATGGTGATAATGTAAAACTGATGTACATGGACACGGATAGTTTTATTCTTGATATTAAAACAGAAGATGTTTATCAAGATATGTCACAGCCTGAATTGTTTCAATATTTTGATACCAGTGAATTGCCAGACTATTTGAATATTCAACACCACAACAAAAAAGTGCCCGGCAAGTTAAAAGATGAGACACTTGGTGATGTTATTGTGGAATTTGCTGGGTTAAGTGCCAAGATGTACAGTTTTAAAACATGTAGTGCTGTTGTCAAAAAGGCCAAGGGCATTGGCAAAGTAGCTGTGGAAAAAGAGCTCCAATTTGAAGATTATAAAAATTGCATCAAATCCCAGAGTTTAATCAGAACATCAGAATCCAGAATCCAGAGTGTGGATCACTTATTGACTTCAAATGTTGTAAGAAAAGTGGCTCTGGACCCACATGATGATAAGAGATGTATTTTATCATGTGGCATACATACTTTACCATGGGGTCATTGTGATTTGAAAAATGGGAATCAATGCCCAAGCACAGAGCATGATTTGAAATAAATAAACATGCCTATGAACTTATTTGGGTTCAAAAAACGGGCTATTATGGAGCTGCCAACACCACAACCCTCTCCTGATATAATATCTAAACTGAGTGGCTTGTTAATTATTCATCTGAACAGCATACTTACAGATGTTGATGATGAAACAGGCAAAATATTGTACATATTTAACAATAATTTAAATCATTACCAATTACCTGTAGGTGGGCAATTGCAATTTATTACAACCCCTGAGGGTGATGTTAAAATTTCAGTAGGGAGAAATATTTATAGAATTAAGCACTCAAACATGGTTTCTGGCACTGTTTATACTGTTTCTGCTGGTGACTGCTTATATATTGAGGTCCCTGGATCTTATGACAAGCTTATACCTTTTTTTATAGAATTAAGAATCAGGTATTCAATAATAAATAACTACTAAACAAAATGCCTAATGATATTTTTGGCCATACAAGACATGAAGATCACAGTGATGAGATTTTGATGCTTGATGTCAGAGTCAAGAAATTAAGAAGTGATTTACAAGCTTTACAAACTACACTCAATGCCAGTCTTCAATTAGAAATTACAAATTTACAATCACAATGCATGGACCCTCTTCTTAAAATTGATTCTGAACTTAAATTGCTGCTTCAGAAATATACTGATCTGGCGACATTGGATAATTTTCAAAGTTTAGAAGAAGCTGTAGCAGCTCTTCAAGCCAAATTTAAGACCCAGGCTAACAACTCTGAGCAATTGAAACAGCAATTGGAAGAGCAGATAAATAATGTCCAGACACAACTCCAAACAATTGTCAAAAGCATAAAATCGCAAGAAGATTTTGATCTAGTAATTTCCACTCTAAAAGAACAGATTCAGTCACTCCAAATACCTAATCTGGATCCTCTGAACAATGCCATAGCCGAGGTTAAAGAAAAAATTGAGACACTTGAAAATTTTATGAACAATTTGCCATCTTCTGATGCTTTAAATGCAATAACTCGCAGTGTAGCAAATATTAAGCTGCAACTTGAAACATATGAAGATTTTGGAAAAATTCAAAGTTCCATAACCCATCTTGAAGGTACAATAGCAGCAGTGCAAAGTGATTTGGCAAATGTACTAGAATCCAGATTGCCTGGGATTGTAGATACCCTTGTCAGTGTCCAGCAACAAATCACAAAGCTTGAAAACCTCAACACTGAATCTGAACTGTCTCATTTTCATCACTTGATCGATGATATCCAAACAAAGCTTGAAATTTTACAACAATCCACACCCTCTCAGGCAGATATAGCCCTGCTCCAAGATGCCATGCAAAATGTGGCCGATGCTTCTGAATTACACAATGTAAAATTGGCACTTGAATTTTTGCAAAATACAGTATCAAATCTTCCTACATCACAGGAACTTAAAAATATAAAGAGGGCAGTGAATAGGATATTGAAATCAGAAGATATCAAGAATATCCAGGCAGAGATCAAACATCTCACTCAGACAGTGGCCACTCTACCAACAAATCAACATATTAATGAACTGCATGCCCTGTTTGAGGATATCAGAAGGCAGGTCCATGATCTTACAGCTCAAAATTCAAAATTGGCAGTTGTTGAAAATTTGCAGCAAATTGTAGCTAATATTAAGCAACAGCTAGGGACCATGGAATCCAATCAAGCAAATGCTTTGTCTGTTTTTGCTACCCAGCTTCAAGAAATTGTGCAGCAATACAAGAAACTTGCTGTGGACATAAGAATCAAGCCGGGGCACGATGAGATTGTTAGAACTATCAATGAGCACCTTGAATCTGTAACAAGCAGATTGCTTACAGCAGAAAAAGAAATAACAGGCATAATCGAGAATCCAAAACATTCAGTAATTCTTGAATTGTACAGCATCCCCAACAAAGAATATGATTCTCCATTTACACCAGGAGGCAAAATATATATGCTGTCCCCTGCACAATTTTATTACCAATTTTTTGTTGGGGGCACATTGAGACCAATCAAGATCAAATATTGGCTTCAGCCACAGGCACACCACTACCCTACATTATCAATAACAAATGCTGATAACAAAGTGAAAATCACCAGTGTAGAATTGGAGGATTTTACAGATCCCAATACATTGGAAACAGCCTATACTGAAGATGATGGCACTCTGGAATTTAAAATACAAATAGGGGACAAATTATATTTAGAAAATCCTGCAGTTTCAGCTGCTGAACACCCCATAGTTGCAATATTCTTGTTTACATATTATGTCTAGAAAAATTATTGTTGATGAATTACACAGACAAGCCAGACATAATTTTAAGAGACTGCCAGTAGTTACAAAGGGCATAGATGATTTATGGCAAAGCGACTTGATTGAAATGGCAAGTGGGCAGTTGAAAAACTTAGACAAAATCAACAAGGGCTACAAGTATCTACTCACTGTCATAGATACATTTTCGAAATTTGCCTGGGCTTTGCCACTCAAATCCAAGACTGGAACATGTGTTACAGAAGCTTTTAGAACAATCATCAATCAGAGTGGAAGATCACCGCGCTATTTGCAAACAGATAATGGCAAAGAATTTTATAATTCAGTGTTTCAACAATTTATTAAAAGCCAGGCAATAAAACATTATTCGAGTTACAGTGATCTCAAAGCCTCAATTGTAGAGA
The DNA here is from genome assembly GCF_977018435.1 of Lepisma saccharinum. Lineage (NCBI taxonomy): Eukaryota > Metazoa > Arthropoda > Insecta > Zygentoma > Lepismatidae > Lepisma > Lepisma saccharinum. Next base: position 191,062,522 of record NC_139229.1, on the reverse strand, counting down.
GATTCAACAGAACCTTAAAAAATCTTATGTATAAACAATTTACCCTCCAAGGTAATTATAAATGGATTAATATTCTTCCAGAACTTCTACATAAATATAACAACTCGGTCCATTCCACAATCAACATGAAACCCTCTGAAGTAATAAGCTCATCTGATGAGCAAAAATTGATCAGCACTGTTTATTATCCTAGATATCAGCCAACAAGAAGAAAGGCCAAATACAGGGTGGGGGATCAAGTAAGAATCAGCAAATATAAGCACTTATTCAAAAGAGGCTTTACAAGAAACTGGAGCACTGAATTATTTACAGTGGTTCAAGTTAAACCCGGGACCCTTAACACATATATAATAAAGGATCACCGAGGAGAAATTCTCAAAGGCAGGTTCTATGAACAAGAGCTCAGCAAAACTAAACAGCCTGACACATATCTCATAGAAAAAATCATCCGCAGAAAAGGCAACAAATTACTTGTCAAATGGCTGGGTCATCTGGAAAACAGCTGGATCGATGCAAACAAAGTGATAATATGAACACCTGGGATGTTATAAAAAGGCTGCCAGAACCTGAACAGCAGAATAAGAGAAATGGGAACTTGTTACCTGATAATATTAGGTGTCTTATTGTTGGGCCATCTGCTTGTGGTAAAACTACACTATTAGTTGATAATTTTTTATTGGCACCCAACTGGTTAGACTGGAAAAACAGGCACTTGTATATCTTCTCTAAGAGCTTGGAACAATTAAAATATCAGCAGCTGATGAAGCTATATGATGGATTGGATATTGCCACTTTTGAACCAGATGTTAAGCCACTTGATGAATGTCTCGATAATTCTGTTGTTGTGTTTGATGATATTATATTGGATAATCAAAACAAGGTTAGGAATTTCTTTACACAGGGCCGGCACAAAAACATTGATTGCTTCTACCTGGCACAAACTTTTTCAAAAATACCCAAGCAGCTGATACGAGACAACAGCAATTTTATATGTGTATTTCATCAAGACCATACCAACCTCAAACACATACATGATGAATATGTAGGTGGGGACCTGAGCTACAATGATTTTTCTAAGTTTTGCAGCAGGTGCTGGAACCAGGACAGTTATGGGTTTGTTACAATTGATATGGCAAGAACACCTAATACTGGCAAATACAGAAATAAAATCAACAATTTTCTAGACGTTGAAACATTTTCTAGACGTTGAGACGTATATAAATAAACATGAAAAGGCCAATAATTGATGATCTTAAATTAAGAGATTATCTTGTAAAAAGATTTAAGGGATGGAAATCAGAGAACCGAGGAATTTATGAAAAACACAAACAAACAGAACAGCCTGTAATTGATGCTATTAATAATTTAGGTAAGAATATCAAAACTGTTACAGAGCAGAATCAAAATTTGCTCACAGAGCTTGTACCTGTAGCTGCTAGGAACATATTAGATTATCCATTCACCCCACTTTCAAGTATTCATACACCTAGTCCTATTGCTCCTAGAAGAATTGAGGCTAGTCAGGATCCTATTGAATTGGGTCTTCTTGCTCAAAAATATTTAACCACACCTAAAGACAACAAAGATGAGGTTTTTGGCTTATATGCTGACACAGAGCTTGATGGCAGCATTATTCATAGAATTGGCAATTTCAGAGTAACATTTATGGGAGATGATATAATTGTATATTCAGAATCTCGACTTGGAGAAAAAGGTGCTTTTGTTAAGTACACCGGAACACCTGGATTGTGGGAACTGATGACTAGGAAAAGGCCTGGCAGCTATACAGATCAAGATTATGAGGATTACAAAGAAATATTAATAAAATCAGATGCTCTATACCAGAACAATGATCCCACACAAAAAAGAGTCAAGTCTAGCAGTGGGGCAAAATACAACAATTTAATCAAGCCCATATGGTCACAGATCAAGACTGGCAGTGGAATCAAACAATACAACACCCTGCCCAAAGAATTTGTCTGGGTTGATGATGTCAGGAAACTTGTAGATAGGTTATTGGTGATAGCTGGGGAGGAAAATGCTGGCAACCATAATTTTTACAATGAAAAGGTTGGAATTATGGACATGATAAGCACCAAATTGTCTAATTTTATAGTGAATGACACTAAGGGGATTGGATATCTTATAAAAATTATTAATACTCTACCACCTAAATTTTGGAATATTTCTGAGGGTCGGGGCCTTGTTAATGACATTATAAACAAGCTGCCATTTGAACTACACATTCCAGGCCATCAATATTGTGGTCCCGGTACAAAATTGGACCATAGATTAAACAGAGGTGATCCTGGTGTTAATCCCTTAGATGCTGCTTGTAGAGACCATGACATAGCATACAACACACATTCTGATCTTGACAAGAGACATGTTGCAGACAAGAAATTAGAAGAGGCTGCATTTGGTAGATTTGTAAGCAAAGATGCTTCTTTAAGTGAAAAAATTGCAGCATTGGGGACCACCATAGCTATGAACACCAAACAAAAACTGGGGTGGGGGCTGTGAATATATATATATAATAAACATACAATGAAGGCCAAGGGTGTTATGTATCAAGTACCTTATGCAGGTCTTAAATCTCTTAAAACTATTGACAGTCTTTTGACCAAAAAGCAGCGCAAGAAAAAAAATTCTTGTATTGCCAAGGGGCATGGTATGAAATTGTTACTTAGTACCCCCCAATTAAAAAAATTACAGCAATCAAGAAAAAAATCACATGTGGGGGGATTTATATTTACCATCCCTGCCATCTTAGCTGCTCTCGGGGCTGTGGGGAGCTTGGCTGGGGGTTCAGCCGCCATAGCAAAAACAGTAATAGATGCCAAGAAAAATAGGGCAGAATTAGATGAGCAGAAGCGCCATAACCTGGCAATGGAGAAAAAAGGCAAAGGTGTTAAAAAAGCCATGAATAAGTTTAAAAAAAACAAGAGCCGCTTACAAACCAAGATATTGAAGCTTTAATCAAGCCATTAGGCATCAAACATTTTAGAGGTGTGTACATGTCTGATTCTTTACCAGAACAACCACTCAACAAAGAGTGTGGCATTGTTAATTTGGATAAGTACAAAAATCAGGGCACTCACTGGATCTGTTATCTTAAATATTTAAAAAACGAGGCATTTGTGTTTGATTCATTTGGAGGTGTTCCACCTGAAAATTTAATAAAATATCTAAATTCACCTAATCTTTATTACAATAATGCCCGTGTTCAAAACTTCAAAGATGTTAATTGTGGACATTTGTGTTTATCAGTTCTTAGATATATGTCTCAAATAAATAAACCATCAATTGAAGATTTTCAAAAAGCCTTGTGGTATTTAAAACATCATGGGGGTATTCCATCTCACCAGCCAAAATTCAATATTGAAACTCAAATTGCATGATGACATTGTGTATCCCAAAACAATAGCTCTCAGGGCATTTTATGGCATGTACCTGATCCCCAATATTACACACCACAACAATACAATTGCAGTAGGGGATGAAAAAATTGTCATCACTCCAGGGCAATATAATCTATCCACTTTAAATGCTCAATTACCCAGAGGTGTAGTGTTAAGTCAAAATTCTGTCACTCACAGAGTAGAAATTGTATCTGCCGCAGAAATAGTGAATCTGGGTACTATAGGAGAGCTGTTAGGCTTTGAGAACAACACAAAACTTGAACCAGGCATCAAACACACTGCTATGAATATACCCAAATTCTTAGCCATAGAAACTCTGAATATTCACTGTAATGTGGCTGAGGGTATGATAACCAAATCAAATGGCATAGGCTCTCACAAACAAACAGGCATCATTGCAACATTCAAGCCTAATTCTGAATTCATGGAGCCTATTATCTACAATCCATCACCAACATTATATTTTCCTGTGTGCCATAATAGAATAGATTATATTGAATTGATGGTCACTAATGAAAAAGAAGAATTAGTTGATTTTGCTGGAGCCACAACAACTGCTATCATAGAGATTAATATTTAAATAAAAATACATACAATGGAAAATATTGAGAGTTATGAGCTACAATCATTCCCTCCAAACAGGAGGACATTTGCAAATTTAAATCAACCCAACACAGAAATCGAGGTTGATCTTGATGTAGGGGATGGATTTATACACCCCCACAGAGCAGATCTATACATCAAATTTGATGTTGTAAAGCTCGATGGAACAGCTTATCCGGCAAATTCAAACATAAGATTGGTGGACAATTTTGTGCCACATCTCTTCTCTGAAATTGAGATCAGAAAGCATGGCGTTGTTATAAACAGAGTGGATTATCCCGGCATTACCTCCACAGCTTTGGCCACATTAAAATTATCCAAAACCGAGGCTTCATACTACAAAATAGGAGGATTCGAGGCTGGTGATAAGATTTTATCTAAGAACCACACTGTACTGTTCCCCATGCGCCTGTTGTCAGGATTCTTCTCAGATTACAAAGAAATTATGTGGAAGGGTGGGTTAAGAATCACATTTAGAAGAGCTGCAAATGATAACAATGCTTTGATGAGGTACAGTACAATAAACCCCACAGGAGAAGCTCTGCCTAATACCCTACCAGATGCAGGCAAATGCATTATTCAGACCATGGAGTTAAGAATCCCTGTTGTTGAGTATGAGGCCAGTTATGGTCTTAAATACAAAGCTGATATAATAAAAAATCCACAGATTCCTCTGCAATTTTATACGTATCAATGCGTACAGAAGCCCGCATCTGGTACATATTATGAGTTTGATGCTACAAATTCATTCTCCAGTATTCAATTTGACATGCCTGATTTTGTGGTAGTATTGTTTCAGACTGGAAGACACAACAATCAGGAAAAAAATTCAAGCAAATTTGATAACTGCAACATCAAGAACATATATCTTAAAAATGGCAGAAATGAGGTATTTCCTAGAGAGAATTACAATTTAGACATGTCCAAGGATGATTTTCTCAAATTATATGAGGCTTTTTCGGCTTTCAAGAGAGTCACTACTGGCAATACTGACATGTACTACACACCTGATGAATTCAAAGCACAGAGACCTATGTTTGTAATTAACACTTCAAAAAGAAAACAAGTTGTGGTGAGTGACAGAACAAACATTAAAATTATATGTGAATTTCATGAGGCTTTACCTGATGACACCATATGTAGTGTTATTCTCATAGGAGAAAAATCATATGTTTATGATGTAAGAAATGAGAGGGTCACGGAGCAATTCTAGAGGGTTTCTGCATATTGCATTGTTTTAATATTGGATTGAGGCTGGGGTCCAATTAAACTTAAATTGGAAGTAAATATGTGTGTGTGTGTCTGTGTCTTGGCCTAGTTTTAAGTGTGGCCAATTTTTGACAAGTTTATGGACAACAATCTCACAGAAGTGCCTTTTTGTAAGTATAGGCACATCAATCTGAGGGGCTCTTCCTTTCTCATGGAATCCATGAGGGCTTTTTTACAAAAATCTTGGATTAGAGGGGGTTCCACACTAGAGCAAGAAGCTCATATGGGCATGTTGAGCTAGTTTTAAGTGTAGACAATTCTGCTGGAGGAGAGCTCTTCCTTTCTCGGGTTTATAATAGCACAAGTACTACTACTCAGGTCTCAAATCTCTTGGGCCTATTGATAGCCTTTTGACCAAAAAGCAGCGCAAGAAAAAAAATTCTTGTCTTGCAAAGGGTCATGGTATGAAATTGTTGCTTAGCACCCCTCAATTAAAAAAATTACAACAATCTAGAAAAAAATCACATGTGGGTGGATTTATATTTACTATCCCGGCCATCTTAGCAGCACTTGGGGCTGTTGGGAGCTTGGCTGGGGGATCAGCTGCCATAGCAAAAACAGTAATAGATGCCAAGAAGAATAGGGCAGAATTAGATGAATTGAAGCGCCATAACCTGGCCATGGAGAAACAAGGCAAAGGTGTTAAGAGAGCCATGAATAAGTTTTAAAAAAACAAGAGCCGCTTACAAACCAAGATATTGAAGCTTTAATCAAGCCACTGGGCATCAAAAATTTTAGAGGTGTGTACATGTCTGATTCTTTACCAGAACAGCCACTCAACAAAGAGTGTGGCATAGTTAATTTGGATAAGTACAAAAATCAGGGCACTCACTGGATCTGTTATCTTAAATATTTAAAAGATGAGGCATTTGTGTTTGATTCATTTGGAGGTGTTCCACCTGAAAATTTAGTAAAATATCTAAAATCAGCTAATTTTTATTACAATAATGCCCGTGTTCAAAACTTCAAAGATGTTAATAGTGGACATTTGTGTTTATCTGTTCTTAGATATATGTCTCAAATAAATAAACCATCAATTGAAAATTTTCAAAAGGCCCTGTGGTATCTGAAACATCATGGGGGTATTCCATCTCACCAGCCAAAATTCAATATTGAAACTCAGATTACATGATGATATAGTGTATCCCAAAACAATAGCTCTCAGAGCATTTTATGGCATGTACTTGATCCCTAATATTACACACCACAACAACAAAATTGCAGTAGGGGATCAAAAAATTGTCATCACTCCAGGGCAGTATAATCTGTCCACTCCAAATGCTCAATTACCCAGAGGTATAGTATTAACTCAAAATTCTGTCACTCACAGAGTAGAGATTGTTTCTGCTACAGAGACAGTGGATCTGGGTACTATAGGAGAGCTGTTAGGCTTTGAGAACAACACAAAACTTGAACCAGCCATCAAACACACTGCTATTAATATACCTAAATTCTTAGCCATAGAGACTCTAAATATTCACTGTAATGTGGCCGAAGGTATGATCACCAAATCAAATGGCATAGGCACTCACAAACAAACTGGCATCATTGCAACATTCAAACCTAACTCTGAATTTATGGAGCCAATCATCTACACTCCATCCCCAACATTATATTTTCCTGTGTGCCATAATAGAATAGATTATATTGAGTTGATGGTCACTAATGAAAAAGAAGAATTAGTTGATTTTGCTGGAGCCACAACAACTGCAATCATAGAAATTAATATTTAAATAAAAATACATACAAAAAAATGGAAAATATTGATTGGTTTGGTTTGATTTGCTGTTTTAAGTCCACTTTATGCACAATAAGGCTAATCGGGACTGGACCTACAGTTTAAAGTGGGATCCGAACCACTTGTGCCTCCACCGGGTATCGAACCCGGGACCCCTTGATTACAAGGCAATGACCCTACCACTGCGCCATGGGGAGGCCCGGAAAATATTGAGAGTTATGAGCTACAATCATTCCCCCCAAACAGGAGGACCTTTGCAAATTTAAATCAACCCAACACAGAAATTGAGGTTGATCTTGATGTAGGGGATGGCTTTATACACCCCCACAGAGCAGATCTATACATCAAATTTGATGTTGTAAAGCTCGATGGTACAGATTATCCGGCAAATTCAAATATAAGATTGGTGGACAATTTTGTGCCACATCTGTTCTCTGAAATTGAGATCGGAAAACATGGTGTTGTTATAAATAGAGTGGATTACCCCGGCATTACCTCCACAGCTTTGGCCACATTAAAATTATCCAAAACCGAGGCTTCTTACTACAAAATAGGTGGATTTGAGGCTGGTGATAAAATATTATCCAAAAGCCACACAGTGTTGTTTCCCATGCGCCTGTTGCCAGGATTCTTCTCAGATTACAAAGATATTATGTGGAAGGGTGGATTAAGAATTACATTTAGAAGAGCTGCCAATGATAATAATGCTTTGATGAGGTACAGCACATTAAACTCTACAGGGGAAGCTCTGCCTAATACCCTACCTGATGAGGGCAAATGCATTATTTAGACTATGGAGCTAAGAATCCCGGTTGTTGAATATGAAGCCAGTTATGCTCTTAAATACAAAGCAGATATAATAAAAAATCCACAGATTCCTTTACAATTTTATACATATCAATGTGTACAGAAACCTGCCACTGGTACCTATTATGAGTTTGATGCTACAAATTCATTCTCCAGTATACAATATGACATGCCAGATTTTGTGGTGGTACTGTTTCAGACTGGAAGACACAATAATCAGGAAAAAAATTCAAGTAAATTTGATAGCTGCAACATCAAGAACATATATCTTAAAAATGGCAGAAATGAGGTATTCCCTAGAGAAAATTATAATTTAGACATGTCCAAGGATGATTTCCTCAAATTATATGAAGCATTTACAGCATACAAAAGGGTCACTACTGGCAATACTGACATGTATTACACACCAGATGAATTCAAAACACAGAGACCCATGTTTGTCATCAACACTTCAAAAAGGAAACAAGTTGTGGTTAATGACAGGACAAACATTAAAATTATCTGTGAATTCCACGATACACTCCCTGATGACACAATATGTAGTGTTATTCTTATAGGTGAAAAATCATATGTTTATGATGTAAGAAATGAGAGAGTCACAGAGCAATTCTAGAGGGCCTCTGCACAATGCATTGTCTTAGTACTAGATATACAAGTTGAGCCTTGTGCCCAATTAAAATATTGAGCATATTCCAGGTAACATATTAACATAACAGCAACAAGTATTTAAGCATATATTACATTATATTATTGTGTAAGCAAAAGCTCTTATGAGCATTTTTGCCTTAGTTTTAAGTGTAGCTATAATAATATGAAGAGGGGCATATTTTCGACAAGCTTATGGACAACAAACTGAGAGATTCAGCCTTTGCACACATGGCCAAATCTGTCTGAGGGGGGTTCTTCTTTTGTATACTAGAGCTCAAAATTCTTTAGATTTAAATATGTACACACATGGCCGATTGGGGTATATGCCCCTCTTGACATTGTTTTAAGTGTAGGCAAATCGGGGCATATGAACTCTTCTTTTGTACACTAGAATTCAGGGTTCTTGGGATTAAGAGCATATCACACTTGAAGAATTGGGGTATAAGCCCCTCTTGACATTGTTTTAAGTGTAGGCAAATCGGGCTGTTTAATCATATGAGCTCTTCTTTTGTAAGATTTTTGTGCTCATCCTATCACAAATCATACTACTCACCATCTTGTGGCGATTTGACAAAACATTTGTGTATTTCGTAGAACACTCATGACCTAGAGGAAGCAAGAAATGAAAACTGGACTATTCACCACTCACATTCCTTATTTTCGTTATTTAGCGTCGCTTTTCTGTCACTTCTGACTACTCGCGACGATGAGGTGGAGTGATGATTAGATAGAATTCATGAAGCGACACCCACAAAGAACATCCAGACCGAAACTGGAAACCCGGGAATGTCGGTAGTGATATTGAAAATGGAGTTCTGAACACGCTAGGGCACCGAGCCGGCTCAATTCGCCATTTATAGGGTAAACTTTCCTGTAATTGGCACTGCCCAGTTTTTGGCACGTTGAGGAGTATTTGTAGAAATTAAGATCTGTGTGAAACTGGCAACATTGGTGGTGTTCTCGCCTTGTTGCCCTGTCTTCCGTTCATGACATTTGCAAGCGGCGTCTATTTCTTTTGTTATTTCTTGTGGAAAAATCGCGTATATCTGGAAGGCTTTTGTGATTTTCAAGATTTCTGCTCAATTCTAAGCAGGTAGGTGAAGAAATATGTTTTCATGTTTCTCTTGTTATTTATTGTTGTAATGAATAATTGCACATGGTTCTTGTTTAACGGTTAGCTAGATCCTAAAGGAAGTGCATTGACGTCCCGTTGCCAACAAATTGTTTAATTGCTGCACGCTTTCAAGGGTGGCAATAATTGGTATTGCTAATGTGCATGATGCCCATTTACTTGGCACAAGGGCCAATAACTCACAATTTGGAAGAAATAGGCCTTACCTAGTTATTCGTGTTTAACACTACCATGGTGCTATTTAAAACATAAGAATGACGATGCGAGCGTTCTGACTTTAATAGCTTTATGCTAATCAGTAGTTGCCACCAGTGCCAAGTAACTCACAACTATTGATACATACTTCCGGTGCACTTAGGCCTAATTGAACTATTGATCTTCGTTGTCTTAGCTAGGCCACTACAAGTTTCATTAGGCATATTCCTTTTTGAATTGTTTTATAACAACAGTATAGGCTTAGCTACTACGTAGCCTACAATAACTGTGAATGTTAGAGGCTTAGCACATTGTAAATATGGAGTGCCAATAACTGGGCACAAATGTGACAATAACTGGTCAGTATATGCCAACAACTAGACAATATCACGTTCCGAATAAAAAATTAAATAATTAAATAACTGCTTTCTGCTTTTACTACGTCTCAATCGATTTCACTTCAGAACAGGTGTAAAAGTTTATAAAATACCGAAACACAAAAAATGTACTGATACAATATGTGTAATTCATTTTTTCCAACTAGTTCCTCTTAAAGTGCCAATAACTGGTATGCTTACCCCACTCTCCGCAGCGATTTAGCTGTAGAGGCAGGAAAGCGACAAAATGAACAAACCGTTTCCTTACAATTGCAACGGATTCATTTTCAACCCACCTCGGTGGCCCATTGAGCAGTAAACGTACGATCCGAATACGAATCACTGCCTGAGCATGTTTATTCCTTTGTGATTGCCTCTTCATTCATTTACGTAAATATCATACATCTTCAGAGTCACAGTTAGCGAATAGTGGGAGGAAAGAACGCAAACGAAATAAGTTCAAGAAAGAAGAAAGCACCACTTACAAGTGTATTAATACATTTGTCTGTGAAATCACGCAGATTTTATTGAATGGAGTACTTCGATGCTTTCCTTGAAGGTCAACCAGGTATGCAGCCGACTACTATTACTCGTGGCTGGCTCACCCTGGAGGCAGAATTGTTTGACTGAGTGGGTAGTGTTTTGTCGAACGAAAAACAAAACTTCGGCATTTGGTGTAATGTGCCTGTCGCAGTTAATCCTTGATGTGGTTCGTGCGTTACTACGTTATTGGTTTCGTGTGTCTCGCAAGTGATGGCTACGAAGTGGTGAATTGATAAGTTTTTTTTTTACCGTGTTCTTCGTATTGCACGTCCGAGCAACTGTTCGGTCTCAGTTCCAAGAGCCTTTTTTTTTTACGTGTGTGTGTGTGATCGACGAAAGGGGAGATCAGGAAGTGTCGAATTTGGTGAAGGTCAGTATCTTTTAATGAATGCAATGAATCGTCTTGATTGATTAATTTGGTTTCTTTTACCTCGCTTTTCTGCCAATTTTGACTAATCGCGAAGATGAGGATGAAAATTAAATTGATGAAAGGGCAAGCACATACATGAACAACACACAACACAAGCCACACAGTGGATAATACTGGCTGTTAGTCCAGGTGCCAAAGCCTCGTTAATCTGTAAAATGCTACGTGGAAGAGAGGGTTGACATTTGAGTGTGTTAGCTGTCATATTTTACACCCCGATGAGTCGTCTTGTCAAAGTGAACTTGATTTGGAACGACTTAAGATGACCGGACCCCTCTCCGATTTTCATCATATTTGGCATACTCACTAATTGAGGCCTCCTAATCACGAATCTGAAGTTAAAAGTTGTCGGAAACGTCTAGAAATTGCAAAATAAGCGAAAATAAGGCGTTAGTTTTCGGAATGGAAACCTTCGATTTTCGCGAATTTTTTTGTTTCACAAGGAAATATATATATATTCCTGATACTACCACGACACGAAATTTTAACTGTTTGCCTAACCTAACCGAAATTAACCTAACCACACGTCAATGGTTCGTGGGGCTAGCGTCAATGGTTCGCAATTATTTTGCAATTTCTAGACGTTTCCTACAAATTTTAACTTCAGATTCGTCATTAGCAGGCCTCAATTAGTAAGTATGTCAAATATGAAGAAAATCCGAGAGGGGTCCGGTAATCTTAAGTCATACCCACCCGGAAAACCTGAAACTTTCCAAGTGTGTGCGGTCAGCCTTTTATTTGACAGTGAGTGCTATCCATTCGAAGAAACTTGTTGTAGAGCCGCACGTGAGCACAAACACACGTCACAATTGCGAAACCTTTGCAGACAAGGTTTCTGTGCGAAGAACATTGTTTGGAGGGGGTGAATAAAATATTACTTGCATTCTTTTTTGTAAGGGGAGGTATCATGACACATGTAGCACACCGGATGATATCACGCAACAAATGAGGCGCCATTTGTTGATCTCTCATAATTACAGTGTGAGCTAGAATATTTTCACGGAGAACATCGATTTTGTACCTTTTTTTTTTGTCTTTCAATGTTACAAGTGTAATGACGTCATAGCGTAAAAGATTCAGGCACGTTAAGGAACGTTTGATTTCCACGAAAGAAAGTTTCAATTACATTTCTTATCGCCTGAATTTCAACTTCACATTATGAGTCTCTCGCAAGTGCATCGAAATTGTTGCCAATTCCAGATTTCAACGAGGTATGGATGGAAAGATTTTAAAGTTTCGGTCCGCGCTACTATGCTATTGGATGCCAGGGATAACGCTCCCCGTACATTAGGTAGGTGTTTCTGTCCACCGAAATTTGTGCTTCTGTCTTTTTAATAGTTTCGGAGATATCTATCTACTTAATACATGTATCGATTCGTTTTAAGTATTGACCAGAAAAGGCAGTTGGATAGTCCGAGAAGATGTGTATCGCATAACACTTATATTCACAGTTCTTTGAACTCGTCAATATCTATTTATAGCACGCATTACTTCGAATATATCGCGACATTGAAAATGTGTCGTTGTTGAATTTTAATCAGGGTTGTTCGGTTTGGTGTTTTAAGTCCACTTTATGCACAGTAAGGCTAATCGGGACTGGACCTACAGTTTAAAGTGGGATCCGAACCACTATGTGCCTCCACCGGGTATCGAATCCGGGACCCCTTGATTACAAGGCGATGACGCTACCACTGCGCCATCGGGGAGGCCTTTATCAGGGTTGTTAAAGGTCCAGAAACCCATAAATTCTAATGGGTTCTATTGGGTTCCACAACAGGACCGGAACTTTTTTCTACAATTTAAATTCGGTCCAAGTTACGTATTGTTTCATTTCAAAACGGAACTTGGGCCCTATTTCAACTGATCCGGAAAAAAATATATATTACTGGACCGTATTTAAATTGATCCGGACGAAAAGTTTCCTGGACCGAAGTTAAATTGGTCCGAAAAAGGTTCCTTGACCGTATTTAAATGATCCGGAAAAAGGTTCCTGGACCGAATTGAAATACTTTATAGATAAGAAGATTCTTTACGGTCCGGAACCCATTTATGCTTGCTGATTTTATCCCCTGGACCGGAATTGATTTCATTTAAAATTCCTGGACCTTTAACAACCCTGTTTTTAATTGTTTCATCCACAGGATATCGACAGGTCGGTTGTTCTTTCTCCTAGCCAGACGAATCGACCAAGTCTATTTACGTTCCGTTGAGGTGTTATTTGATGGGTCTATCAGTTAACTAAAATTTGTTTGTAGCTCTTGTAGGTTCTTAGATAAGGGTAGTTGACACTAAGGATCAGAGATGACCGTAGAATAAGGATGCTGTTTCAACATTCGTTGAAACTCGTCGTGATAAGCCTAAATGGCAGAAAAGCGACGCAAAGTAACACAAATGCAATGAACATTGCAATTATCATTCTCCCTGGCCAAAAGTGTAAATTAAAAATAATATTTAGTCACTATTTCTAATCATAAGTATCATGTCTTTGCGTGCTAGTTTTAGGTCAATAATGAACAAAAACTGAAAACCCTACCTATTCGATGGCGTATCCATCTGTCTTGTCAGTCGGTGCGTGTCAAATATCTAAAACTACCGGTACAATAGATATAAAAACAAAATTTGGTCAATATGCCAATGTGCATAGATACTAGAGTGCTGATTGGAGCCCCTTTAGCTCGATCATACTCGTTCTAGTCTTCCACGCTCGAACGTAATACTCTGGAATGCATACAATCAAATATAATTTTAATGTGACAATAATATATATATATATATATATATATAGTAACTAGCTGATTGCCTGGCGTTGCCCGGGTATTTATCTATCCCAATCTTCTATTAGACAAGAATATATACAGGGCTAGCATAAATGATTCATTCGTTTTGAAAAGGCTATATTTTCAAAAGTATTACACGTACACACATGAAAGATATATGAAAAGAACCACAAACTCACCAAGTTTATACACCCTCTACAAATGTTCGATATGTGCCCCTTTGGTTACACGACACACGTCCAGACGATACTCGAGCTCATTCCATACATTTTGTAGCATAGTCCTGTCAATGGTCTGCACTGCAGCACTGATGCGTTCTTTGAGCTCGACTAAGTATTGCGGTAGTAGGGGTACGTAAACAAGGTCCTTAATGTACCCCCACAGGAAGAAGTCCCAGGGCGTTAAATCAGGAGATCTGGGAGGCCAGGGGAACAAAGCTAGGTCATCCTCACAAATACGCCCAATCCAGCGATGCGGAAGTTCATCGTTTAGGTAGTCACGAACTGGGATGTTCCAATGAGGGGGTGCCCCGTCTTGTTGGAAGACAAAATCCCTGAAGTCAGCACTGAGTTGCGGGAACAACCACAACTGGAACATATCCAGGTAACATTTACCGGTCACAGTTTGCTCAGCAAAGAAAAACGGCCCATGCACCTTTGTTTGTGACACTGCACAGAAAACATTCACCTTTGGCGAATCTCTTTCAACTGTCACGACTGCACGTGGATTTTCCGTGCCCCAGAATCGCACATTATGACGATTCACGTTCCCGGATAAGTGGAGCGTTGCTTCGTCGCTGAATATCAACTTGGCGGCGAAATCCTCGTCCTCCAATGCTTCCTGCATGTTGACGCAAAATTCTAGTCGACGGGCATAATCCTCCAATACAATACAAACTTGGTGAGTTTGTGGTTCTTTTCATATATCTTTCATGTGTGTACGTGTAATACTTTTGAAAATATAGCCTTTTCAAAACGAATGAATCATTTATGCTAGCCCTGTATAATGAATTCTAACTATAGTGTAACATGAACATCTCAGAGGCCCCAAAAACTATGGATTTCACACTAATATCGGTCGTTTTACATATCACCCCTTTCCCACCCCACCCCTAGGGGTGCCAGGGGTGTCTTGGAGTTGAACGGCATTGGGAGTGTCACTATTCACCTTAGCTACCCCGAAAGCGATTGATTCCACACTACTATCGGTCGTTTTCGATAATTTTTACATGCCACCCCTTCCCACCCCCACCTCTAGGGGTGACAGGGGTGTCTTGGAGTTTAGAGGCCAGCATAGTCTGCCTTTTACCTACCCACTGCCCGCTTGCACGCGATAACAGGTTTACCTGCTCGCCTGCCCACGGCAACGAGTCGACTTGCGTCTTTACCCGGGTTCTTGGTCTTCAAGGCGCTCTGCGCTTACAAGGTACCTGGGCATTCAACAAGACCCGGGCGCCTGCAAAACCTGCTGGAAGGAAACAGCCCTCAGGCAGCGTGTCGCTCCAGGTGTTTCATCACCACGTGGACGGCTGCAGCCAGTGTTGCCTACTTACGTAGCTACTAAATCCTACGAAGTCCTAGGAGGAGCTTCTTCTCCAAGGAGAATTTATACACTTAGCGATTTCAGTTCAGCGTAAGCAGTTTTTATCTTATTGCCAGGAAATGCACGCAATATTACAGTTTCATTTATCTAAATGAATGATCGAGCAAACAAAAATCTCCTCACTTAAAACTAATTGTTTTTCATTGCATGGTGCCTTAACCAGGCACGCAGTGGCGCAACCAGAGGGGACAGGGTGCATTGCTCACAACCTTGGACGGAAATTGTCTAGCGGAGGGGTCAGGGTGGGGGTCAAACATTAAAGTACAAGTCTCATCAAGTTCAATGCCGTAGCAAAGGGGTAGCGGGAGTCGGCCCTGAGCGCCGAACGATCTAAGTGAGAAAAGTTTTAAAACAGAGAATGCTATGGCGGCCCGTGATATTATTTGCTATTAATGTTGGTTTGTTACGAGTTGGATGAATTAATTATGTAATACGTCGCTCCATGTGAAAAGAAAATATTGTAGATGGAAATTTTACATGCCATATGTATGTACATTCGGAATGCATTTATCATGCACTTTCTTTCTTTCAAAAATAGTTTGTGTGCTTGTTTTCCATTATTAGCTAATGTGAAATTGACGTGTTGAAAAAAAATATTTCTAATCCTCTGTTTCAACACAAATGCGTGAGAACCGACTTCTACCCCCTTTTTGCGTGATTTATGAGGATAATAATGCCTTTCATGCTACTTTATTACTATTATTGTGATTGTTGTTACGTTTATCCAAGTACTTGCCCCCCCCAAACGAGGGTAACGGCAATGCCCCTGGCTGGCTACGGCCCTGCTGTTCGCAGTAGAACAGTGTGTTGTTTGACTCGCGACCTCAGCGTCGAACGTGACATGTTTCAGTCCTGCCCTATATCACTATATATACGTATATTGGTTATTTACGACATATACTTATGGATCCTGTGCCACGGAAAACCTATTTCAATGTGTGTGTGTGTGGGGGGGGGGGTAGCAACATTCGTAAATCTCATTTCATTGGTGATGTGGCTTACGAAGCTTTGAGTTCCCTTTTTTAAGTAGTAAAAATCTAGTGCAGTTGGCAACACTGCAGAACGGTGTGGGTCCGGCGCCGTTTCTACTCGAAGCAACTACGTCATGCAGAGGGAGGGGTCTGCAGTTGATGGAAAGAACGAACTGAGACCTACTAGGTATCGTAAGACTGCGGGTACCCGGCGGGTCTACAATGCCTGCCAGGAACGATCTGGGCAGGTGGACATACAAGCTGCTCAAGCGAGGATGTTGCGCAGGTTGCATGGCATTTCAGGAGCGATGTCTCGCGAACGGGTCTGCTCCAGGTCTTGTGCAGGCCTCTGTTGGAGTTGAACGGCATTGGGAGTGTCACTATTCATCTCAGCGACCCCGAAAACTATGGATTTCACACTAATATCGGTCGTTTTACATATCACCCCTTTCCCACCCCATCCCCTAGGAGTGCCAGAGGTGTCTTACCCCCACAGTATTTCTTTCCAGGTTGCAAGTGATACGTGTACCAAGTTTGGTTGAAATCGCTTCAGGCGTTCCATAGTTATGCCGGAACAAACATACACTCACACACCCAAAGACACACATACATCCATTTTTATATATTAGATATACAGGGTGGCCCAAAAGTAGGTATACAGTATATACCACTGTCGGCCTGACATTGTTGTTTGCAAGTTCATTATCCTTTTCATATGTATCTTGATACTATGAATGATGGCTGGTAATTCGAGTCGTAGTACTACTACTAAAAATTGTTCATTAATTGTTGATGAATAAAGTCACTGGTCCTGTACACCTACTTTTGGGCCACCCTGTATATGTGTAAAAGTCCGTCCTGGTAGTTTCAGATAGATAGATACACTAAACTGCATTTTAACATGGAGATGATGACTATGTTCACTTAAGTTTCAACTTCACTGCGTCTTTAACTTCACGAGCCATACCACAGACAAATTACCGTTATACGTGTACTACTCGGATTCGAGCGTGTACCTATCGTTTTGTCTGTTCGAGCCATATTCGCTCGAGCGTAGAAGCTGTCAATTCCGTACTCGATCTAGCGTCATCCGTGCGAACTATTTGCCGCTCGAGCGGAAAACGGTCATGCAGCACTCTAATTGATGCAGTAGTCCATGAGGCATATCGCTGTTACGTAGTAACAGCAGCTCCAATCTATTACTTCGATTAGGTTCCCTTTAGTAACTTCTCTTCATAACCGAATCACCTCATCCGCTCACGTAAGTCGATCGGTTTAATGTATTTCAATATTAACGTAATCATTCTTGAAATGTTAACACCTTTCTAAATGTTGCCTCGCGCTCTCTGTAGTTGTTTTTGGAGAGTAAATAATTCAACTGTACATACATTTCCTTAATTAGTATGTACGTGTAAACAATGGAATTTGATGTACACCTGGCAACACTGCCTTGCTGCTCTGAAAGATGCACAACGCGATAGATGTGTATCGTGCCGAGACTAAGCTTTCTGCAACGGAAAGAGCGTTTGCAAATGTATGCCTTGGTTACAGACTGGAGAGGGCGGCATTTGGGGAATATTCGATCCTGGGGCAGAATGTGTAAACATCAACCGGAAGGAGCGTAAACAAACAGTCGCCAAACAAACTCGAGCACCGCGCTCTACCTGCGGGCAAACTCCTCACGGCAAACAAGTTGCCTTCTGGATTAGTATCGATGGCACAAAGGCAGCCTTACATGATCAATACAGGTGGTAGATTTGTCCATTTTAAGAATGAAATTTAACATTTTGAACATCATGAAAGCCAGCATTTTGCATTTTGGGATGGAAGTAATTTTGGAATGGAGAATAGGGTGTTAAACAAAAATAAGCGTGTCAATTGGAGAATTTTCTAGACTTTGGGTAACAGATGAGAGAGTAGCAGGTGGACGACATTTCTAAGCTATTCTTAGAAGTTAACAAGACAAGTACATGGAGCGGTGAACAAATACTTGAAAACAAGTGTACGAGCCTGGGCATGCCTTCGGATTTAAAGTCTATTGAAAGTACATGCATTCCTTTAGATATATCCGGGATATTTCTTCTCAGCACGCGTTAGCTACGAAGCTAGGTCCCAGGTTCGAACCAGAGACGCCAACTTAAAATAAACTCGAGGTGGGGGGGGGGGCAAGGTTGGCATACACAATAATTTATATGTGTGTGTGTGTGTATATATATATACACACCGTGTATATTTCGATCTTCAGCCGAGAGATCGGGAGAAGCGTGGCGGGCGGCGCTGACGGAGATGCCGACATTTGCGGCCTGTAATGCCCGCTTATTTTTATGGACATATGCAGACATTTATATAAATATTGCAAAACGAGCACTAACCTGTGTTATAATTTTAGTAGCTTAGTGGCTGTATGTGCCGATTATTTTGACACGCCCTCCTCTTGTGAAACACGGCGTAGAGGTTTGTTTGGAGAACGTTCTAACGCTGCACCAATATAATCGAGTTTTGCTTCGGTTAGAATCCGTTGTTTTTGCTTAGGTGTTTTAAAATTTAACGATCCAGTTTCTCGTAATTTAAGGACAAGATGTCTAACCGTATCTCTGTGTGTAGTTGAAACGCCTGGGAATTTCTTACAAATTGCCTACACGTCTCAACACGAGTCTGTTTTCACGTACGTGTCATACATAAAAAATCTTTGTTCTAACGTGAACCTTGCGGCTGGCATTCCAATCGTCTCACTGACACAACACACATACACACTGCAATAACACAAACAAGTAACTGCAAGTAACCAAGAATAACACTCTTGCGCACAGTACGAAATTAACACGCTCTTGGTTTACATTGCTCGTCACTATATTCACAACTGTCTTCATCTAGTCGCGAAGGAACAAAAAAACTCGAGCTCGGATATTTCGGATTGCAAGGAAGCAAGCTCACGAAAACCATTGACTTTTAACGGTTTCGTCTGCAGCGTAATCTTGATACAGTGTTGCACATTCGAAACCTCCAAACGATTCCCATGGCCACAAAACTCTTTCAAGGATATAAACTTAAGCAGGACGTTACTGGTCAAAACTATGATTAAAATGCTTTATTATCTGTGGCTCTTAACATCGTTTCTATAGCGTATTTATTTGTGTATATAAGAGCAGAACTTGGATGAATTACAGAAGAACTTTTGCGTGTTATAACACAGGTTAGTGCTCGTTTTGCAATATTTATATAAATGTCTCCATATGTCTATAAGGAAACTTACTTCTTAACTCCAAAAGTAACCATTGTCAAAATAATAATACCATACTTTTCTACAGGAAGTCTCAAACAGAAGCAGCAACTTACAGATGTAAATGAAATATGTAATCGGCGTAGAGAAGGGTGACCACGATGTCAATGCTTTCTTTGTACGTGTTGCTTTGACTATAATAAAGCCATGTTTTTAGCTAGGAAACAACATTTTTGTTTGTCTAAAACGTAAACAAATGCTCCAAGAACAAGTTTGTCAACGTTTTATCTCAAGATCGGAATTTGGAGTGAAAACAAACCTTTGTTAAAACCATCGGTTTCCATGTTTCATCTGCTGAAGGCACATAGTGGTTCGGATCCCACTTTAAACTGTAGGTCCAGTCCCGATTAGCCTTTCTGTGCATAAAGTTTACTTAAAACAACAATTCAATCAATCAATCCATGTTTCATCTGTTCTATTCGTGTAAGTTGATATGCTGTTCACCTCCTTTCTTCTAACACCGGGGTCTATTCTTGACTTCCCTATTGACTGTCACTGACTACTTTAATTTAGGTTTTATGGTTTACACGGCCTCACCAATCGCGTTGAATGCTCGGCTTTGGACCTTGCCAGATTCTAGGTTCGAGTCCTGATCTTGGCGTGGGTGTTCACGTCCCTTTACAACATTCATCTAATCATCCCTCTCATAGTTGCGAATAGCAAAAAGTAGCAGATAAGCGAGGTAAAATAAGGCAAATTCAAGTTTTGTGATTTTTCCCAACAGTGTATTGTTCCTGTGGGACTTGTACTGCTATTTTAGTTGTTGGTTATCCATTAATAAGTAATGTTGCGGCGCGTTTTCGCACACATCGAGACCACCGTTCTAAATCATCGAACTTCATTCTAAATAAGTAATAACTTTATGGTGCAGGACTTTGGGGGATTACATATTGTATAAAGAGGCTTTGTGATTGTAAATCAGACTGGGGGTATAAACAAGTCCAAGTAGCCGGTCACTGCGGTGTAGTGATAGATAGGCTGCGAAAGTTCGAATATTCAATGAGGTATGTCGTTGCGGTTGTCGCTACTTCCATGTCAATATCATCACTTCGTCATACATCGTCAGTATTAACCTACAGAGGTAAAAATAGTCAGGGAACAACTTGTCGAAAAGCTCCTGCAGACTATTCGTGTACAGTGTTGTCAGTCTCTTCGTGTTGATGAAAGATGTGACATTAGCATTGATGCCATATGAAAAAAAAACTGAAAAAAAAATGGCGGGGTTCAAAATGGCACCCGAATTTCACCGTACAACTTCTTCATAGCTTTAGCTCTAAACATCTAAATGTACAGAAAAAAATTGAACAAAAAATATTCATCACAACTAAAATTTTAATATTTTTTGTTATCTTTAGCGTTTTCTTAATTCCGTATAAATACAGAACAGTCTTTTTTTCTGTTTGATGTCAATTTTCATTAACTTAATAATAAATATTAAATGTTTGTAGAAAACTTTCTAAAGTTACTATTTTTGAAAAGACATATTGTTAATACAGAAACCTAGTAATAAAAGACGCGACCATTATATTTTTAGACATTTTTCATGGTATTATTCAAAGTTTGTGTTCGCCATTGAAACATTTTGGAATATCGTATCCAATTGAAAAGTCTCGCAACTTTTGGAGGCGAAAAGTTCCCTTAACTTACGCTTCAATTGGCGTGGGGTTGCGCGGGAAAAAGCTGCGAATTTTTCCCGTCATTTTCAGTGCGTCTTCAGGAAGACTCTCTAGTAAGATTATGTGTAGTGTTGAAGTGAGTCGCACCCAGAATTTGAAAGCAACAAATTGTTGCTTTCAACAAGTAGAAAGGACAAGTTGATCCAATGCAACCTATTCCTTCCAACTTTCGTGTGTTCCCTTTGCAAATCATTCAGTAATAAAGAAATGCATGCTTTAACTGATCAATTAATTAACTTCGTAAGAATATAATATGCAGATATCGTTTGACATTCTGATAGTAACTTTTTGATTTATGATTTTAAAAAAATCTCAGTTAATGCATAAAACATTAACAATTCAGAAAATGGTGATTTTCAGTGTCTGCAAAGCACTATAATATACATTCGGGAACCTTACTGCTTCGCCCTGCTACCATAGGGCGAGCTAGCATTTGATTACATGTATTTTTCTTCCGCGAGTTTTTCGCCCCACTCCGGCCCCACTTTTCTCAACCCCCTTAATCCATTCATGTTAAAGGATGAGTACTGACATTGATTAAGAATGGGGATGTGAATGAAGCAGAAATATGTAGTTTCACTATTTCTTTCCTTCGTTCGTTCTTTATTTCCTTTCTGTTTCATTTTTATTTCCTTTCAACATTTTTGTTTCTCCTGTCTTTCATTTCTACATTTTCTGTTTTTCTTTCTTTCTTTCCTACCTTTTCCTATGTTTGTTTCTTTCTTTCCTACCTTATCCTATGTTTCTCTTTCTTTCTTTCTTACCTTTTTCTGTGTTTCTCTTTCTTTCTTTCCTACCTTTTCCTATGTTTTTCTTTCTTTCCTACTTTTCTTTGTTTCTCTTTTCTTTCTTTACTACCTTTTCCTTTGTTTCCTTTCTTTCTTTCGTACCTTTTCTTTTTTCTCCTTTCTTTCCTACATTATTCTTTGTTTCTCCTTTCTTTCTTTCCTATCATTTTCTATGTTTCTCTTTCTTTCTTTCCTACCTTTTCCTATGTTTCTTTCATTCTTTCCTACCTTTTCCTATGTTTTGCTTTCTTTCTTTCCTACATTTTTCTATGTTTCTCTTTCTGTCTTTCCTACCTTTTCCCATGTTTCTTTCTTTCTTTCCTACTTTTCTTTGTTTCTCTTTTCTTTCTTTCCTACCATTTCCTTTGTTTCCTTTCTTTCTTTCGTACCTTTTCTTTTTTCTACTTTCTTTCCTACATTATTCTTTGTTTCTTCTTTCTTTCTTTCCTATTATTTTCTATGTTTCTCTTTCTTTCTTTCCTACCTTTTCCTATGTTTCTCTTTCTTTCTTTCCTACCTTTTCCTATGTTTCTCTTTCTTTCCTACCTTTTCCTATGTTTCTCTTTCTTTCTTTCCTACCTTTTCCTATGTTTCTCTTTCTTTCTTTCCTACCTTTTCCTATGTTTCTCTTTCTTTCTTTCCTACATTTTTCTATGTTTCTCTTTCTGTCTTTCCTACCTTTTCCTATGTTTCTTTCTTTCTTTCCTACCTTTCTTTGTTTCTCTTTTCTTTCTTTCCTACCTTTTCCTTTGTTTCCTTTCTTTCTTTCGTACCTTTTCTTTTTCTCCTTTCTTTCTTTCCTACATTATTCTTTGTTTCTCCTTTCTTTCCTATCATTTTTTGTTTCTCTTTCCTTCCTTTTCCTGTTTATCATTTCTTTTTTCCTACCTTTTTCTTTGTTACTCTTTTCTGTCTTCTCAAACTTTTTTGTTTCTCTTTTCATTCTTTCGTACCTTTTGTTTCTCATTTCTTTCCTTCATTTTTCTTTGTTCCTTCTTTCTTTCTCTCCTACCTTTTTATCGTTTTATAACCTTTTATAATTCTTTCTTTCTCAGTTTCTCCATGTACTTTAATGATGGGCAAGTAAATTAGGTACGATTATTTCACGGTGCTCTTACCATTAAAAGTAACATCAAACTTTGATTTCGAACTCTCCTCTTGATGCATGCAGTTGTACAGAACGATCATGTACCTCATTTGAAACACCGCTGGAAAAAACAAAAACAAAAAAAACATACTCATATTTGTGACAGGTGTAAGGGAGAATGCACAGTTCCCACGCGGTAATTAATTCATGCAAAAAGCGTAAATCGATAACGGCGTTATGCATTTTCTCCCTCGCGGCAGCGGCACACGAGGTGTTCATTTGTTATGCATCATTTGCACCTGAAGCACCAAGTGGAAATGTGCAGGTCGTGTCCTCCAGCCCGTCAGTCAATCCGCTAGGTTCTCGCACAATGGGAACCGATGATGATACATTCCAGCCTTTTGGTCTGTCGAAAACAAAGAGAATGAAAATCACTTGTTGCAAGATGAATGTATTTTTATTCGATCGCGGATTTGGTCAATCCCTGGGGGAAAGTGGTTAGCACAGCGCACTACGACGCCAGGGGTCTTAGGTTCAAATCTCGGCCTTGGCTTGGGTGTTCTTTGTAAGTGTCCCTTCCTTAAATGCATGATATCATCACTCATTCTCATTTCGCGATTAGCCAAAAGTAGTAGAAACGTGAAGTAAACCAAATTAATCATTTTTTTTCATGCATCTCCCCACAAAAAGTAAACAATTTAATAATTAAGTACAAAAAAAATGTAAATATAATTTGCTCATGGAACTTTGGTTGAACATTATCAATTTTCTTGTGCTTTCTACTTATTTTAACACTATCTTTCCGACCTCTGTTGCGGAGTGGTTAGCACAGCGTCACTACGTTTCACGGGTTCGAATCCCGGCCTGGGCATTAGTGTTCTTTGTGACTGTACCTTCATCAATTGCATCATATCACTCATCCACATTTTCGCGATTAGCCAAAAGTGGCAAATCAATCAATCAATCTAACACTTTACCTTTCGAGAGAGAATTTTTGCCCTCGTCTTCAGATGAACAAATTTCGGCAAATGGTCCTGTGATTTACTGGTGCACTAACCAACTACTCCATGAATCCCAGCAAGGACAAAAGTAACAAAAAGAAACTTGATTTCCTGAAGACAAGAGAAGAGGTGCTCTCTTGTAATGTTAGAAAAAGTGAAAGTAGAATGCATGATGTGCATTAACATTGTTTGATGGTTGAGAACCGAAGGTATTAACATTTAGCTAAGTTGGGTAGTTTACAGGAAGACTGCGTTGCCAAACAAGAAGTTATATTGTTGTATTTACGTAATGTTCTTATTGCAACATAGACATGGAAAATTGTTCATATACGCTTTGTATGCATTTTTATCCATGTAATAATGAAAATAAATGCACATTTTTCGTATTGGCGATGGATCCTTTAAGAACTTAATTTTTCTGAGGTATTGAAAATTTTTTTTCGGAGTTTAGTGTTTCTTAGAAGGGGCATAAAGTTTCGTGCGTGATGAACCGTGATGATCTAAAATGACATTATCTGCAATTTTTTTGGAGACTTCATATTTTATTATTGCTGGTAGGTTTGCTGTTAAATGTTTCGTGGATCGTTAACAATTCATGACGTATTAGTCGCGTAGGACAGTATTATCCTCAAAAGTTTGAACGCTAATGCAACTTATTATGTGATGCTAACTCATGTCACAAAATAAAATAAAGGCCCAAATTATACCTCGTGCTGGGGAAATAAATGAATGATCACTATAGATCTGGACAAGCTGAGATAATCTCGTCAAGATTGTGAGGAGGATAAGGCCAGATTTTCTTTCAGTTTGTTCGGAATTACACATTATTATTTTTTTAACTTCTTATGAAGCATGGAACCAGTGTGAAAGTAACACACAGAACCCAAAATGTGTCAATTGAATTTCAGTTTTAATGCATCAATTGACACTGATAAATGTGCAATTTTGTTACCTTCGAATGATCTTGTCTGATCTTACAAATTAGTGCATTTTAGTGCATTTCTATGTGTATTTTGACACACTAAAAGGTGCATCATTTGCAGTTTAAACACGATAACGTGTTATTGAAATCAAAATACATGTGTCAATTGACACGTATTGGATTCTGTGTGTAAAGTAAGTATCATAGTGTTATGCAAGTCTCTACCAACATATAGAGAAGTGAAAAAGCTCCGAACGTTGTTTTTATACTCAAATCCTATGAGTATCATTTCTCCGGCAGGAATATCTTTAGCATGTGGAAAAATCTGTGGACTGTGCCTAAGTGTGTAGCTTTGAAGACCGGCCCAACAACATGGTCTAGCAGGGAATGGAAGATTGAATGATTGATTTTGGTTTATCTGACTTCGCTTTTCTGCCACTTTGACAAATCGCGAAGGTGAAGATGAGTGACGATATGATGAAATTAATGAAGGGACATCACAAAGAACACCCATGCCCATGACAGAATTGAAACCCAGGACCCCTGACAGTGAATAGAAGAGTGTTTGAGAAAGGACAAGTCAAATATAGTGTACGAATTTTAGTATTGCCTATATTTAATCACATACGTAATGAACTTTTACCACAATCAATATGAACGTTCCTCATATTCTCACATATTCACATACAGTATATATATGCCCTGATTAATTAATTAAATCCAGCTAATTATTAATTAAACAAACCAGCATAAATGTTGCGATTTATGAAGTGCATGAATCTAGGTATCCCTATATAGTATTTTCTGAATGTAGCAACCATATGAGTGTGTTGAGAGAGTGTGGAAGATTGACAGGGGGAAAACGAGCCCACCCCGGAGACTGTAAATATCATTTTTCACGTATGTAATTTGTATTTCAATCACAGTACTAATAATTACAGGTAAGATTGTTTCAAGTTCGTCGGAAGAAACCTCTTGTGTATCTTTCTTAAAAGAAACACAACTTGCGACGTTACTTACACGAGGCAACAAATATGGGATTTTTTTTTAAGTGTCGCATTCATCATTTTTTCCCCAACCAGCTAAAGTGCTAGTTCCAGAAATACAATCAAAAGACTGGTAATTGAGCGAGGACTTGGAGAGGGGAGAGGCCGTGGATGGACCTCACGCGTTAATGGAAGCATGACATCATTTCCTGTTTTCCCCCGTACGTTCAGGAACATGTGATATATTCGCTCATTTATTAAGCGAAGACACAATTTCCCCTGCAACTAATGTGGCGTCGTATTGTCACGCGAAGGAAGAAGACCATCTGGGAGGGGAAGGAGGGGAGGGGAGTGTCCACCGTTTGCCATCTAAGTACGGCAGAGGGGAGCATAATTTATGTGTTCGTAGTTACAGGGACGTATATAGAAGCCAAAAGAGGACATGAAATAACGTTTGGTTTCCAGGGAGCGGTGCGGCACGGTGACTCCTTCAGGTTGGAATTTGGTCGGTTGGCGCGTGCCAACAGCGAAGGATGAATATGGAAGTTTCTCCACATGTGAAATCGAACTGTTAATGCTACTCATACACAATAACTAGGTACTCAATGCTTTAACATGGAAAACACATTTTGGCATATTATAAATCTATTCCTTCGTGAGTTTGTTACGATCCCTACAGCTTTTATACCCTCAGCTCCTGTAGCCGGCAACATGAAGACTCCAACGGCCTACACTGAAACCTCTCTTTCAGAGTAGGTGTTCAAAGAAAGTCTAAGCACTGGATAAATTTTACTGCAAACGTTTATTATTTTCCCAGGGTTGATTACATACAGTTGACAAGATCACGTGGACTGGAGCGTTGGTACTCAAAAAGTGGGTTGGCTTTGGATGTAGAATAATACTTAAGGTCTGAATTTAGAAACTTGCGATAAGTCGAGAATACCAACATATATGACTAAACCAGAGGATGTAGGCAGCTTCAGGTGTCGAGAATCCCAACACCACTGTCCAAAATTCAGACAGTGGAAGAAAACCTGGAGCTTTGTAGTATCTAGAATCCCAACAGCTCTGTCCAAAATTCAGACAGTGGAAGAAAAACTGGAGCTTGGTAGTATCGAGAATCCCAACACCTCTGTCCAAAATTAAGACAGTGGAAGAAAAACTGGAGGTTTGTAGTATCGAGAATCCCATCTCTGTCCAAAATTCAGACAGTGGAAGAAAAACTGGAACTTTGTGGTATCGAGAATCCCAACATCTCTGTCCAAAATTCAGACAGTGAAAAAAAAAATTGGAGTTGATAGTATCGAGAATCCCAACACCTCTGTCCTAAATTCAGACAGTGGAAGAAAAACTTGAGCTTGGTAGTATCGAGAATCCCAACTCTTCTCTCCAAAATTGAGGCAGTGGAAGAAAAACTGGAGCTTTGTAGTATCTAGAATCCCAAAAATTCTGTCCAAAATTGAGACATTGGAAGAAAAACTTGACCTTGGTAGTATCGAGAATCCCAACAGCTCTGTCCAAAATTGAGACAGTGTAAGAAAAACTGTACCTTGGTAGTATTGATAATCCCAACAGCTCTGCCCAAAAATCAGACAGTGGAAGAAAAAATGGAGTTGATAGTATCCAGAATCCCAACACCTCTGTCCAAAATTCAGACAGTGGAAGAGAAACTGGAGCTTTGTAGCAATGAGAATTCCAACACCTCTGTCCAAAATTGAGACAGTGGAAGAAAAACTGGAGATTTGTAGTATCGAGAATCCCAACATCTCTGTCCAAAATTCAGACTGTGGAAGAAAAACTGGAGATTGGTAGTATCGAGAATCTCAACATCTCTGTCCAAAATTCAGACAGTGGAAGAAAAACTGGAGATTGGTAGTATCGAGAATCTCAACATCTCTGTCCAAAATTCAGGCAGTGGAAGAAAAACTGGCGCTTTGTAGTATCGAGAATACCAACATCTCTGTCCAAAATTCAGACAGTGGAAGAAAAAATGGAGTTGATAGTATCCAGAATCCCAACACCTCTGTCCAAAATTCAGACAGTGGAAGCAAAAGTTGAGCTTGGTAGTATCGAGAATCCCAACTCCTCTGTCCAAAATTCAGGCAGTGGAAGAAAAACTTGAGCTTTGTAGTATCTAGAATCCGAACAATTCTCCCCAAAATTGAGACAGTGGAAGGGAAACTGGATCTTGGTAGTATTGATAATCCCAACAGCTCTGTCCAAAATTGAGACAGTGGAAGAAAAACTGGAGCTTTGTAGTATCGAGAATCCCAACACCTCTGTCCAAAATTCAGACAGTGGAAGAAAAACTGGAGTTGATAGTATCAAGAATCCCAACGCCTCTGTCCAAAATTCAGACATTGGAAGAAAAACTGGAACTTTGTGGTATCGAGAATACCAACATCTCTGTCCAAAATTCAGACAGTGGAAGAAAAATGGAGTTGATAGTATCGAGAATCCCAACACCTCTGTCCAAAATTCAGACATTGGAAGAAAAACTGGAACTTTGTGGTATCGAGAATACCAACATCTCTGTCCAAAATTCAGACAGTGGAAGAAAAAATGGAGTTGATAGTATCGAGAATCCCAACACCTCTCTCCAGAATTCAGACAATGGAAGAGAGACTGGAGATTTGTAGTATCGATAATCCCAACACCTCTGTCCAAAATTCAGAAAGTGTAAAATAAATATGGAGCTTGTTAGTATCGATAATCCTAACAGCTCTGTCCAAAACTTTTACCACTGTATTAATGTGGTAAAAGTTCGTCTGAAGTCAACTTTATGCGCAGATAGACCAATTGGGATTGACGCTATAGTTTAACGCATGCTTCTTATCACTGTGATATGTGACTCACCGGGACTATAATTTAGAGCTCTTTGATTACAAGGCGTCAGTATATCTATCTACAATGCAATGCTCTATACGAATACCCGACAAAACGTACCTACCACCTGGACGACTAATTGCGAAGGGTCTTCGAATGAGTCTTGAAATATTTGCGATGCGACAAAACGTACCATTTGACGGGACGGCATCAAAAATCATTTCCCGAAATTACGATTTTACGATGTTCGCTAGTTTTCCTGATTTCCATCACACTTTATCCAGGCTTTGGACAGCTCCACACTGTTATTGGAATTTCTGCGTTTTGTAACCAACTATTCACAAAGTAATCAAAGAAAAGAGTCAGCTTCGCTGATTCTGGGGCTTGAGAGTGTATTTCCAGCCATCCATGATAAACTTCCTCAGTTTTTAAGAAGGCCAGAGCGGCACACATGCGTATATGCAAACGGATTTTCTCATTCTCTCGATACTCGACCGAACCTAACCTAAGCGATCAAGGTCGTAATGACTAATGAGGTAAAACGAATAACCTAGCTGGGTGATGGATAGCGCACCTTGTTGTAATGCCTGACATGTCAAGGGCAAGTTCAAGCGTTTCCCTTGAAGTGATACGTTTTGTCGCGGACTAATATTTTGAAATTATTAGTGGATCCTTCACAGGTAGCTGCTTATCTGAATGGTACGTTTCGTCGCGAAAACTCAAGTGGTACGTTTTGTCGCTGGTACGTTTTGTCGGGACACCCTCTATACGGAGGATGCTTTTTCCGGGATTTTCTTTTAAGTCGCTTTAGCCAATGCAGCAGTGGCATTTTACAAACGTCACGAACGCTTCTCCAGTTTCCTTTCTCTCCATCTTCTCATCTTTACAGTCATGCTTAAGTTAACGTTACAAACTAGCAATACTAAGTGAGTGAACAAAAATATCTTGTTCTTTGCCCGTCGTCGTTGTTGTTGTTGTTCCAAACTTCTGATCCAATGAGTTTTTACTGCAACTGGACGAAAGTTAGCTTTGAGGTGTGTCAGGAGAGAAAGGGAAATGTTTCGAGTTTCTTTGTAGCAAAGCAATTTTCCATCCAATGGAAGCAGAGACACATGACTTCCGAGAAATAGTTCCTTCATTATGTATCAGTTCTGGTGTTATTTTGCTCCTGAATATGTTGGTCGTAGCTGTAAGTGCAACTCGTAAGGCCCCACAACTTCAATATAGAAGTTACGTTGGGTGTTATGGTTTTATCACATATACTTTACTTGCAAGATTCCTTGCCCAGCTGCTACTGGAATAACCAATAGGATTCCTCAAAAGTCATGTGTTTTTGTTTATATTGAATGTGCTCTTACTGGAGACAGAGAATAGTGAATTTTTCATTGCATTGCTCTTTCTACGCAATTGACTCTGCTAAACTTGTTTAAAGGCATGAAGAAGAGTTTCCGCCACCCATTTCCCTCTGAGTCAATGTTGCCAACTTAGGTCTTTTGGAGCCAGATCTGGCTTTCGTGAACTCGTTTGGTTGTGAACTGAGGCGCCCGCCCCCAACACCCCAAATATGATGCCATTGCCGGCTCCGGCTCACATTAACCAACTTTGCCCTGAGTATATGAAATTTTGTACCTGACGTGATATTGTTATATTGGCTGCATTGCCCCACCCCCTCTTACCTCCCCAGCTACTTTTTTTTATAGCGCCGTCGAGATGACGTAATATTGCTAACCACTCCGCCACGGGGACCGGCAATATCTAGTATTTAAAGGATGGAAGAAACTAATATATAAGATAAAGTGTAAGGTGGCTGTCACTTTCCCCTGCTGTTGAAAGAGTTCTAGAAATGTTTGTGGCATTAAAATCATATTTCTCTACCCAATCTAAACTATCAAAAATGTTAATTCTGTTTTTGGAAATAAGTTAACGTTAATCTTAATTGTTACATTTGCATTCACTTGTGGGGATATTACATTCTAATATCCAAGAATTAGAAAAGGAGTAAAATTCTGTGCTTCAAACTGAAGATATTTTTTTGTCATTTGTTAAATAACAGATTAGAAGATTGATTTCTTTGCTTAAAGGTTAGGAAGGAGTTATCTGATCATCTGAAAAGTATCTGTGAGTAAAGTGTTGGCAATTTTTTTTTATATTCATTAAATTATGACTAACGGTAAGTGGGTTGCCATTTTTTGCGGTGTCCTCTTTTCTTATAGCTTTGTCCTCCTTTTCCCCATGCTCTGTCCTCTTTTTTGAATGTATGTGTCTGGTCACCGACTATTGTTATCCGTTTAGTATACTAACAAATAATAGGTGAAAAAGTGGCCTGTATATATATCTTGGAAATGTAAACATTTAAAATTTTCTACCAATAAAAAGACTACATAAATTATTTTGAAATTTACGTCAGTCTGTCTGTGGGGATTTCGAAATTGAAATCAACAGTTGACACATTTTTAATGGTTCGATATCTCTGAGACCATTCTAACTGTAAATACAACATTTAGTGGGTTGAAAGAACTGTGAATTCTCTACATGATGCGATCTTAATTCAGATTCTAATTGGGGTGTAAGGTTTGACACTTCCACGTAGTACACCCAAATGTCTACCTCACTTCCATGTAGTACAACATTGACTGCAATTTGCAGACTAACGAGACACTGGCGTCTGGTCCAACGGCCAGTACAATCCTCTGTAAGGCTGTATGTTTGTGTGGTCCTGTGTTTTGTCCTTGTGTGTGCTGAGTGCTCCTTTAGAGCCTCTGCTTTTAACCCAGGTAAGGATTATAGTTATGTTACGTAGTTATACTTTAGTTGTGGTAAGAGGTTGGACCCTGAAGGATACCAAATAGCCTGAGAGCTCACTCATTCACAATTTCGAATTCAATAAATAACATTCTAATTGATATAATTATCCTCATTCACAGTTCGTTAGAAATCTATGGACAATAGACAAGGAGATATGCCAATGAACCAATTAGTACCTAGGGAGAATATCGCTGTTACGTAGCAAATGCAGCCCCAACTTGTTACTGATTTTTTTTATTAAAGAATAGAGAAAGAAAAGAAGCGGAGGGAAGAAGTAAGTTCAGAAAGAGAAAGAGAGAGAAAAAAATAGGTTCCACTGAAAGCTGTATTGTTGCATTGAGTGTACCATGCATCTTCAGACGGACGGGAGCGGAAAGAAATCGATTTCTCGCAACAGAACTTCCGTCGCGAAAGCAAGACTACAAAAGCAGGCGCTGGCGAGGGCATTGTGTGGAAATTCTGAAGGAAAGATTGCGTCTTATGTTGTAAATAAAGTGAAAAATTCTCTCCCTCTCTCTCTCTTTCTCACACACACACACTCACTCTCTCTCTGTGAAAAAAGCGAGTAGAAAAGTGGGAGTATGATTTATCACAGTCCACACGCCTTTCTTCTTCTCTGTCCCATTTGCTATAGAAAAAAATGGAAAAGACAGGTCGATGCGAACCGTAACAAATATTATTTTAAACAGCTGAGGCGTAAATGGACTTCGATTTGTTGCTTGTCCCCGCTTGAGACGCGGGAAGGAGGGGAGGATGTTTAGATCTTTGCAAGTTTTCTTTTCAGAATTGGAAAAGTGCAACTCCCCCCCCCCCCCCGAAACGAAAACTGAAGTCATTTTTCACAGTGACAACAGAAGGGTTGAAGTTCTCGTAATGTTCCGCTGAATTTTCTCCGTACGCAAATTTTTTTTTCAAAATCCACGCGAAGCCTAATCAAGATTGGCTCTGTCAGAGATGGGAAGTTATCCAAAGAAAATGGGATTTCAGAAAGAGAAGTTTTGGAAATATAATTTTGATATGTTTTGGTCTATTATTACTTGTTATTGATTCATTAATTGTCCTGCGATTAGTTGCTTTCTTCAATCAACAATCTGGGACAGTGAAGCGAAGCTCATATAGAATGTAGAGTTAAGTGGGATACTAACCTACATTCAGTAGTGAATAAAATGTTCAGTGTTGCACCATGAAAATTTGCAACAGTTACTCCGGTGGTTGAGAACAGAGTTAGTCGCATTTGCTATTACAGTGATGAAATTACAACTGAGACAAAACAGATATGTACCCTTCAAAAATTTATCCCATTGCACTTTGGACACATGGACGTGAATTTGATAACATATTTGATTCATCCACATACTACAACGAATACACTAAATCCAGTCACATTGTGGTCCTTTCTTCTCATAATAATGTCCATGGGCATATTGTACTTAATTTCTGTGGGCATATCACCCTACAGCTACAAGCAGAAAAATGAATCACTGGGTTGGCAACTCTGAGCATCATGCGGTAGTTTCACTATGCAGATATGTTTCCCTGACTCTTGATCTTTACACCAAATATAATTCAGTTTCTTTCTCTCCTCGAAATATTATTATTTCGCACTGTTAATACAGCAACGTCCAAAAAAATATTATCTCAAAAATTGTCTCCTTATCTTATGAAATTAACCCTGAATGGCTTCAGATTCTTCTCACAAGCTCCAAACCTGCTGCCTCGTCTCACCACGGAGGGCGCTTTCAAACAAGAGTCGCAGAGTTGCCATAACATTAACGTTGCTCGTGATGTGGGCATTTAACCCCGATGGGCATATTCCCCCGAGTAACTCTAATTATCACTCGTCGTCACAATTACCTAAAAGTGGTAGAAAAGTTTCCCTATGTAAGAAACATTCAAACACAAATAAATGCAACTTCTGGCCTTTTTCTTTTGGAGGGGAAAAACTCCCTTTCCAACGCATGTTGTGGCGGGAATCATTCGCAAGCCAAGATTTTCACTTCACCTTTCTTCCGCTTTAATGGACGCCCAGCTTAAAAAAGATCAAATGCCTTGTACAGTCACCGAAAATAAAAATGGGACACGTAGATACTTAAATGCTTGTTTCCCTGCAAGGCGTTATGTGTGCTGCATAACTCCCTTGCTTTGGCACTATATGTAGATGGGACACGTAGATACTTAAATGCTTGTTTCCCTGCAAGGCGTTATGTGTGCTGCATAACTCCCTTGCTTTGGCACTATATGTAGAGGCTTAGTTCCTCCCGATGCATTTCATTTTTAATTGGAGGATATAAATATGCATGATACGCACTATCGTCATATTCCTTGGGTATTTCTGACTGATTTGAATCTCCTCCTGTTTCATGAAGAATCTTTAAAAATGAATAGTGTACATTTCTGTATCTGCCACTTTCTACATCTCTTACTTTATAAACAGCAAAACTGCATCTTTCAATAATTTCTCCTTTCCGATATATCTTTCTTTCAGGGCAGTAATAATATACGTTACTTCCAATTGAAAATTTCTCACATTCATAATGAACATTTTTAGTGTCATTTGTATATGGTGAACTAGCAGTTATGGCCAATGTATATAGTCTGTGCATAGCAACGATTATACATCTTGTTAATCTGTCTCATGGATGATTTAAGTTTTAATCATGTAATCCACCATGTTACAAGTTTTAATATATTAATTATGAAGTTCCAATCTTGAGATAATTATTTATGTTTATGTCATAAATATTAGGACATAACAAAATGGCGACGAGGATTAAAGAAGATAAATAATTACTACTGTAAGTAGAATTATAGTAATTAAGTCCAAGTGAGCCAGTATGGAAAAACACATAAGTTTTATACCTGCATTTGAGGCTTATGACCCAAGCCAGGATATAAATTCGTATATTAAAAGATTCAAGGCTTTTGTTGAGGCTAACGATATACAAGAAAGGAAACGAGTGTTTACTCTTATTTCTGTAATCGGTAGTTTACCTTATCAAGAGCTGGAACACAGATTAAGTCCAAAGGATCCACAAGATTGCACCTTGGAGGAACTTTTTGCTACATTGAGAAAAATATATGCACCACAAGTTAATAAATGGATTCAACGATTCGCTTTTATGCAAATAAAGCAAGAGGAAGGTGAGACAGCAACATCGTACATAAATCGTTTAAAAGTTGCTGCAATAACTTGTGAGTTTACAACAGATGAATTAGACACTCGTCTTAGAGAAAAACTCGTGTTTGGACTACCCGATAGTATACTAAAAGATATATTACTGTCAGACATGCCCAACACATTCGAAAAGGTTTGTGATGTAGTACTCCAACATGAGATAATACGCACAAATAAATATAAAGTCAATCAAAATGCATTTTTGGTAGATGAAAATAAACAAATACAAGGCTCACGTAGATTCGGTACAAACAATTCGTTTGCTAAAGCTCATTTTTCAAAGAATCAACAAGATACAAGAGAATCAAGATTCGGAACAAATAGTGCATACAAAGGCATGCCACAATCTAAACCACGTACTGCATTTAGCCAAAAATTTGTGTCACGGCAAAATCAGGCAAGTGATATAAAATGTAAGCGCTGTGCAAGGTTAGGTTGTACATTCAAAGAGAACTGTCCTGCATTCAATACTATTTGCAGATTCTGTAAGAAGAAAGGACATTTTTTGGCTGCATGTTTCGAAAGAAATAAACAATGGAAGGAACCTGCAGTCAATTTATCTAGTATTTATAAAGGACATTGTGAAATGAGAAACAGTAATTTGGATACGAAAGGTAATGGTTATGGAGAACGCAATTCTCAACTTAGCTTATTATCTGTGCAAGAAGATAGTCCATACACCTTTTTAACTACAAACACGCAACAAATGTACAATAAAAAAGCAAACGAATCTATTTCTAATTTGCAACACGCATCTGATCAGATTTCATTGCGAAATGAACGTTTACCTTTGTACATTAATATTATAATACAAGACCAATCGTTAGAAGCTATTGTTGATTCTGGTAGTTTTGCTAATTTCATTTCAAAAGATTTGTTAACTAATCTTATTGGCAACTTCACACTGAGTCCGCTATTAAATTCATATACGTCGATATCAGGTGAAAGATTGTGTTTATTAGGCCAATTAAACTTAAAACTTTACTATCATGGCAAAATGTACATGATGCCTTTTGTTGTTGGCGATAAGATTAATACAAATATATTAATTGGCAGAGTTGGAATGAACATAGTATTTGGTGATTGGCGCAGCAAACTTCTAAATGAGTTTCCTGAAACTGATTATGTTCAAAAGGAAGATTCTACACATGCATGCTTAGGTCTAGAATCAAAACATTCGCTACCAGATGCTTGTTCGAAAAATCAGCGTTCAAGCATAATGGATACTCCAAAGGTACATCAGCAAAGGATTGATGATATAGGTGAATGTTCACGAACATCAAATGTGCAAGGGCAAAATAGCAAAGCCATGATTATGAACAAACGTAAAGCCGACGTACATAATTCAAGTAATATAAAACAAATGAGCATTGAAGACTGTCGTTCACAATTACTGACATCTTTTGCAGAATTGTTTAATGAGGATATTAGTACACCCATTAAAGATTTCAAGGTATCAATACCTTTACAGAAGAATGCTAGGCCTGTGTTCAGGAAAGCGTACAGAATAGCGTATTCATTACGAGATCAAATAAAAGAAGAAATAGAAAAAATGTGTAAGCAGAATATTATAGCTCCTATAGAACATTCAGAATGGGCAAGTCCTATTGTGCCAGTTAAGAAATCAAATAATTCTATACGTATCTGTGTAGATTACTCGAAAACGGTCAATTTTCAAACCGATGGTTTGGTGTATCCTCTACCAGACTTTCCTGATATAGTACAAAAAGTTAAAATAGGAACGTACTACACCAGGCTTGATTTACGTTCAGCATTTTTACAAGTTAGTTTGCATCCAGACTCACAAAACATATTATGTTTAAATTATGATTCTCACTTGTACAGAATGCAACGTTTACCATTTGGTACAAATGTTTCGTCTCAGCTTTTTCAACAGGTAATTGATTCAATTTTAACAGGATTGGAAAGAGTTGCAGCATTTATTGATAATGTTATCATTTCCGGAGATAGTCTACAAGAATGTTTCCTAAGAACAAAACGAGTTCTGGAACGCTTTAAAGATTATAATGTTAAAGTCAATTTAAGTAAATCTGAATTCCTAGTGCAAGAAGTGATTTACTTAGGAAGACGTTTCACGGCAAATGGAATCACACCAACTGAAAAGCATGTGCGTGCTATTTTAGAAAGTCCAGAGCCAAAGGATAAGGTTCAACTACAAAGTTTTTTAGGGATGGTTGCATTTCAAAGCCGTTTTCTACACAACTTGTCATCTACAATACCACACCTATATCGACTTCTGAGGAAAGGCGAAAAATGGTTGTGGTCTAATCAATGTGGATCGGAATTTAAGGCTGTTAAAGATAAGATTGTCCAGACACCTGCTATAATTCCTTTCGATCCTTCAAAAGAAATAATCCTAGAAACGGATAGTTCTTGCTACGGTGTTGGAGGACGATTAGGGCACAAGATAAATGGCGAACATCGAACAGTGGCGTGTTTTTCAGCTACACTTTCACCTGCTCAGAAGAATTACTGTCAGGGAGAAAGAGAGGCATTAGCCATTGTTTCGTCTGTGAAACATTTTTATTTATATCTGGCAGGTCAAAAATTTACAATATACACTGATTCAACGACTGCGAAATCATTGCTTGATTCGAATACACCAGTGCCAATGCAACACAATGCACGTTGGCAGAGATGGAAAATATTTATGGCATCTCTGAATTACGAAATAGTGTATTCTAAGAAGGTTCCAATAGCAGATGCTTTGTCAAGATTACCACTACCTGAAGAATTGCAATCAGATTTGGTTTTGACAGCGTATGCAGATCTAGAACAAAAGTTACAACCATTACGCATATCTGACATCAAGGAGCATACAAAAAGCGATAGTTTGTTGTCTAAAATAACAATTTACGTTAAGAATGGCTGGCCAAGAGGAATTGATCCACAAATCAATGAGGAAGCAGTAGCTTTATGGAAGAAACGTCTGGAACTGTCAACAGAAGATGGATTGTTGATGTGGGGAAATAGAATTGTATTGCCAGAGACACTGCGATGCAAGTTTCTGACTCAAATTCATGGCCTTCACAGTGGCGTAGTGAGATTAAAACAGATTTGCAGAGATTTAGTTTGGTGGCCTAAAATGACTTCTGACATTGAAAGTTTTGTTGCAAAATGTGATGCTTGTCAGACGAATGCAAGAGCTCCAGCAAAAGGACAATTTACATCATGGACACCGACATCACAACCTATGGAACGTGTACATGTCGATCATTTCTATTTCAAAGGTTATTTATTCCTATTGTGTGTTGATGCTCACACGAATTTTTTGAATGTTTGGCAATGTTCTAATTTAACGGCTCAGGAAGCAATTAGACATTTAAAAAGCCAATTTTACATACTTGGTTCTCCAAAAGAGTTAGTATCAGATAATGGACAACCCTTTGCAAGTGAACGATTTAAGATGTTCTGCCAAAGGTTGGGCATTGAACTAAAGCATTCCTGCCCATATAAACCTTCGGGAAACGGGTTGGCTGAGAGAACAGTCAATACCGTAAAAAGGTATCTAACCCTCATAGGAGATTTTCCAAAAGGGGATGTTAGAAAATTAAATACTGAAGTAGAATCACTACTGCGTACAGTAATACACTGGCATAACAACACTCCATTGCCATCAACTGGAACATCTCCAAGTTCATTAATGTTTTGTTACAACACTGCAAGTAATATAATCATTAAAGATGACACTAAAAATGTTCATTATGAATGTGAGAAATTTTCAATTGGAAGTAAAGTATATTATTACTGCCCTGAAAGAAAGATATATCGGAAAGGAGAGATTATTGAAAGATGCAGTTTTGCTGTGTATAAAGTTAGAGATGTAGAAAGTGGCAGATACAGAAATGTACACTATTCATTTTTAAAGATTCTTCGTGAAACACGAGGAGATTCAAATCAGTCAGAAATACCCAAGGATTATGACGATAGTGCATATCATGCATATTTATATCCTCCGATTAAAAATGAAATGCATCGGCAGGAACTAAGCGACAGTGAAGAACACAATGCTCAGAGATCGTCTCCGAAGCAAGAGAGTAGCTCATATTCGAAGGAAGCGAGCAGACTTGGTCCAGGAACCAGTTCATCTTCGAAGGGAGGAATTAATATTGATCCAGGAACCAGTTCATCTTCGAAGCAAGGGAATAGTTTTGGTCTAGGACGTAGTTCGATGGGAGGAAGGAAATCTCAGAGAGTAAAAAGGACAAGAGTGTTTTACCCCTCATAAGTTTTTCTCTGGAAGGGGAGAAGATTGATATATATTATAAAATATATTATTGTATATGGTGAACTAGCAGTTATGGCCAATGTATATAGTCTGTGCATAGCAACGATTATACATCTTGTTAATCTGTCTCATGGATGATTTAAGTTTTAATCAT
Source organism: Lepisma saccharinum (assembly GCF_977018435.1). NCBI lineage: Eukaryota > Metazoa > Arthropoda > Insecta > Zygentoma > Lepismatidae > Lepisma > Lepisma saccharinum. Next base: position 191,023,062 of record NC_139229.1, on the reverse strand, counting down.
GTAATCCACCATGTTACAAGTTTTAATATATTAATTATGAAGTTCCAATCTTGAGATAATTATTTATGTTTATGTCATAAATATTAGGACATAACACCTTTCTTCCGCTTTAATGGACGCCCAGCTTAAAAAAGATCAAATGCCTTGTACAGTCACCGAAAATAAAAATGGGACACGTAGATACTTAAATGCTTGTTTCCCTGCAAGGCGTTATGTGTGCTGCATAACTCCACGGAGATGAGTTGATTTTAATAGCAAATTTTCAATGGCAGCTTCTAAAACCGGTAGCCGGACAATTGCGATGACGGATAATTGCGATGTACACAGAAGTGAATAAATACATTCAGTAGTGAATAAAATGTTCAGTGTTGCGTGTTGCACCATGAAAATTTGCAACAGTTACTCTGGTGGTTGAGAACAGAGTTAGTCGCATTTGCTGTTACAGTGATGAAATTACAAGTGAGACAAAATAGATATGTACCCTTCAAAAATTTATCCCAGAGCATTAGTGCTTCCTTAACATATTATTGGAAACCAAAGTCACAGCGCACGGAAGACTGGGCCAAACGGGGTCTTTCAGCTACTCGCGATAAGCGTTCAGTTGTTCCGTGCGTGCTGGGAAGTTCTACCTCTGTACAGCATCTCAAACAACTCCAGGCTGACTTATAGAAAATAAAATTATTAAACTTCTACATGGTCAGCCATTTATATGCATCCTGACCTAAGTCTTTCCATGTAGTCACTCCAGTTGAATTGGTGGGAAGTTACTCAGTTAAACTTCCCTCGATTCTTCGTCGCGATGAACAGAATGGTACAAATAAAGGACGTTAATTCAACAAAGCAACATCTTATGTGAAGCTTGTCGATATTAGAGACGAGCGTTCGAATCTAACTCGGAAGCTGTCCTGGATCCAACAACCCGAATCTTTCGAATGCTGGATCAAACAACCCGAATCTCTCTAATATTGGATCTGATATATCGAATCTCTTGATTGCTGCATCCGACAACCAGAAACTTTCGAACGTTGTATCGAAGAACCCGAATCTCTCTAATATTGGATTTGATATATCGAATCTCTTGGTTGCTGTATCCGACAACCAGAAACTTTTGAACGCTGGGTCAAACAATCCGAATCTCTCTATAATTGGATCTGATATATCGAGTCTCTTGATTGCTGTATCCGACAACCAGAAACTTTCGAACGCTGGATCAAAGAACCCGAATCTCTTTAATATTGGATTTGATATATCGAATCTCTTGATTGCTGTATCTGACAACCAGACACTTTCGAACGCTGGGTCCAACAATTCGACACTTGGAACGTTGGGTTCAACAACCCGTATCTTTCTAATATTGGATCTGATATATCGAATTATTCGATTCCTGGATCTGATATACCGAATCTCTCCTTCCTCGATCCGATAAGCTGAATAGAGATTTAGATCAATCCATCCCTAATCGACACATAAAAATATGTTTCCCGAACTGAGGTTCCAACTTCCCCTCCCCCAGATTTGCTGATTAGTTCTTTAGAGAGAGCACATTTGAAGTTCGCCCCTTTCCAGACACGGTCGCCCTGGACGCATTTCAAATGCCGATGCAGGAGCTCCTTTTTTTTTTGAATCGCTGTGTGTCCGCCATAGCTGATGAAGGAAGGAGTTCTCGCTTCTCGGTCCTTTCGCTTTGGCTTCTTTCTTTTCCCGCCGTTTTCCTCCCCTCCCCTCTCCTCTCTCTCCCTCGCAGGAGCAATGCACGAGCAAGGAGGTGTCTAGGGACAGGAGTTGGTGAAGAAGTAAAGTCAATCATAGACTGCCCAGACCGTGACCGGGGTTTCAAACAGGGCCCACGGAGTTGACAAAATCGAATTGAACTTTTCGACGATTGCGCCGGATTGGACCGTTCGCAAAGGCAAAACAGAATGCAAGAATTTTTTTTAAGGAAAAAGAAAACTGCATCGGCTGAAATGAGAATCTCCAAGTTCTGTTTCCATTACGGTATTTTGAATATAGACTGGTCAATCAGGGGCATATTTGCTAGTATATTTCCGAGGTTTGCAGAAAGTTAGTAAGTAGGTGAAAGTTGTCGTTTTTATTGTTATTCTTAGAGAGACGACTATCGTTAGGTAATTGCTGAAGTATTTGTAATTTCTTTATAATGGTAACAGTAACAGATATCTTAAGTTCATAAACCCCGGCTGTGGAATAAACTCTTTCTGGACCCGATATGCAGTAATAAAGGTAAAGTTCTCCGTGCATATAGCACCGTGCTGTGAAGGCTCATTTAGGGGTTTGTCGATCTCGGCAAATTTTCTTGGAGGTGATTTGATCAGCACCACGCTCCGGCCGCCTTTACCCGCAGGTACCTATAGGTTTGAGGCTGGATGAGTCCCAGAGCCACTTTATGCGGGAACAAGGCTGGAAAAATCCCGACCTTAGATCACCCACCTCGGGAATCGTACCCGGGCCTCGCGCCTGGCAGTCAGACGACACGGTAGTAGTAGTAAACTAAGATAGTGAGACAGTTACATACACAGCCAACGATAGTTGTGGTAAGAGGGGAATACGTACGCCACGATTATATGTGGGTGGTATTGGCAGTGCCGTACACTTCAAATATTTGGAAGGCGGCAATATTACATACACGATATTATATACATGCCCTCCTGAGCAAAATATGGCGATTGCTCCAAATCTGCGCTCGTGTGGATAATTTTGTAATGTAAACTATTTCTCCCTCCCTTAAGGCCTATCATGGTGATGTACTACATAAAATGAATTTGGAATTGGATCGAATTTACAATCCATTCGGATCTGTAAGGGAGATTTCAGACAGAAGCAACAAGCGACACAGATCCATTCAGTCTGTAAGCAAACATTCACCGTGCATGCGCGAACAACAGACCGAGGCGACACGTTGCACGCATTGGAAAAACTGCCCAGTCTGAGCGAAACGCAAGCTGCAAGCGACACGTGCAGCTTTTGTCGCTTCGGTTCGAAAGGTTGCATTGATTACTGAGGTTTTGCTTCGCAGTGAGACGTGTCGCTTCGGTGTGAAAGCTTCCCAATGCATTGGTGTTACAAATTAAATTATGTGAATGTATAGACAAATGAAACGTTCTTTCAGTTCGTGACCACTCGTATTATACACTATCTCGGGAATCTCTGGAGCAAGGCCACGCATAATGGCAGAGAGAGGGAGAAAGCAAGTGGGCGGAGCGAAGCAGTACACGTTGCTGAAAAGGCTAGGAGTTGCAGTCGCTTTCCCACTCCACACAATCACTTCTTCTCTCACGTGTTCATTGGTCGAACCCTCTCGAGTCACTACTTGCGCAGAGACTTGTTTTCGTTCTCTTGCTCCAGAGATTCCTGGTACAGAGTATAAAACTTCACATATAGGTCCGGACAAACGTAAAGAAACTCCAACCTTATCTTCATCATCTTCACGGAGCGACCGGCACCACGTGTCACTTCGATGTTGACAGTCCTTCTAAGGACACCCCGTTAAGACGTGGAGGTCACAAGCTTCGTCAAGATTGTGAGGAAAATAAGGTCCGAGTTTATTTAAGTTTGTCCTGAACTTTACCGTTGTTTAACTGTGAAACAGACGGCAACCTTCAGGATACTCACCTCCACTCGAACTCCTTCCACCTTGAAGCTGGACATCGGAGGGTCGTCTCTTGGAACGAAGCGGAAGAACTCTTCGTTGTCCTTGTACCACTTCACGGAGTAGAGCTTGTTGTTTCCGATCTCAAACTCGCACTCCAGGATCGCTAGTTCGCCCCTCTTCGGGTAACGGGGGACGTGGATTTTGGTCAAATGCAACGCCAGGGTTCCTGGAAAGAGAGAAACAAGTTTGTGAGTACGATTCGCAAAATTCTATCAGCACATGGAACGATAAACAAAAACATCCATGTTCCTCCTCGCTGAAATGGTAGGTCGCTTCCCAAGGATTTGAGTTCGAGTCGTGAGCATGGGTGGTTTCTTGTATAGTTTAATATATATAATTATCATTACGGACATGATTTTTTTTTTTTTTGGTAAAACTCAGTTTTCCCCAAAATCGAGTTTTCATAGAACAAGCTGCATTCAGCATTAGAATGAAAAAAAAGTAAGCAATGATTCTTATTACAATAATTAAATCAAGAAGACTTAGGTGCGTACGAATGGGAGAGGAAGGAAGAGTTTACAGGATTCGTGTTGGGAAACCTGATGGTAAGAGACCAGTGGGATGGCCAAGACGAAGATGGAGGAAAAACGTTGAGATGGACCTAAAGGAAATATGTAAGTATGGCAAATATTGGATTGATCTTGCCCAGGATATGGACATATGGAACGTTGGTGTTGCTGCAGCCATAAACCTTCGGGTTTAAGAAGGCTAGAGAGTTAGTTACTTGGTTGTGATTCTTATTAGCTTCTTGTACTCGCTGCATGACTTGAGTGGAAGAATTTCCAAATCAATCAACATATAACTGTTTTGGAATGATGAACATTGTTAACAAAAAAAAGATTGTTGAAAGCACCTAATTCAAAAATATATATTACTACGATACATTCCACGCGTTGAGAAACATAGCATTTTTGCCCTTTCACTCCAATATTAATGGCAGCTAGCTGACTGAAAAATTAAATTAGATTTAAATTTATTTTTATGTAGACACTTTACCACAGCTCCGGCATAGCCAAATGGTTTACGTACTTGACTTTGGTACGAGACACTTCATGCCAGGGAGAGTAAGCGGGATTTGGCCTGCAGTTTAAAGTATGATTCCAACAACTGCTCAATGTGCCTCCTCCGGGATGAGACCCGAGACCCCTTAATTACAATGCGACTTTGGTCCAGGATTTGTTACTCAGTAAGTGAGGTGAGGACAATCGTCACAATTAAGGCTTAATGTTGTGTATGTTACCAAAATGGAATGGAATGCACTGCAGAATTAAGTTACTAATTCAATTCTACAAGACTATTTTTACATTATCAATATTCTAAGAATCTGAACTTTTCTACTACTTTAATCTGAAATTGTTTTTGCCCATTTTCTTAAATAGTGACAGTTTATACCTCTATCAAATTTTGTCTTCTTTCCTTTATGCTTTCGAATTCCTCAAATTAGTTTTAAGCATATTGAGAAGTATGTAAGTTATCATTATTATTATAGAACTTGTTCCAATTTCAACCAGTTTAAACACTTTACAAAGACTAACGTGTAGTAGGTTCTTTTCTAAAAAGAATGAACGAGTTCCAAATTACATGTAATTCTTGAAAAATTAACACGTGGCAAATTAGAGATCTTGAAATATAAACGCTTTGCAAATTAGAGTTCTTGAAGAATTAATGCTTTACAAATTAGAGTTTTTGAAAAATTAATGCTTTGCAAATTAGAGTTCTTGAAAAATGAACGCGTGGCAAATTAGAACTCTTTAAAGAAATGAACACGTAGCAAATTACAGTTCTTGAAAAATGAATGCTTTGCAAATTAGAGTTCTTGAATAATGAACGAATGGAATTTTTTTAAAAATGAATGTAGCAAATTAGAGATCTTGAAAATTGAACGCGTTGCAAATTAGTGTTCTTGAAAAAAAGAATGCGTGCCAAGTCAGTGATCTTAATTTTTCAATTAGTTCTGAAATATAATCGGGGTTCCATGTTTGTCCTGGACAGGCAGGATGGGGAGAGCAATGAACACTTTCCCGGTTTGCTCCTTAACAGTGAACGTGTTACTAGTTTTGATATAAAAAAAAATAATCCAAAATCACGTTGTTTTTTCAAACCTTGGTTTTCCCTTAGGAAGGTTTTGAGCGACCAATCAATCAAGGCTAGCAGAAGCTTCATCTAGAATCGAGCCCCTAACCTTCCAGTTAACTCCTGATTGGATACATAGTTAACCAAGGCAGGAGGGAACTTGAAAATGGGTCTTTGCTGCTGGCGAGGGACTCGAGATCAAGGAACGGACACTTTTCCTCACATAGATTGAGAGGTATCCCTATCGATCCTTGCGGAGTCGAGCTTTTGGTCGTTGTCGTGTCGCAACGGTGCCTTCGCAAACTGCAGTTCTCTGTCTTCCATTTGCGAAATGTTCCGAGGGGGTCGACTCGCCAGACCGTTGATAGCTCGTAAAGCGGCCGCCGGTGGAACGTTGGAGCCAGGCAAATCCAAGGAAATGCGGAACCAGTTTACGGCGTGGCAAAAGGTGATGAATTTTTACACAGGTGACACCTCCTGATAAAAAAAAAAGAAGGGGTGGACGAAAAGGGGGAACGAAATAGAAAGCAAAGAGGAGGAAATTGGATCCACGCGCGAGAAGCACCCAGGAACCATGTGCGAAGTAAGCTTTTTTTATGGCGAAGATACCGCGCAAAAGAGGTTTATTTCCCATATGCGGGCGGAATATACTGGGTGCATTAAGCTCGAGAGAATATGGTGGTGGATGTTCTCTCTGTCGGCACGGTTCAGCGGTGCATAGAGAGAAGACTGTTTGAGGGCATCCACATTTTTGGAGCTTGGTAATCAAGGGTTTCCGGGTTCGAATCCTCTGTTAAAATGTAGGTCCAATCCCGATAAGCGTATCTGGGCATAAAGTGGATTTAAACAATAAGGTTCCTTCTGCCCGGGATTTAAATCTCCCGCCTGCTGAACCTCAAGCGATATTTAAATCGCTCAGCTTTTGGGTTTTCTGGTTACATCAAACAAATTGCTATATTTTTAAATCTAGAGGGTAAATTATAATCAAATTAAGAGGTAGTCACCGACAGTGTCCTCACACATCTTGATCGGTGTGATTTTTTTTTTTGATTCATGCACTTTGCCCGTATTCTAGATGCATTCTGTTCATGACTATACTATTTGAAAGTTAGTAATGTTTTCGCTGATAACAGTTTTTATCACACTAGCACTCAAAAAATGACGAAAACTAACGCTTGTAATTACAGATAACTTGAAAAATTCCTATTGCAGAGGAGTGTCATTGTCATGTTTGGTATTTCTCTGGTATTCTTCCGCAACGCTTATCAGTTGGGACAACCCAGCCATTGTCGATGTTTGACTGACCAAAACAACGTTGTGCGAGTAGTATTTTATTTCCCTGTAGATGACAGTAAGGACTAGCACCTGTCTGGTCAACTGGTAAAAACTGCCAATAGATCGTACCTAACAGCAGTTTGACGTCCAACCATGCAGTGAACGTACAGGTGTACGTCGAACTGCCATTAACACAGAATTCCGCGAGCGTATACATGTCCGTCGTTCCGCCTTCAGGGTATAATGGCTAAGTGTTGCTATCTTGCACATTAGAATTATACTGTACTTCGCCTATCCCATGACTTGCGGCCGTTATAAGAACTGGGCTACCGATCCATTCGTTGCTTTTCTTCTCCAAGTTCCTTAGATCGTCCTCTCCTTCCTCCTTTGATTTCCTACTCTGTCCTCTAACCATCTAAACCTTGCTTTCTTAGCTTTATTCCAATATTCTGATATAAATCCTAAAATTATCTAGTAGTTCTTCCGCTCTACCCCTCCTCTCATTCACTAGCCCATGTATTTTCCTTTCCATACGACGAAGTTTCTATCATCCTGATTTTTTTCAGCGTCATATAATTATAGACTCTAATAGTTTGCACGTAAAGACAAGAAAAATACGATTAAAATTTGTGCACGAAAAAGCAGAGTTTGTGATTAAAATCGTGCAAAAATTGCCATCAATTCATGTTTAATTAAATGTTTAAATAAATATGCATGGAACAGAAATGTGCCCATAACACTTAAGTTCGTGTACAAGCTATGCAAACGTAGATTTAGAATGTGAAGGAAATCGTAAAATAGACACACATATTAAAAATTGCCAAAAAATGCATGCTAATGAAGTATTTCACCACCATTCAACACTAATTAGAAACATTTAGTCTGACTTTATGTATCTGACAACTGATGTTGAATTTTGCTTACACAATCAAAAAAAATATTTTATTTCTGTAATTGTTTATAACGTGGAACTAAAGTTATAGCAATGGCTTTTCCCTTCCTTCCTCAACGAAGAAGTACCCAGGGCATTTGTCCTATATTCAATACACCAATGAAAAATGAAATTAACTTAGAAAATAATGGAAGTGAGATACACCCACACAAATACACTGAACAAATATATACACATTTAGACTGAAGCACAGCTGACCTCCGTCGCGGAGTCTTTGGCACAGAGCGCTACAATCCCAAGGATACAGGTTCCAATCCTAGCCTGGGAATGGGTGTTCTTTGGGAGTGTCCCTTCTTCAATTACATCATATCATGACTCATCCTTCTCGATTAGACAAAAGTGGCGAAATAAACCAAATAAATCAATTAATCAAAGACTGAAACAGACCCTTCATAGCATAGTACTAGTTACAAATGAGACTAATGTCTTGTGGCTTGTGTGGACGATACTCTGAGGTACTACATTCAGTCCCAACTATCTCTGGAGAAAGGCCGCGCATAGCGGCAGAGAAGGGGGGGACGAGTGTGCAATGCCAAGCAGTTCTCGCTGCTGCAAAAGCTGGTAATTGTAGTCGCTACCACCCTCCACGTAATCGCATTCCCTTTCATGTGTTCATTGGTGGAGCCGTCTCGTGTCACTACTTGCGCAGAGACTTTTTTCGTTTATCTTGATCCAGAGATACTGGGACAGAGTATAGCCTCGTTTCATTAGCTTAAAAAAATGCTCTAGTTAAAATAGGAAATAGGCAAAGTTATTATAAGTGTTATTTTTTTTAAAAAAAATATATTTTCTTATTCTTCCAGGTTTTGAGTTAGTGAGCAACTTAGTGAATCTGCCTCATTACCGGTGAGTAGGACCATTATTAAATACAATGGACTATTTTTAATTCGAACTTGGATAATTCGAACAGAAGTTTATTCCCTTTGAAATCATCTTTAACATGAATGAAACATGTCGTTAATTCGAATTTTGGATAATTGGATTTTTTCGTGTCCTCTTGAAGTTCGAATTAAAAAGAATCCACTGTATAATGTTATTGCCAACTGAAGAGAACACTTTGTAACACAACTGTATTGAGCACCGATTACGACGCAGTATTGCGAAAAATTAAAATAAAAAGAATGGATTGAAAGCGACGGTCAACTTCTGTGGAGTGTTTATTTATGCGGTCCGGTAACCAGGACTGCTGCGGCGTATGTCTCATTTTGTCTTGTCCATAATGGCCATCAGGTGTTGTTTGTTTGTCTCCGTCGCTGTCCTCCTCGAAGGCAGGTAATCACGCGGATAATGATTGCACAACGAATGATAGGGCACGTTGATTGATAGCCGCCGTAAGTGTCAGCTGCCATTCCGACGGAGAGCTCACTTAATTGGAGGCAGGGCGACGAGAAGATTGGGATTTTGTCAATATCGACGACTGCTTCCTCAAGGACGCGGCTGTCTTTTGCAGACACACGTGGCTTGTATTAAACTTGTAAATATCCAGCGGCGAGTAGGGGCTTGGTTCGTCAGGGTCTGATACTGCTTTCTTATCAAAACACGTTCTAACACTTACATTTTCTTCTCGATATGATCTAGAATGGAAGCTCATAATTGTGCAAACTCGACGCGTGCTCATTGAGGAAACATAGATATATTTGAAAAAATAGTTGAGAGGAAAATAGAAAATGTGTATGAACCTTAGAAAGAGAGAGGGAAGAATTGAGACGAATGAGTGGGCGACAGTGAGCAGAGAAATAGGAAGACACAGAGGGAAGGAAGAGGAGACAGAAAAAGCAAGAGTGAGAAAGAAAGAATGTGTTAGAAAGAAAGAAAGAAAATGACAGGGAGTAAGAAGATAGAAGTGTGAATGAATGAAAGTGTGTGTGAGAAAGAAAAAAGAGAAAGAAGTGTGAATGAAAGAGTGAGTTAGTGAGAAAGAAAAGTGAATTTATAAGAAAAAGAAAGAGAGAGTAGAAAGAAGTGTGAATGAAAGAGTGTGTTAGTAAGAAAGAAAGAGTGTGTTAGAAAGAAAGATAGAGAATAAGAGAGGAAGAAGGAAGCGTGAATGAAAGAGTGTGTAAGTGAGAAATAAAAGTGAATGTGCGAGAAAGAAAGAGAGAATGATAGAGAGAGACAGAGAGTAAGATGAAAAATAGTGAGAATGATAGAGTTGATGAAAAGAATAGTGAATGGGTGAGAAAGAAGGATACAAAAATGATAAAGAAAAGAAAAGCCCGAAAGAAATGTGGATGTGTCAGAAAGAGAGAATGATAAAGAGAGAGAGATAGAGAGAATGTTCCCTACATTTTACTTTAGCAACAGAACATTCCTTTTAGATAATATTTGGTTTTTGATCCTATAATTCAAGAGAGGAAAAATGGTTGACGTCAACACTAGAATAGAAATGATTCTTTCGGAACAAAATGTGTAAAGTAGGTTAGTGTATTCCAAAAGCGTATATATGTCCTGCTTATATGGCATATTATTGAATGGTTTTGCACAAAATAATATTTACTGCCACCTTCTACTATTTTTACATGCTATTGCACCACAATTGTATTACCTCCGCATGTCGTTTTCTAATCCTAGTATATCCTCTTGTCAATATAGATAATATTAGGTTGCGGCCTATACAGCACAAAGTATGGTTAACAAAGACACAGAACTGGAATAAACTGAAAGTTCATTGCTATATATCATGTACATATGCATGAGGATTTCCAATGGTTTTTCACTGTAGCGTAAATCATAGTTAATTTATTTATGCTGTAACATAATTGTAAGTGAAAGAAATAATTATAATCTGCTTCACACGTATGATAATTTTTTTTTCCAATCGTCACCTTATCAATGTAATGAGACGAAAAAATATCTTTAAATTGATTGATTTGCTTTATTTTACTTCGCCTTTTGTGCCACTTTTGGCTAATTTGCTAAGATGGGGATGAGTGATGATATGATGAAACTGATGAATAGACACTATACATCATGTTTTTATTTGGGATCTGTTGCTTTGTAATTAGTCACGCTTCACTGTAAATTTAAGTTAGTTACAAGTGAAACCGGTACAGATCGTTGCAGGAAGCCAATATCTTCGAACTGAAGCAGTGTTGTATGCATAGGTGTAGTTTTGCCCGTCCGGTTGGGGGGGGGGGGGGGCTACCTGGGGCTAACTTTATTCATGCTTTTATCCATTACAAAAACCATCACGGGCATTCTCTTTGGGGGACAGGTAATCCCCAGATCATCTTATCCAAAATAAATGGAATTGTTAAAAAGAAAAAAAATACGCCATTACAAATGGTTGCAAATTTATTAAACAACACATTTCTTCTATAGATTAGAGAAGGTATAATTTTAATATGTGATGATATTAATAGGTAATCCTGTGTTCATGGTACTGAGCAAATTACAATGCTGGGAGGAATTTAAAAGCGCAATCTTAATAGGCAATGGAATAGTAAAAATTAAATTTCCTTAATTTCTATACAACGAAACTTCGCATTTTCCTTATTTTACTACAACTGGAACCACTTGCGACTAGATTTTGTGAAGAAAACTTTAAGATATTACACTCATTACGTCCGGTGGAGGTACAAGTTGTTCGGATCCCACTTTAAACTGTAGGTCCAGTCCCGATTAGCCTTACTGTGCATAAAGTGGACTTAAAACACCAAATCAACCAACCAACTCATTACGTATTTGTCTTATCTAAAACTTCAATATAAGTGCTCTGTTTATTGCTCATCTGTATAAATTTCTGAAAAAATTTGTTTGTGACCACAATTTCCCTTTCTATGTTCAACAGTGATGTGGAAAAAAAATTGTCTTCCTCATAGTTGACATATACCATGCTTTAATACGTCTCATTGCAGAAAAATACAGTTCATCTGCAGCCGAAGATACTGTCAGTCTTCCATAGCTATGACATAAATCTACGTGAACTGAAAATGATCACCTACCAAGGAGGCAATTTATGATTTTATCCGAAGGGGCGGGGGAAGGGGATGAACTTAGTTGATTCGATATATTATTAATCTTACAGATGTTTGCAAAGAGTTCATCACAATACTATTTAGTAGGCTTGTGTAATAAGTTTCCATTCATTTAAACTTCGCATGGAGATATTTTACAAAATTAAACTACTGATTAACAAGGTAATTGAACTTACAACTGTAATAGAAAAATTAAAATCATTGATCCATGCTTATAATTGGATGTTAATTGCTTAACATCTAATCTGACAGAAATCAACACCATTATAAGTTTCGTTGATTCAGATTATAGTCCAGTACCGCCTATTGGCAAATCAGAAACTAAATAAGAATGAACAGCAACGTATAAGCTTCGCAGCATATAATGAGCAGCGACGTATCTAAAAAAATGCTTAACAAAATAATGTCTATATATCGATACATATGGGACTGTAAAATTAAGTGCACTAAACTGGAACACTATAAGTATTATGATATTTTGACGCTTTCGGATCTTAAGAAATTGTCTATTGAAGAAGTAAATTAAGGAAAAGAAGAATTACGACTATTACAAAATTGAGAACCTCGCAAGTTACTTAATTATCGCAAAAGGTGCGCTACTTTGGTCTCTATGTAGGCTTAATGATAAATTCATTTTTTTATTAAAATAATTACCAATTGTGCCTCTAAAGAAGGTATGAATGAAACAAAATATAAAAAAGGAACATGCATTAATAAATGATGGCATGAATGATATAGAGAGTTACTATTTATAGGTGAAATATTATTTAATTATCCTGAAAACTAAACTTTTAAATTAGGATCGTCGACCAAACAACATTTATGTAACCGTGGCCAGGTGACTTCAAAAGAAGACCAATTATGACATTCGAAGCAAGTTTTATATGATCACTTTGCTTATGCATTCTGTAATTTTCTTTCTCAAATTCAATAGTCTAAACTCCTTTGCTTGACGCCTGACTTTTACTATTAATAAATTCTCTATTAAAAGGAATGATCACTCTGTCATTTGTGCCTTAATTTCACAAACAGACTGACCACAATATCAAATGATTTTCCGATAATTTCCAATCTTCAAAATATGGTTTAGATTTCTTGCTGGTATTTAACCAGCATAAGCATGTATCCTTTCACGGTAAACTTCCTGTGGGTTATTTGAAACAACAAAGAAGCTTCTTCTTACCTCCAAAAGAATGAATCTCTCCCGAGACTCCCAAGAGATACCTGACATTCCTGGCATCTCTGGAAGTGATCCACAAGATTCACCCGTCACCAAGAGAGTTGAACACAACTTTCAACTTCACCGCCTTCATACAATGACAAATCCAAAAAAACCTGCGCATCTGCATACATATCGGTGACGCAGTGCAACGTACACAAAATAATTGAAAAAAAAAAAGAGTGATTTCGCCAATGAACTGTAGTGATCACCATTTAATAAAGCAATTACGTGCAATTGATCGCGACACATTCACGTGACATTTAGGCGTACATCTTTAATAGTCCCGCATGCAATACATGTCCAAACTAAATAGCCTTTCCTTCCCCTATCAAAACTGCTATTAGTTCTACAGTGACGGCTTCTCTTTTTCATGTTCGGAAGAAACACAATTGCAGAAACTCATTATTGAAAGGCCACATTCATGTAAACACTGGATGCAATGCCGCTATTGTTTCAATGTAACAATGTTTATTTAGCGCTCCAAGGTGGAAGATCAAAAGAATTAAGGGCGATTTTCTTTGAAAACTTGTCCGGAACGTATGGTTCCCGTAAAAATGTACATGCACTTCAACTTTCTGCATTTGGACATAATTTTAACTTCTTTCCTTATGTGTGACTGCCACACCACAAGACTAACACATGAAAGTTTCATGAGAATTTTCAAATTTTTGTGTGCAGTTTCTCTTTCCTTAATTATTTTATGTATATCTCATATGCGTTTGGGGGCTAATGTCTGGTTCTGGGGGGGCTTAGCCCCCCTAGTCCCTACCTAACTACTTCTATGGTTGTAAGGAGAAAATGACTCCCCGAAACAATCCTGCTAATGCACATGGCTTCACCATCCCAACGCTAGTTGCTTTTCAAGATATCGTAATGTCACTTTAGATAGGTTGCTGTCTCTAACAGTCATGGCCTATCGAGTTATTATCGCACTGGGTTATTATCTGTTAGGTGTATTAATTCACCAAATGTTGTTTCTATAGCTTGAGTAGTTCCCGAATGACTATAGATGATACGACCGGCACACAATGTCACTTTTATTCCTGCTATGCTGTTTAGTAACCCAAGAAGGATTATTACTTTAATATGTCAGTGTAGTTAAGTAAATACGAGCATTGCCGTGTTTCAATAATGCTAGAGACCACTTGGATGGAAGCGAAGCTACAGACTCTCATGTGAGAAAAATATATGTAAACAAGGGCAAGTTCGCCAACCAAGACGGAAGCGGAAATTGCCTACTGGAGGCGAAAAGTTCTCCTCACCCCTCTTCGCCTCCGCTTCAAAGTTCCTGCTGAAGGAAGTGGTGAAATTTTCAACCTCGTCACTTTCCGTGTCTTCGGGACGTTTTGTCAGTTAAAATAATTGACGCTTAAGAAGACGGAACATGAATTGCATTTTAAGTGAGAAAGTACGGAATAAATCTGCGTCCTGTGCCACTCAAGAGATCAATAAATGCATGATGATGTTCCGATTACTCATCTTTTATTAGTGTTAACCTCGTGTACCCACGGCCTCTCCTCACGTCGTCCTTCTCATTCTGTGCTAACACTTTCAAGTACAAAAAGTAATTTTGAATCAGAACTACCACACCTTCTTCACACATGTTGTCTCTCTAAGATATGCGTAACTTCGTGTCGGTCCAAGGCGTTGAGTATCCGACTTTCGATTTTGCCATCGAAGATCCCGGGTTCGAGAACCGGATTGAGTATGGGTGTCCTTGTATGTGTACCTTCATCAATTGCACGTAATTATCACTCGCCGTCGTCACAATTAACTAAAAGTTGTAGAAAAGTGACCCTATGTGACAAAAATTCAAACACAAATAAATACAACTTGTGGCCTTTTTCTTTTGGGAGGGAAAAGCTCCCTTTCCAACGCATGTTGTGGCGGGAACCATTCGCAAGATTTTCACATCACCTTTCTTCCGCTTCAATGGGCGCCCAGCTTAAAAAAGATCAAATGCCTTGTACAGTCACCAACAATAAAAATGAGACACGTAGATACTTAAATGCTTGTTTCCCTGCAAGGCGGTATGTGTGTTACATAACTCCACGGAGATGAGTTGATTTTAATAGCAAATTTTCAATGGCAGCTTCTAAAACCGGTAGCCGGACAATTGCGATGAACACAGAAGTGAAAGGGCGGCTGGACAATTGCGATGACATGTTAAATCTTCTATCAAATTGAAGGATGTATTAACACTCCGTACAATACCCCTCACAAGACAATTATGTGAAATATTGATATTCTCGGCTAGGAATTTGATTCAATCAAGTTGTTGAACATGGGCTAGAGCCAACGGACACCTTTTGAAGTGACCAGTTTCCTCATATGTGCGAATACACTTTCGAACTCTCTCGTCGATTTTAATGTCACGCTTCTTCCCTTTCTGACCTTCTAGATTAAGTTCCATCCGCATGTACTTGATGTTGGTGTCTTCTGATTGGCTGTTGGGGCAGGCCAGAGCATCATGAATTCTTGGATGCGATCTTCCAAGCCACCGAATTATTTCAACAGTATTATTAGTTCTGTAGCGCCTTTGGTTAGGTCCTGATCATCGCATTTGTGCTACCATTAATTTGTAAAATGACCTCCAGCGTCAAAGTCATCGCAAATGTCCGCGATTTTGGCTTCATCGGAATTGTCCGCCATGGCAATTGTCCTAGATTCATAAAACCACCGTAGAGTTAGCCAAAACACGCTACGCCTTGCAGGAAAAGGAGCTTTTCAGGACCTAGGTGTCCAATTTCTATTCCCGGTGACTATGTATCATGATAAGTTTAAATCTTTCTTATACGTAAATAACATATACTCCTATAACAGTAAGACCGGAGGCAATATGGTGTGTTGCGTTCACGAGTGGTGAACCTTTATTTTCAGAAAGGAATTGGGACAGGGGAAGTGAGAAATTAAAGTTGTTAACTCTTTCACGTTTCCCTCCAACTTGTAGTAGAACACTTGCATTCACACGTTACATGCGCGTTTGGCCACGGACTGCCAATATCTTTGGAGAGAAACACATCGCGGAAAATCAATTGTGAAACCTTACGAGTTCCGTGCCTGGTGAAATATGACAGCCAGCCGTGGACCATGAGTGAGCCAATCCCGTAACCCCATCCAACCGGAAGTAATGCCCAAGATCAGACGAGTAGAGGGAAAGAAAACTGAGTGAAGGAAGAGAGAATTGTGGGAACTGGGTTCCATCTCCCGTCGTCGTCCATCGGAAGATTCTTCTGCAACCTGTTGAGCGGCATCGTCTGAGCAGGCTCCTTGGTAACGTCGAGTAAGAACGTTTAAGTACGGGAAAGCGGTTTTGCCTGAAACCTTTCAAGTTTAAGCGGCATGCAGCATACGTTTAGCTTTTAAATTAAGTTTATTCGATACGAATATCTACAAAAAGAGGGGAGTTGAATGGATAATTCCTTGGGAGAGTTTCGTATGTGTGTTCAACCGTTACAGAGCGCGTTGAGTGGTCGACTCACGATTTCGATACCGAAGGTTCGGAGTTCGAGCCCAGTCTAGGCTTTCCGATATCGAATTCGGGTAACGAATCCTGAACTCGAAACCCGCTAGATTCTGACAATTTTGAATTTGGCTAATTTATTTATTTATGTACTTAAAGTTTCAGATACAGTACTGAAACTGTGACAACAGGAAAATAGTAAAACAATACAAGGTGGCACAGAAAAATATTTAGTTTCATACACTAGGGGGTGCTGAGAAGTATTGAGCCTTACCCAGAAAAAAATTGAGCTAGGAGGTTGGAAATTTGCAGGGTGTACTCGTCAATTCTTCTATACGAATGGTGCAAAAACCGACTTTCTATGATTTTAACTTCCCTTTGTTTTTCATGTCCAATGTGAAAATGGCAGCACCTCGACAAAAGCTCTACAAAGACGTCATCCTGTTGCATGATCATGCCTCGCCACACACTTCAGGTGAAACAATGGCGACAAAGGCCTCCTTAGGCTTTCAAGTGTTGCCCCATCCACGCTGACCTGGCTCCATCTTACTACTATCTGTTCCCCCATCTGAAAAAACCACTGAAAGGGGCAACGATTTGCAACATGATGACGCCCTTGGAGAGCTCTTTTGGAGGTGCTGCCACTTTCCCTTTGGAACTGAAAAACAAAGCGAAGTTAAAATAATAGAAAGTCGATTTTTGCACCATTACATATAGAAGAATTGACGAGTACACCTTGCAAATTTCATCATCCTAGCTCAAATTTTTTTGTGTAAGGCTCAATACTTATCAACCTCCCCTCGTACATTCTTAACAATTGTCGGAAACTGCGTTCTGACATGAAAATGTCGATATTTGCAGGCAGGTTATCATATACCACTGTAGAAGGGAGAACATTGTAGTGGGAATGTGGAAGAGCTTTACATTGCGGGTCGGCCGATGGGGTAGTAGTAGATGAAATTGATTGATTAGAAATTCGGTTTTAATTTTGCCATTGGTGATTTTATGCACGAATTTCATGTCTGCTAGATCGCGACTAGTATGTGGTGACTCAAATTGAATCACCCTTCCCTTGCAAGGATGATTCTTTGATAGGGTCAATTTTTGTGATCAAATTAATCTAATCACCATTAATCTTCCTCTCTTGCAGTTAACTCAAAGTGGAAAAAAATCGACAGAATACATATGCAGGATATGTATATAAAGGTAAAGTGCTCCCCTGTGCATAGCACCACGCCATGAAGGCGTATAGGGGGTGTGGGGGTAACGCCCCACACTTTCTTGATCAGGTCGTGAATGGGGGTGATGTGATCAGCATCACGCCCCTGACCGCCTTTACCCCCCAGGGTTTCCCCCAGGTACCCATGTTATTAGACGCTGGGTGGGCGCCGGGACCGCTTCCATCGTTAGAAAAATTCCCGGATTTGAACCGGCCGGGGATCGAACCCGGGACCTTTAGCATGGTAGTCAGACGCGTTACCGACTGAGCCACCGCGGTATGTATATATTCAGATAAAAAGTTATAATTGATTTCATTTAGTGCTACTGGATCAACCACGAATTTTAAGGTAAAAAGTTGACGAAAGAGGACGTGTCCTCCTTTAGTGTTACTCTCCCAGAAATTGTCTGGAATGAATGGAAAAGTAACGAAAAAAAACATAATCAAGGTGCCGGTTGCTAGATTTGAATGTAGGACGTTTGGTAAGATCTGTCAATCTCCCTTCAGGTTTTGTTCGGTGCATTGTAGATATTAAATTGCCAGCTGGAGAGAATTACTGGTACGCTACAAACTAAATAAAAGTTACTGACAGAGTATACATGCCATGTGTGTTCGAGCAATGGTTACCAAACAACGACACTGAGGAAGTTACTTTGTACTTGTAACATGGCTCTAAGCGAATAGTGTTTTCAGTACTTGAACTCTGAAACTATTGCTTTACTTTGAACGTTGAATTGTCAATTCGCACTAATTTGTACCAGAGCGCCTCACCGATGGCGCAGTGGGAACGTTGTCGCCTTGTAATCAAGGGGTATCGGGTTCGTTTAGGCTTCTTGTGCATAGAGTGATCTTAAAATTCAAGCTAATTCGTACCAGTGTCAGTCTCCGTGGAGAAGTTAAAGTAATGCTATTGCTTATGCCCCTCAGTTTTTTTTATAAATTCATCCCCATCGTCGCGACTGACGTGCAGGGAAATGGGAGAAATGCAGGACAATACATGCAAGAGTTTATTGGATCTCAAGCAGGTTCTATAAATTATGGGCTGGTCGGTAGGGCGTCTGACTGCCACACGGGAGACCCGGGTTCGATTCCCGGGGTGAGTGATCTAAGGTCGGAATCTTTCCGGACATGACCGAAGCGATTCTTGGGGCTCACCCAGCCTCAAATGAATCTGTACCTAGGGGCAACCCTGGGGGAGGGTAAAGATGGCCGGAGCATTTTGCTGATCACATCACGTCCAAAATTGCCAAGATCGAGAATATGTGGAGCCCTACCGTCATATGCCCTAATGTGCCTTCATTGTACGGTGCTATATGCACGGGGAACTTTACCTTTACCTTACTTTGCAAAATGCCTCTCCTATACTCTGTTCCAGCTATCTGTGGAGCAGGCAAACGAAAACAAGTCTCTGCGCAAGTAGTGACGCGAGACGGCTCCACCAATGCACACATGAGAGGAACGGAATTGCGTGGAGTGGGGGAAAGCTCTGACAACTCAATTTCCATCTCTTCTCTGACGCTATGCGTAGCCTTGCTTCACAGTTAGCTGGGACAGGTAGAGTGGAGAACCTAAGTTTTAAAAAAGGATGCGAATAACTAAACTTTGTTCGTGCCGACGATTACAAAGTGTTAGTGTGTCAACACCTATGCTATCAATAACCCCGCCTGCAACATACTGACCTTCAAGTTATACCCTGCTTTTCCTCAAACCCTAATTCATGCAAATTTAATTGCAGAAGGTAAAAGTGGTCATTCTGAAGAAAAACTGGCTTTGGAGGACCAACGCTTCAACATCCAACGACTACAACAGGCAAAACTTTGGAGAAACAAAAAAGCATCCTGCTGTGTTTGCAATTCATGCAAGTTCGAACTTTACCATTTTCCCCCCACCAGCATTATTTGAATTTTTATTTTTTATTTACGACCTCTCTGCGCACTTTGTACTATACATATATATTTTTTTATAATCCTGCGAACGCGGCATCGGTATTATCGTGAACAAGAGCGTACCCGCCTCGGCTGAATATCTGTTTCGCCTTTGTTTTCATTTGGCCACCGGTCTTGTTGAGATCCCTTTATTGGGGGGAGGGTTCCCTTGCGTCTCGCGGCTATACATTATTCGGGGGGGAATAAAACTCGTGCGCTGAGCTGTAGGTCAGCGGAACTGTTACGCGAGTCTCATTTGTTAACGCGGCTCCCTCAAAGGGCACGGCGAGACGGAACACTGGCTGCTAGAACGCTGGAGAACGCTGCATATAATGCGGCTGCAACCTCAAACCAAGGGTCTATGGCGGCTGCGTGGGTAACATGATAATGCAAACCTTGGCTGTCACTACATGCCGTGGCGGCGCCAGGATTAATCATCTAGGAGTGCTAAGGGGGTGCGGAATAAAATTTGGGGGGTGCGATATCTATCTTCTTCTAATATACATATAAAATGGATGTATGTGTGTGTGTGTTCCGCCATAACTCTCGAACGCCTGAAGCGATTTCAACCATACTTGGTACACATATCGCTTGCAATATGGAAAGAAATACTGTGGGGATAAGACACCCCTGGCACCCCTAAAGGTTTGGGGTGGGAAGGGGGCGATATGTAAAAATAATAGAAAACGACCGATATTTGTGTGGAATCCATAGTTTTCGGGGTCGCTGAGATGAATAATGAAGCTCCCAATGCCGTTCAACTCCAAGTTCATTATACACTATAGTTAGAATTCATTATTTTCCTGTCTAATAGAAGATTGGGATAATTAAATACCTGGGCAACGCCGGGTAATCAGCTAGTTGAAAATAAAGAAAACTTGAAACAGGTATGTATTAATTAGCCATTACATCAAATGGCAATCAACTTTTAGTAGGCTTCTATGAAACTGTCAATTGAACTTAAGGGCATGCGGGAGGGTCTCCCCGAGGTTCTTCTCTCGGCGGGAGCTGGGAGCACTGTTAACAACTTAGCTCATTTGGAGCCAGACGTGGTTCTTTCGTGCACTCGTTTGGCTGTGAACTGGGACGCCCGCCACCCTGCTCCACTATGATGTCATCACTGACTTTTGCCCACATAGAACAACTTTTACCTTGTGTATACATTTTGCACGTGACGTGGCTTCATCGCCCTACTCAGTCTTACCTCCCCAGTTACTTTTTTATAGCACCGTGGCTGATGTGAAGATGACATAATATTGTTATCCGGGAATCCTTTATTTTTGATTTCATACTACCATCGGTGGATTATTGAGATAGGTACACCGCCAGATCTAGACGATGAAAACTAGGAATAAATTGTAATTACTTTAAAGTTAACGGTAATAGCAGCGCCCCCTTCTGAGAACTAAAATTACCTTAGGAGTCACTTTATCCAGCCTTCCTAAGTCTAGCACCTTGAAATGCAGCTTTACTTCCATTTAAGGGGAAATTTAGCTCTTTTATGCGCATCAAGTTTGGCAACACTGCTAGGATGACTGTAGAAGACAAGGAGAAATGCATTACGCTTATGGGAGCATTATTTTATTTGTTCTCTCTGGAATATCAAACATCCAATGTCGTAGAAATATACATCGACGGAAAAAGGATACGTTGAACAATTTCTTGGTCGTCAAAAAATTCGAGACTCCCATTTGATTAGCCGTAACTAGAAGTTGATTCCCCATAAGGAATACATGGGATTCTGTAATTACTTATTCCTCTTTTTCAAACAGCGTGTCTAGCTTAATAATCAACTTAAGAAGAAGCTTCCATTTGCAACATGGAGAGAAATTCATACTCTCTTGTCCAGTCGGCGATTTTTCTAGTAGCAGTGCACAACTGGTGCGAAACTGACACTCTTCCCCTTAAGAGTACTGTGGTGACCTGAATCTGCTTTTTTCGTTTGAAGTTAGGCAGGCCAATGGCATACACTGTGTCTTGGAAAAGAAGACACAATCCTTAACAAGAATAATGACGAAAGAAAAACAGCCCCTGGTCGACACTACCCCCAGTCAAGGAAAGTAAATGCGGCTTCTCTTTCAGATTATTGACATGGTTTGTCTGTTGTATGTAATAACAGCGGTCTCTCATGTAATTTTTGACAATGGAATAGTTCACAATGTTTTTAGGTTGAAAATAGATTTTGAAAAGGGGAAAGGAAGGGGTGCGGAAGAAAATTAAGAGGTGCTCAAGCACCTCTCCGCACCCCATGGCGCCGCCCCTGACTGTATGGAAGACACTTTATGTTTCGTGGAGAACTCCGCACGTGTAAAACAGGCTCTGAACGCTTACTCTATACTCCATGAGGCCTTAGAAAGATCGCTTCGCGGGCTTGCAGCAGACGACAACATGGGGTCAACCAATCAGGTCCGCGAATGAGCGAGCCCGGTTGCTACAGCTAGCTCGCTGCACCCTTCTGGAAGGGTGAGTGACCTCTGCCTCTTACTACCTCGGCCTGTATGTTCGGCTGAGGAGCAGACGACACGAGAGTATCGGCAACAGTGTACGAGTGGAGTCTGCTGTTAGCCCGCGAAGCGCTCTTTCTAAGGCCTCCTGCAGTATAGTTACTTTAGCACGTCGCTTTCCTTCCTAGCTACTGATAGAATTAATAGCGACGATGAGGGCAACACGAAAAACAAGATGATCGAACATGGAATCTGACACTTCGTAGCGCATTACGTTGACCATCCCCGGGTGGGTGGGGGAGAAGAAGGGGGGATTTAAAAATTTTGGGCCCCGTAGGCTATTCTTTGTTTTGTGACCGGTCGACAATTATTATTATTATTATTATTATTAACAGTTTTGTTATTCCTTCACTTCCCCTAATTGCATGCTCTGTATTCATAACACTTAGGAGCTGGGGTGGTCTTGTTGGTATGGCATCTGACTGCCACGCGGGAGACCCGGGTTTGATTCCCGGGGTCGGTATTTTTCCGGCCTTTGTCCCTGCATAAAGCGACTCTGGAGCTCACTCAGCCTCAACTACCTTGGGGAAAGCCCGGGAGGATAAACACGGCCGGAGCGTGGTGCTAATCACATCACCTCCAATATGGCCTCGATTGATAGAATGTGTGGGGTCCAACCCCCCCCCCCCCCACATCGACCATATAGGCCTCAAGACATGGTGAAAGTGCACAGGGAATTTTACCTCCACCTTATTAATAACACTTGTGCTAATAACCTATGATAGCCTAGTGGCAAATTCACCCCTGATGCTGACCATTCCGGCACTGAGGCAGGAGCGTTTTATTATTCAGCGTGACAACTTACGATATGCTTGTCCTGTGGAGAGTAGTGTATTTTTCAACATGGTAATGTATAGGAATGGCATATTTTGTTTATCCGAATGTAATCCACTGTGACTACAGCAAATTGAGTGCGTTAGGTGTTCAACTTTCGATACTTCCACGAAATTCCGGGTTCGAGTCCCGGCCTTGGCATGAGCGTTCTATGCGAGTGCCTTTTCATACTTTCGTATATTATCACACATCTTCATCGTTGCAATAACAAAAGTGGCAGAAAAGCGAGGCTAAATAACATAAAATCAAATGCATTTCAATAGCAAATTTAAGTCTCTAAAATAACAGCGCCGATAGGGCACGATGCGCTGACCAAGCTTCACCCAATCAGGTCTTGGCTGAGAGCCTGTTTACGCTTTTTGTATGAATAAAATAAATGTTCCTTGAGGACTGTATAATGAAGCAAACAGCTTGAGAGGCTATTTTTACCGTGAGGCGCCTCTGTATGCTCCGCGTGCATACAGAGAGGCCTCAAGGTAAAATGATATCACCGCCACTGAAACAAGTGTTCATTTGTAATGTTTCTTCGTCAACTTCATCAAATCATCACTCATCCTAAAGGTCGTAATTTGCCTCAAAAGGAAGAAAATCGACGTATAATAAGAAAAATAGGAATAATTGTTAGTTTAGAATTTCATCCAGAATTTCTATTCCTTACAATTGATTTGCAAATTGCAATCAATTCTTTAATTGGTACAATTGATTTCTTTTCTCTCGTCTCTCATATGATTCATTGATCGTCCACATACGAGTCCCCTCAATGCCAAATTAATAATATCCCAATAACGAATATAGCGACTCTACGCTCACCTCTGAACTTTTCAACATCGAGCGCTTATTCATAAAAGTCTGTATTATTCAATAGAAATCCTTGAATGTGTCGATTGAGTGCATGTACCTTCTAATTAAATCACTCTTAATATGCATTCATGGAATGATCCACGTTCAAATGACCCATTTGTGGGTTTTACCTCATGGAAGCATATGCTTTGTACAATTAAGTTAAGGTAGTGAAACAAAGTCAACTATGTATTGGTTGAATACTGTCCGTAGAGGATTGAGCCTCCATGCATGGATGTAGATGGTAATATCTGTGCTTGTTTTCTAATCCTAGTTTTTTCTGTTCTCAATTTTCTCTCCTTTATTTCCCCTTGAGTAATTATTTCTCGTATTTTATTCCTTATCACCAGAGGCGGCTCGAGATAAAGTTTTCAATCGGGCGAGGTGACGCCCAACTACTTTGCACTCCCAATAAAGCTTTGAACGTTACATATTTACTGTTTTAAATAAGTAAAATAATACCATTATTTTAAAATACTTTTAAGTATTAGTGTCAAAGAATAAGTTTATTGTAGATATGCATTTAGTAATACCTACATAATTATATCAAAACAACAGTAATCTCTTAGCTTAAAATGATATCTTATGCACAAGTAAACTTTTACAAAATCTTCCTTGGAAGGATGGTTACTTCGTTCAATACTTCTTTATGCGTGCCTGACAATTTACTATACGCTTTAACTTAATGAACGATGACAACCGCTTCCATTTTACATTAAATATATATTTTATATTTTTTATACGTTTTCATATTTTCTACATCTTATTATTTTGTATTTCCACTTTCACTAAAACGATACTTATCCTCCAACAATATATTTATATTCTTTTACTTTGTGCTGCCATCTGTGTTTCTTTCTCGGAATTCTTTTCATTCCATCTCGTGTTATTGAAATATCCAGTTTGTAACAACTCTTTTTGAAACAAATAGCTGGACTTATATGATCAGAATTAAGGGTATCGGACTACCTAAGGAGGGGACTCCGATGTGGCTCTCCCCCCGAGGGCGGCAGTCGCTCGGGTAAACCCGGGCCTTGTATTCCCATTTGTCTGCCTTTTTCAATTTGTTTCTATCCTTCTTTGTTAAGGAGATTCTACATCCTTCCGTGCAATATGTTGTCTGTGCACGTATGAATTCCGCAAGATGGAAATACTGAGATGGATAAGCTATTATGAACGGTTGGCATGGCACCGGACCAGACAGAAGTTGCAACGGTGAGCTCAAGGATGCAGAGACGAGACCAGGTGGAACAGAAGTTCGTCGGAAACTGGGAGGCAGATACTGGGAGCATGATATTTGCGAAGGTGGAGAATATGGTGAACCTCGAATCGAGGCGTAACAGAAGAATGACCTTATTCTTTTAATTTGTATTGTGCCCGTGCATCAGATGGAAGCACGCCGTTTGCCGGGGAAGACTATAGAAATTAAATATGCAATTTTATTTTAATAAGTGATGAATGTAACAATCAAAACGAATTTTGTTGTACAGGAGCGCGCTCATTTGAGAAAAATATTATTCTGCGGTTTGCTTGAGGAGTCTGGAAGTTGCTGTTTGCTCTCGAATGTTGTTTCTTATGTAATTTTACGTCGTTTTTAGAACTATTTGGTTAATCGCAACGTCGAAGATGAAAGATGAAGTGGATAAGAGAATAAGCACAATGTATATCCATGCCTTTCTTCAGGATTCGAACCTGGGACCTGTCTTTGTAGGTTCGCATCCCATTTTGTCTAATCCCGTTTCGCCTAATGGCTTATCAGCACCTGTCAATCAATTCTGACAGCTGTCCGACTTTTTACACGAAATGGAATATCCCGTTTCGCCTAAAGCGGTTGGCAGGGAAGTTATCCAAGCGAGGGCGGAACATAATATGCGCCGATGCTAATGAGCCAAATAGTCAGGTCAAATACCAGCATTTAAATACTGAAAACAGGAAACTTGAAGTTTGAGAAGATATTAGATTTTCTTACCAATAAACGATTGTTTTAATTGTGGTAAGAAATTGACAGAAAACATCATCAATTAACAGAAAATTAACCTACCTAACCTTTGATTGTAAAGCGAGGGGTTATATTGGAAATATATGTATTGTACAGTCACCGGCAATAAAAATGGGACACCTAGATCCTGAAATACTAGCTTACCTGCAAGGCGTTATGTGTGTTGTCTAACGACGGGGGTAGAAGTTGTCATTAAAAATTTTCTATATATACCGGCTACCGTGTCGGATAGGTTAGCACGTCACGCTACGACGCCAGGCGTCCCGGGTTCGAATCCCGGCCTGGGCATAGATGTTTGTGAGTGTTCATTTATCAATTTCATCATATCATCACTCATCCCCATCTTTGCAAATTAGCCAATAGTCGCACAAGAAGCGAAGTAAAATAAAGCAATGAATCAAACAAAAAAATATATTAAAATTTACTTATCGCCGTAGAGTTAGGCAACACACATAACGTCTTGCAGGGAAGCTAGTATTTCAGAATCCAGGTGTCCCATTTTTAATGCCGCCGACTGTACATTGTAAGCGATTAACTTTTTCTGCTTGATTTTTTCGTAAGTTCACATTACACTTGTCGCAGCTTTTGCTGACAAATTTACATTTAAAGACTAACATTGCGAATCATAACAAACATGAAGAATAAGATTAAAAGCTGCTCCATGTTTAGTTTTATTAAATCCAAATTCTTGCTGGTGAAACTCTTATAGTAAGCTGAGTTGTATTTGTCCGATGCAGAGGCTAGCTATATATTTTTAAAAGACTTTAGAAACTTTTATAACATGAGAAATGGTACAAAAGCTGTTGTTTCTTCAGATAGAAGACTCCTCGAGAAGGGTCTCAAGGCTCCAAAGCTGCTGGAATCTTTCCAAGCGGCTTACTGGAAGTTCCTAATTGGTAGCAATCACATGACACTTGTTTCTTCTGCTGGAATCCCTTGCTGGAATTACAGAAATATCTAAGCTTCCAGCCTAATGGAAAGATTTGTCTTTTCTCTTGCAAGAAAATGGTGCGTGGAGGAAGGGGCCAAAAAATGTCTCTGGACTTTGAGCTTCAATTTTCAGACATTCCTGTGTGGTATTCGGAATTTTTTCAGTGATGGGATTCCAGTTGCTTCTATCAAAGCATAGGAATTTTATATATATATATAATCCTCCCCTCCCCGAGGCTAAAAGAAGATTCAACCAGAGGAAAGGGGAAGTCACCACTGGGTGTAAGGATGGTCTGACAGAAAATTCACTCTTAGCTTATTACTCGCAATATTTTCAACAACAAACCACAGATTCGCAGGTATTTTAGATGACAACATACGGAGAATGATTTATTAAGAGATAAAAATATTCAAATTATGTTCTAAAAATTGGGAGTATGTCTGACAATAGTTGTCACTATTCACAGAACAAATTATATTTACAGTTCGTGAGTTTTGTTCGAGAAAGAACGTCACTGTTTTCACAAAGTACTGTACTCTGTGTCGTATATCTCTGGAGCAGGCGAACGAAAACAAGTGTCTGCGCAAGTAGTGACGCGGGCCGGCTCCACCAATGAACACGTGAGAGGGAACTTGATTGCGTGGAGGGAAGAAAGCGACTGAAGTTACTAGCCTTTGTAGCAGTGTACTCCTTCGCACTGCCCAATCGAGTCCCCCCTTTCTCTGCAACTATGCGCGGCCTTGCTCCAGATATAACTGGCACAGAGTATAGATTTGAAACTCTCTAACGAAATCTACAATCTCAACAAAAGGGGCAGCCAACAGAGTGGCTGAGCGCGTTGAGTGGTGGACGCACGATCTCCCTACTGAAAGATGCGGGTGGGAAGGGGGAGGTGTAAGATATCCTTTCTGAAGCAACATCGCTTCTACGTAGTACACCGCGGACTGCATTCTTGCAGAGTAATGAGGCTTTGGCGTATGAACTCTAAGACAGTATAATCCTCTGTAGTGTTTGCGTTGTGTCCTGTTCTGTACTTGTGACTGACCATTCATCAATTTCATCTTATCACAATTCATCCCCATCTTTGAGATTAGCCAAAAGTAGCAGAAAAGCGAAGGAAAATAAAGCATATTAATCATTCAATCGGAAGCTCTTGGTTCGAATCTCGGACTGGAAATGAGTGTTTCTTCGTGAGCGTCGGTTCATTAATTTAATTTAATCCTTATTCGTTCTCATCCCCGCGATTAGGCTAAAGAGGCAGGAAATCGCCGTACACTTAATTAGGAAAATACTCAAAAGGTAGAGAGGGGACAATACACCACACTGCACCATGATGTAAAGGTGCATATGTAGGGAAAGGGTAGGACTCCACACATTCTTGATCTCTGCTAGAGTGGAGGAGATGTGATCAGCACCATGCTCAGGCAGCTTGTAATCCCTTCCGCACATACACATTATAGGTGAGCGGCTTATGCAGGGATATTGTCGGGAAACTTCCCGCCTAAAACCATCCGAGACACTGTTGTGGCGGTCAGATGTCCTACTGACTGTACCATAGTGACTAAAAATATCCACAATATTGCAGTTTTTGCTTGTTTACTAACAGAAATTAGCGTTCTCATTCTTCAATGATGAGGTTTATTGTATTAACAACTCCTGCTGAGTTCTCGACACGCTAGGCAGCATAGAAAGACGCTCCTCACCTATGAAGAGAAAATTCTATTTTCTTGTCAGGTTGTATACACAGTCTACACTGATCCTTGATATATCTTCAAACACCCTATAGTTGCAATGTAGTAGCTATGTGGTTCATGCGACCTCGATAATACCGGAATTTTATCTGACTTGGCATCGAAATGTAATAACTTTTGAGTCGACAGTACTTATCGCCGGAGTTAATATGGTGTTGCGAAAGAGGACCTGCATTTAAATCACTTTATTCAGGATGCTCGTAACTCTTGCAAGAACAATTTCTCGGCATATTTACATAATTCTGGCACGAAAAGCTGCTTCGGAATATGGAAGGAACAAGCTTTGCTACTTGGCGATTATCACTGAAGTGCCTGCTTTAACGATGTTACCTGGAAAGACCTGTCGTTGAGAGAAGGCATCCTTCACGGGAACAAGATATATGGCTCTTTGCCTGCGAGAATAGTGATAAATTTTCCTAGTAATAACCCGACTGACTCATTGTTCAGTATAGTCTGTTTTTACCATTTTGCTAGGTTATTTTAATTAACGCTTGAAGAACATGTTAGTATTCTGAACCCCTCCACAACGCAATTACCATATTTGTGTATTAAACATTTGGAAAGGTTACGTATTTCGTTCTTTTACTTTGAAGAAAATAGAAAATACGTAGTACATCCTGCATTTTCCAGACTACCGAGGCTCTGGCGTCATGACCCAGAGCCGCTATAATCCTCTGAGGCTGCGATTCATCCATATCACCATTCATCCCCATCCTAGTAGTCAAAAGTGGAAGAAAATCGACGTAAGCTGTACTAAATCAATTCAATAAAACGAATCCAGCTATATTCAACCATATTCGAGATATATCCTCTTCTAGTCAATTGACAGTCCCCCCACCATGTTATTCATCCTATTTATTTTATATTTAGGGCCTCCCTCTTCAATGGTGTAGTTGTAATGTTGCCCCTTGTCATCAAAGGGTCCAGCGTTCGATCCTTGATAGAATGGTCTGCACAATAGCTTGGAAACCACTATAAATTGCATGTCCAATCCCGATTAGCCCACTTGAGTATAAAATAAACTTAGATCTAACGGCGAAAGCTTTTCTGTTTATACTTGCATAGGGATGGTTGTATCCATGGGTGTATTTAAGGGGAGGGGGTTCAACGGCAAATGTCTGCAATTTCCAGAAAGTTTCTGAATTTACGCAAAACGAAACTACATTAGGACTGTGAAATCAATTATATTTTTTTCTCTCGAGTCTTCTTAAAGAAATTTGGTTTTTAAAAATTCATCGAAAACCAGGTAAACATCGTAACATTCTCAAGTTGATTGGCACAAGATGAACAGAAAAGTATCAATACTAAGTGGCGTGACTTTGGGACTACGTACACACAACTTTGTCGGGTCCAACACCACCCCTTCCTTCCGCTGGAGTTCCGACATTTCCGACACCGTCATTTGCGACACTATGGCAAAAACAGTATTTTTTTTCCGGTCATAAGCGACACTGCTTGGATTTTCCCCTACGATTTCTAATTTGTTTACCAGAATTAGCGACATTTGCGTACGTGCAGCAGCAATAGGGTCTCTGAAGAAAGAGGCTCAGATCAGTGGTTGTAATTATCACTTTAACAAATGTTTGTGGCGAAAGGTGCAGGAGTTGGGACTAACAAACGATTACAAAACAGATCCAGACGTGCGGCTGTGTATAAGAATGTGTTCAGCTCTGACTTACCTTCCTGTGGCTGACGTTGATGATGGATGGCTGTGTGTGATGGAAGATGATCCAAACCACGACATATTGAGAACATTTTTGGATTATTTCGTTGAGCAGTGGATGAACAACTCTGTTTTCGACATTTCCATGTGGAACTGCTCCCAACAGCGGCACAGGACTAACAATGCAGTCGAGGGATGGAACCATACAGTTAATGTATTGACGGGAAGGTCAAATCCTAACGTGTACCAATTAGACTTTAAGATTAGAAGCTGTGTACAACGTCTACTTATGTGAGAGGAAGGCCTTGAATCTTAAAAGGGAAACGTAGACGACGTCAGTACATTACATTAGATGAGAGAATACAAAGAGCGTTTGCCGACTATGAAATGCATAGACATCTTAAGCGCTTTTTGAGGAGAATGGCGTACGTTCAGAAATTAGAATGAAAATAGTAAGATGTTGGTTCAACTACATTTCTATATTGACAAGGGATTGCAGTCTGCTCATATACTGACAAGGGATCTAAAAAATCCGTCATTGACAAAGGATAAATACATCCAGCTTTTAAACACCCAGCTTCCATGATACCAGTGTGAAGGAAAACTAATAAAGGTTTTAAAAAACACACCAGCTTCCATGATGCTGCCAGTCCTAAGCCTGGATAAAGTGTGACGGGAAGCTATTTACACTTTGTGTCGCAGATGACGGTGTCGCAACTGTCATGGAATATATTTTCCATATAGTGTCGCATATGACGGCAGAAATGCTGTGTCGCATACGACGGTGTCGCAAAAGTCGTGGATTCCCTTCCGCTCCCCAACAAGATTCCGGTTAGCAGTGCCCTGGATTTTCACTTATGAAATAAAGCAACCCTAATCGAACCAAAAGTTGAACCCCCCTTACGTGAACTATATATACGCCCATGGTTGTATCCTTGTGTTCTTGCTTATAATAGATGATTTTCCGAAAACTAGGTTAATTGTTCAAAAATATTACTGGCAATATGTTTTTCATCATTATTATTTCTCAAATATTTCTAGTATTTTGAGTACAGCTCCATCTACTGCTATATTTCTACTTTTTATACTCTGTCTCGGAGATCATTTTAGCATAGCCGCGCATAATGACAGAAGGGGAGAAAGGGAGTGGGCAGAGGAAAGCAGTGCGCGCTGCTGCAAAAGGCTGGTAGCTGCGTCCGCATTATCCCCTCCATGCACTCACTTCCCCTCTGACGGATTCATTGGTCGAGCCCTGTGGAGTCCTACTTTCTCAGATATGTTGTTTTCGTTAGCTTATTCCAGAGATTCAAGGGGCAGGGTGTAACTGCTCGTTGTGCAAAAATGACTAAGTGAATTAGATTGTCTTCCAACCTATGTTCTACGACAAAATTAGCTGTCTCCATACCTAAAAGTGACTGATTCTTCCATCTGATAATTTGGCTTTCGCTATGTTTTGATACACAAGCGCGAAGAGTGATGAATTGTCAATTGGTGCTTCACTGCGATTGGCTACTTTTTCGATTGGAAACTCTCTGCTTACTTTCCTAGGTGACGAGACATTACACAGTTCGTATGTGTGGTTCATCTGAATTTTAATTATTTCGAAGCAGTAATATGTTGTGTTCGAACCACAAGTTATTTGAAGGACTCGGATGTAAAACATGGTAAGTGACATTTGGTAATTTTTGAGTTGCAAAGTAAAATGTGCCAACCTTCAATTTTCGAGTGAAATTGCCATGTCATAGAACTTACATTGGACTCTGTGAAGCCTTTTGAAATTGGTAAACACAACATGAAAACAATTTATCTACAGTATAGCTTCCAATAACACTTTTCATTAATGAACTCAGACACGACCAAAATGTCACTTAACCATGTTTTACACCAGAGCCCTTCATTTGGAATATGGAATATATGGACTGTTAAATTACTGTTATAATTGTTACAGGAGAGGAAATAACAGCTTATGTTGCACCTGATGTTTCCTAAACATTCACCGACATTCAGTTCTCCACTCACCATCTCACTGCTGATGGTTCTGGGTTCGAATCTCTGTCAGAGTGTTGTTCATTGTATTTTTTCTCGATCAATTTATTACTTCATTTGTTTAGCAGAAAACCGAAGTCCCAATTATGTTTAACACACAACACGTATGCAAGAGGATACAAAGTTAATAAAAATATGCTAATGTCCAAAATTAAAGCAACAAACGGAAATTCTTTCCCGTGTGTCCATTTGACCACATAATACGATCAGGTGATAGTTATATTCATGATGTCATAGACAACTAATTGGTTTAAGATAGAAAATAAACTAACCTTAATGTACCAGGATTTATCAACAAAAAAATTACGATAGCAATAGGTCAAACTTGGCAAATTTATCAAAAAGAAAAAATCACACGAGGAAAGGATTTCTGTTTGTTGCTTTAATTTTGGACACTAGTGTCTTTAGAAGTATTGGAATTTCAACATATAAATCGAGATCAAACATACACACAGAAAAATAAATGCATCATCTGAAAAAAAAATGCATTAAGTCTAGCTCAGACCAAATGTTTAAGTGCATCATCCAGAAAGATGCAGGAAGGTGCATAAAAAGATTAAAGTCCACATCGACAGAAAGAAATACTCACTTGCATAATATGATGCATTTTGGCGTTATCTTTTTCCATATACATGAAACTGTAAACCTGATTCTTTGCTGAGGCCATAAAACACACTTTAGTGCATCAATCGATGCATTTATGGTGTATCAATAGACGTGATGCATTTAGTTTTGTGTGCGAGTTTGAAGTCTAAATCACTCAAAGATGAGAATGTTACAAAGTTTCCCCCCTAAATACAGTACAAATCATATAAAAACAACAGTTCACAAAAGATTTCACCTGTTTCACTTAATTATCATTCTGCCTCATCGTAACAGTTAATCGAAGAAGATAGAAACCAATGTAAAATAACAACAAAGAAATAGAATGTATACAACGTGAACTACCATCGACAAATACTGAACCTGATTAAAAAATTGCCACAGTAAGACTCTTGTGGTGATAATTTTATCATCTCGAAGCCACAAACTGTCATACATATCAGATTCCAGCTTCTTGGGCGCTTCAGACTTCTGGTCATTTTGCTCTCCTGATCCATCCATCGGTTACGAGCAACACAGGATAGCTATATTGAATTAATTACGAAGTCGTGAAAATCCTGTAAATACTTTACATTTGCGTCGAGGTCTTATCCTGCGAATTATGCATCCAGGTTTCACAAACACGTAATGCATGTTTCGTACATTTAGGATAACGGTACGAAATTTCCGCCAAATTCGCCGCCTTTGTTTGCCATGCGTTTCGCACACGCAAACCTATTAACTTTTACAATGCCACAAGCATCAGTAGCCACAGGTGAAAGTCTTGAATCATTAACAGTCCCGTACTCCCGTTGTTTCGTTGCCTATTACTGAAACATAGATCTGCGACCTTCCAACGATGCAAGCGACAAGGTCGGCTTTTTAATCAATACCCTGGGTCTCAAGCAGGCCGTAAAGTGGAAGGCTACCCCAAAGAGACTCAAAGAAAAGGTCCCGTGAACACCATGAGCTCATGAAAAATTCAACTAACGACTTGTCTGTCGTGTGACAACATGCAATTTGGCCGTTCGTCTCGGATGGCAGTTGCTTAAAATTTCATCTGATTATAAATTCCGTATCGAATGAGCTCGGGAACAGGCGGGGAGGTCTACCTGTGTGTTTCTTTTGCGGCACACAATGACATGATACGAGTGCATTTGTCAAGGTGATGGCGACAACTAGCGCGGGTTTCCTACGGGATCTGTCCCTCCGAACGAAAATCGTACACCTGTGCGACGAGCTCCGATGTAGAGGTTGCAAGAACCAGGGAATGAACATCATTTCAAAAGAACGGTAGAGACCATGTTTTTTCCCAATGATATTCTCATGGAGAGTATTGGGGGCCACAATTAACACTGCACTGGTCGCGTGGATCGCAATAGTGATTGACTCGTATGTATTCAAGTGCTACTGTAGTTTGGCAACACTCTTAACCTTGGCTCCCAGTCTACCTTCCTGGAACAGTCCAAGGACTATGTTCGTGCAGCCATTATTTTAAATTTATCCATTGTTGACTTGTTATTAGAGCTCATATTTCCATAGAGCACAATAGTGATCCACGAGACTGGAGTGTAATAGGACACGTAGTATTTCTCTATATTTATATAAGTACGCGTCTCTATAATATGTTATAAATATATAAAATGTCTGTGCCCAGACCACTAAAAACCTATTTTTGATTTTTTTTTGGAAAGAAAATATCTAAAGTAAGATTCTATGTTAAGTTATGTATTTTTGTTTGGTTTCATCACATCCAAATGCAATGCACTAGATTTAAAATGTCCTCCCTACTGTAATGTGTTGAGACCGTTTGAAGCATCGGATTGCGGTGAAACTTGGTAGAGAGTCTATTGAGACCATGGAGAAGCGAATGCTGACAAAAAATAGTTCGAATTTTCACCACTAGGTCGAAATGTGGCGCTGAAACCTCGTGCACGGTGTGAACAACATCCCGGAAAACTCTTCGTCTGACTATTGATCACACTACGTTACTCTTCCAAAGGGTGATTCACGTTAACAGAGCGCACATTGAACACTGCTGAACCGACATAAACTGAGATTACTGGTTTTTAATTCAGCGCCACATTTCAACCTGGTGGTAAAATTTTGAACTATTTTTTTCGTCAGCATTCGCTTCCCCATGTTCTCCATAGCCTCTACACAAAGTTTCACCGCAATCTATTGCTTCGATTAAGCTCAAGAGGGCTCTGAGTAGGGGAAATTTAATTCTAACCGCCACATTTCCACCTGGTGGTGAAAATTTGAACTATTTTTTCGTCGGCGTTTGCTTTCCCGTGGTCTCCATAGCCTCTACACAAAGTTTCACCGCAATCCATTGCTTCGACCAAGCTCAAGAGGGCTCTGAGTAGGGGAAATGTAAATCTAAGCGCCACAATTCCACCTGCTGGTGAAAATTTGAACTATTTTTTTTTTTCGTTAGCGTTCGCTTTCCCGTGGTCTCCATAGCTTCTACACAAAGTTTCACCGCAATCCATTGCTTCGACCAAGCTCAAGAGGGCTCTGAGTAGGGGAAATGTAAATCTAAGCGCCACATTTCCACCTGCTGGTGAAAATTTGAACTATTTTTTTCGTCAGCGTTCGCTTCCCCATAGTCTCCATTGCCTCTATACTGCAATCTGTTGCTTCGAACTGGCTCCAGAGGGCTCTGTGTTGGTCGACTTTAATTGGGGCCACCCAGCTACTGTGCAAGGAGGTAAAAGCAATCACTTTATTTATTTACACCACACTGAAAAAAACGCTGGTGATAAAGCGACACATAGAGTGCTCCCAGATGGTCGACACCGCATTCCGGTCAACGCTTAACCTCAGTACTGTTAACACGGATAAATGGTTGTAATCAATATCATTTTACTATCACTGAAGATAAACGTTGAACCAAAATGTGGTGTGGACCTTCCGGGACCACTCTCTGTGTCGCTTGTACACCATTTTGCATTTAGAAATTTAGCAAAATGTAACACATGATACTTAGTGTGAGCTAAACATTTATTTGATTTCATCATAAGAAATATAGCAAAGTCCTTCATCTTTATAAAGCCGGGGGGTTTAGAGTGGACATTTTTCCAGTCATGTCCCTGCATAAGTGGCTCTGTGGTCCAACCAGACTCTAATAAGTAGGCACCTGGAGGCAACCGTGGGAGGTAAAGGGGGCGAAGCGTGGTGCTCATCACATCACTACAAGGTTGTGTGGAGGTCCTGCTTCCATATCCCCCGAATACTTGTTGTGCAGGGGTACCTTCATAATATCATTATTAATACTATAATTGTCATCGTAATTTAGACGTTTTGTATTCATAAACATAATTTCTTGCGGACGTAGTGGACTTAGTATCTTGTGTGGTCGACTCACGATCTCATAACAAAAGGTCTGTGGTTCGAGTCTCGACCTAAGAATTCTTGTTCGTTTGCTGGTGTGACTACTTTAATTTCTGTAATCGCCATTCATCTTCATTGTCGCGATTAGCGTGCATGGGAGTAAAAGTGAGCTTAAGAAATATATGATTGATTTACTTTTTTTTACTTCGCTTTTTGTGCCACATTTCGGCTAATTTGCGAGGATGGGGATCGGTGATGACATGATGAAATTGATGAATGGCACTCACAAACACCTATGCCGACGCCGGGATTCGAACCGACCCCTCGCGTCGTAGCGCGATGTGCTAACCACTCCGCCACGGGGGCCGGCCAACAAATATATGAAAATACGAGTAGTAGACACTACTTTCTTTCCTCCAAGGGGGCATTTCGAATAAAGGCTTGCTTACCGGACGTTGCACAACACAAACTCTCAAGGATGTTGCGAACTCTTGTTCTGTCTGCAAGTACCTGATTTTCAAAGCTTTCTTTATCAAGTATAATTAAGAAGATTGGGTCTTGCTTCTACAGATAATTATTTTTTTTTTATTATGAGGCAATTAGGCTTGATGAAGAGGCAAATTGTCTCCCAATCCTAGATTTTGTTGCGGATGCTGTTGAATTTTAATTGCGTGGAGGAGCACCTCTTCCCCTTTCACCAAGAATTAAACTTCGCCGAGGGGTTGTCGGTGAGGGTTGCACCACAACCAAAAGCAGGTCGCTGAGCAAACACTCAAAGGCAAAGAGTATTGCGTGTTGATTGCTGGACCCGACCCTTAATTGAAAAGAGAAAACCTTCCAGACGGGATAATCCTTCATCTTCAGGAAATCCTGATATCCTCTCCAGAGAGATTGCGATCTGGAGCAGACGCGGTTGCCGCTTTAGGGAAGAAAACACATTCAAGTCGTTCAAGGCACGCAATGTATCAATTATGGAACACTTCAAGCTGCGGAGGTTTCTGCGGAAACTTCTCTCTCGCTCTCTCGCTCTCTCTTGCTTGGAGAAAGCAGACCGAACGCCCTGGAAACCTGGTTTCAGTGGAAATTCGGATGCGGAATTTTCGAGTTTAGGTGGTAACTGAATGGAAACAGATTACATGTATGTATCAAGCATAGGCGTGCGCAGACCTTCTGATTAGGGGGGGGGGGCAAAAGCCTTGATGAAAGTTCAGTCGGGAAAGAAAAATCTAATTTTATCTCACTGTTTAGTTTTATTGCATTGATGTGTGTGTGTATATATATATATATATATATATATATATATATATATATATATATATATAAAACATTGCATAATCAATTCATCCGCCCCATAACAAACCACCAACAAAAATGATATAAATTTGATACGCCTTGTTTATTTTGGCCATATGTAATATTTTATTTGTTTTCTGTTAATTTCACAGAAATCTGTTTGATTTATTTGTTAGTTTCAATATTGTTGTTTGTGTTCATTTAAATTTGTAATTTTTGCTGTATATTTGTTACACGCAATATCGGAAGCGGAAGTCATTTCCGGTTTATAAACATTTGTAGAACTGTGCAATATTTTATTGATTCCGTTGCCGGGACAACAGTGCGTGAAAAGGAAAAAGTAAGTTGAGTTGCGTGAGATGAAGTTAATTTTGTGAAAAACACTGTTATAAAGGAAAAGCCGCAGCTTAATTGAAATGTGATTGTGTTTGTGAATATTGTTGTTATTTTGCAGTGATTGCTTAAAGGTAAAGTGTGTTATTAAATTTTTAAAATGGCATGAAGCTTTTTCTTTTTCAAATCGTTACGTCCTGAGAATGCTCATTGAAGCATAACATTAAGTAGAGTCTCATAACTCCGCCGCACATGGAGATTGGGTAGCTACCGTGACGTAGTGATCCAGTGACGAACACCAGAAAGGTACGTTACAAATTGTCTGTCAAATGTGCGCGCTCCTTTTCCTCCAAACCAAACTGTTATAGCAGCAACTGTCTGAAGTACTTAGTTGTTCTTGCTTCTCCCTCTGGTAATTTACAATGCATTACAGAATATGAAAATTTTTCGATTCATTTTTTTTTTCAAATTGAAAACAGTATTGATTTAATAGGCCGCAAAAAATGTCATGGGACGCCATGGCATTCTCTTTTACAATTTTTCTTCTTCAGATCGTTCGGCCTCCAGGGACAACTCTCGCCGCCCCCTAGCTACGGCTCTGAACTTGACAAGACAGTAAGAAAAGCAGATATTACGAACGAAGTGAGTAAGAAAACTTTACGACATGCATTTTTATTTGTATAAAATTTGAATTCAAAGGGACAATTGGCCTCTCTGTAACTCGCTGCAGGTGCTCCTGACTGTCTGGAAGAAATAATGCAAGAAAGACGTGAAAACTAATTCCATCTTGAGTATCCTTTCATCTTGCTACTCTTAGATTCTTCTAGTCTTGCTTTCTTTTACTTCAATGTTTGACCCCCCCCCCCCTAGAATTGATTTCCGCCCAAGGTTGGGAAGGGCAATGCCACCCTGCCCCCTTGTGGTTGCGCCGCTGCACCCCCTCTCCCGTAGTTGCTTTGAGGTTTCATCGGCTTGAAAATACTTAATTTTCTTCAAGAGTATAATATCGTTTAATAATAGCGATAAGATTCCTCTACACTAAATTTCTAGGTGAAAGTATAGAAATACAGGGGGATGGAACGTCTGGAAGGGGGACAAGGATGGCCACACCTTCCCTTCGAAAACGAATGTCAACCTAAAAATATATATTTCACACGTATAATTTGATTTCAGTCATAGTAATTATTATTAATTATTATGTAATGGGGACGAAGTAATCCGTTAATTTGAAATTCAAGTGATGTTTTTTGAGGGGCCAAAACTATTATCGGGGTAATATTCCCCATGGAAAAATACCTTGCTTGTTCCTTCGTGGAAAAATCTGCGAACGTCCGTGATTAGGGAGCAACCCACCCCCACTCCCACCCCGTGCGCACGCCTATGGTATCAAGTGCATATGCAAAAGGGAATAAATCAGTGGTATTTTGTGGCTGCACTAATCTTAATTAACAAATGAATAACTACATCAAATGCAGTGTTTTGAAGTTACTTTCTCGTACTTCTTAGTGTAACTACAGGGTGTCCCACGAACGGCGCAACTGGGAATTAAGAGTGGCGTTACTTTGTAACCGAAACCTGTACATACATAAGTCATACACCAAATGTTAGCCCTGTCCAAGTAGATATTTGTAAACATAGAAACAACAAACGGGGTGCAGCGTTGTTCATGCAGTGTTGCCAAATGTAAGTGAAAGTGTAAATTTATTTTTCCACAAAGCATGGAAAATTGCATGTCAAACATTCATACGGAAATTTGGACGTCAATTTCCACCTTGGGTAGGTGGACTATTTCGCCATCTATAGTTGAGAGAAGAAAACCGATCGTTTTCGCGTATAGCCAATCCTGAAATGCCTCGTAAAAGCGTACCGGTCCAAATGGGTGTTTTAAAAAAATTATGAGGTACAGTGGCAACACTGTTGATGTTTGAAGGCAACAAAAGGTGTGTTTAGTGATGGTCTACGACATGGAAATACTGGAAACAGGAAAAAAAGAAAATGAAAATTATGGTGAAAAAAGTGTTACTTACCTACTCCTGGCAACCATGCAATGCGATAAGAGCGCCCACCGAACGAGAACAAAAGAATCAGTTAGTTGTGTACTCAGAACTGTTTGAGCCGTGCATTTCGCATTGTTCGTAGGGGAAGATTAGAATTGTTCTGTGAAATGAAGTACTCTTTGGAAGAGAGGGTGTTCATTGTGGAACATTATTTTTGTTCAAAATCGTACGCTAGTGTAAAAACTGTGTTTCGCGAGAAATATCCGAATAACAGTGTTCCAGAAAATTCGACGATATATCGACTTGTTTCCAGATTTCGTGAAACAGGATCAGTTAATGACAAACCCTACCACAGACAACCACCAGTTTTGACACAAGGTGTGCTGCAGGATGTGGAGCAGAGAATATCACAATCTCCCAGGAAATCTGTTCATAAACTTGCTGCACAGTCAGGTATATCAAAAACAACAACTCACCGAGCGTTAAAACAATTGCACCTACGTGCATATAAGGTACAGGCTGTGCAAGAACTGAAGGAAGCAGACAAAAGTGCACGTGTAAGATACTGCCAGTGGTTTAGAAATTTTATTAGAGACAATGGTGTGAATATTTTGGATAAGGTTTTTTTCACGGATGAAGCATGGTTCCACTTAAATGGATATGTCAACAGTCAAAATTCTCGACACTGGTCAAGTAACAATCCCCATTTGTTACATGAACAATCACTTCATCCACAAAGATCGGTGTGTGGTGCGCGATTTCGCGGAGAAAAATAATCGGTCCATTCTTTTTCAACACAACAGTTGACGGAATAGTTTATCGTGACCTTATCACACAGTTTATTTCTCTGTTGGAACGCGATGAATCTGATTGTTGGTTTCAACAAGACTCCGCAACATGTCACACGTCTAATGAAACTTTAGACATGTTGGCAGAGTTTTTTGGCGATCACGTTATAAGCAAAAACTTATGGCCCAGTCGCTCCCCGGATCTGACGTCTCCAGATTTTTTTCTGTGGGGTTATTTGAAACAAACAGTTTACATTAATAACCCAAGAACACTTGATGATCTAAAAATAAACATTTGCACAGCCATTAACAATATAAACCAATCAACCTTGCATAAAGTTGCTTCCAACATGATAAAACGTGTTGATGAATGCCTCAGGGAAAATGGTTGTCATTTTCAACATCTTTTGTAAAGCTACACTGCCTGTTACGCAAATTGCATGGGTGCCAGGAGTAGGTAAGTAACACTTTTTTCACCATAATTTTCATTTTCTTTTTTTTCTGTTTCCAGTATTTCCATGTCATAGACCATCACTAAACACACATTTTGTTGCCTTCAAACATCAACAGTGTTGCCACTGTACCTCACAATTTTTTTAAAACACCCATTTGGACCGGTACGCCTTTACGAGGCATTTCAGGATTGGCTATACGCGAAAACGATCGGTTTTTTCTCTCAACTATAGATGGCGAAATAGTCCACCTACCCAAGATGGAAATTGACGTCCAAATTTCCGTACGAATGTTTGACATGCAATTTTCCATGCTTTGTGGAAAAATAAATTTACACTTTCACTTAAATTTGGCAACACTGCATGAACAACACTGCACCCCGTTTGCTGTTTCTATGTTTAAAAATATCTACTTGGACAGGGCTAACATTTGGTGTATGACTTATGTATGTACAGGTTTCGGTTACAAAGTAACGCCACTCTTAATTCCCAGTTGCGCCATTCGTGGGACACCCTGTAGCTACTTAGAAAAGTAAGTGGCTGTAACTGTAACTTGAAATATAAATAACTTGATCAACAGTCAGTGGCGGCGATTATGGAAGCACGTGGGGGGGGGGGGCTAGTTGCCTCCTCTCCATTTTTTGCCACGTTTGTTCCCGGACTGTGCTAAACCTTATCTACCAAGAGAATGTAAACTGTATTTGCACCACCCACTAGTTTTGCCACCTTGCTCCTCCAGTTGTGCAATCCAATCTCCGCCACTATCAACAGTTAGTTTTACGTTACCTTACGATGCTTAAATTATTACATTGAAATTTTTTAACGTGGTGGAAGAGCTAAATTTGTCAACTCTGCTTCCAACTATGTGTTTTCTCTGGATGCTAAGGTGAAAAGATTTTCGGGGAATCACCTATAGCAAGGACGCTAGGCTTCGTTACGTGCTAAAATTAGAATATCCAAGCTTTATCGCAATTCATCATTTCTAATTGCGCGCGAAGACTAGTGTTTCGGTTGGATTATTTCTGCATTTTTTTGGAACATGATAGTCAAGCTAGTGAGAAGTCTTTGCTTTATAAGAAAAAGTATTTAACATATATTCATATGTAGAGATAGTAAAATAAGATGAATGATTATTCAAGCAAAGCTGGCTCCTCCTTCCATCATATTTATTGTACCGTGCGTCCATTTCGATCTGCAGCCGAGAGATCGGGAGAAGCGTGGCGGGCGGCGCTGGCGGAGATGCCGACATTTGCGGCCTGTAATGCTCGCTTATTTTTACGGACATATCCAGACATTTATATAAATATTGCAAAACGAGCACTAACCTGGGTTATAATTCATCATCTGTAATTCATCCAAGTTCTGCAATTATATACACAAAAAAATACGCTTTAGAAGTGACGATAAGAGTCACAGATAATAAAACATTTTAATCATAGTTTTGACCAGCAACGTCCTGCTTAAGTTTATATCCTTGAAAGAGTTTTGTGTCGATGGGGATCGTTTGGAGGTTTCGAATGTGCAACACTGTATCAAGATTACGCTGCCGACGAAACCATTAAAAGTCAATGGTTTTCGTGAGCTTCCTCGATGAACTCGATGAAATTGGGGCAGCGTTAGAAAGTTATCCAAACAAACCTCTACGCCGTGTTTCACAAGATGGGAGTGTCAAAATCATCAGCACATACAGCCACTAAGCTACTAAAATTAAAACCATACTCTTATAACACAGGTTAGTGCTCGTTTTGCAATATTTATATAAATGTCTGCATATGTCCATAAAAATAAGCGGGCATTTCAGGCCGCAAATGTCGGCATCTCCGTCAGTGCCGCCCGCCACGCTTCTCCCGATCTCTCGGCTGCAGATCGAAATGGACGCACGGTAGAACATAATATGTGGCTCTACAGCCCTGAAAGTGTCTTGGCCTATCTCCCGACTGCTAGTCTCCCTCCCATAATCCTACCGAGAGGTGTGGAGATCTTCAATCGGTCGTTTTCGATTATTTTTACACGTCACCCCTTCCCACCCCTAGGGGTGCCAGGGGTGTCTTACCCCCACAGTATTTCTTTCCAGATTGTAAGTGATGTGTGTTGAAATTGCTTGAGGATAGCAATATCTCACCTTCTGTGCAGGCAACCAACTTCGCCGTGCTGTGTTGCAGGAAGCATAACTTGGAGGATATGACACAAAAATGCCACGGAACAGAATGCTATTATATGTCCCCTTCCCACCCCGACCCACAGGGGTGCCGGGTGATGTCTTACCCCCACAGTATTTATTTCGAGATTGCAAGTGATACGTGTACCAAGTTTGGTTGAAATCGCTCCAGGCGTTCGAGAGTTATGCCGGAACA
The DNA here is from genome assembly GCF_977018435.1 of Lepisma saccharinum. Lineage (NCBI taxonomy): Eukaryota > Metazoa > Arthropoda > Insecta > Zygentoma > Lepismatidae > Lepisma > Lepisma saccharinum. The sequence continues at coordinate 190,979,586 of NC_139229.1, read as the reverse complement.
AACAAACACACACATAGCTGTATACACATCCATCCATTTATATTATATAGATGTATTAATAATGGTACTTGTATTGAATGGTGAAATTCCTTTTGACACATGTAAATCTTCATGTACGTGTAGTTTATTACAGTTAATGATCATTGATTGTGTGCAACTTGTTTCTTGTTTCTTGTTTGCAAGAAAATTTCCAGCAGAAAGTGACTGTAAAATTACATTACGGTCTCTGTAACTCAGTTAGTTCTAAAAAGTAGCTTTCCGAACATTGATCAAATGTTGAATTTGTGGCGAAGTACACTTCCTTTAATTTTGTATTATCACAGCGTCAGTTTCTGCAATGTATTATTGTCATTTTGTCGAGCTATTATTTCAAAATTGTTTAACCATTTTAAGTTTGTTTGGAAACCATAGTGACAGGCGATTGGAGATGGTAAGCTAAAGAAATTAAAAACGAGGTTATGAATATTAATGGAAAATGAAAATTTCAGAAGTTGAGAAACAGTATTTCAGACTTCGATTTTTTTGGAACTAGAAAAGTTTCCTGTGCTAAAAGTACAACTTTGAAAGTCCGTGGAGCAAGAGGAATAAGGAAAGAATGGCTGGTTTCGAGATGCTGGCGTGAAGGTTGGTGATGGGAAAAAGTTACTCGCATGGGGGAGTTTCCTAGCGGAGAGAAAGCATGCTGAAAAATATGTTTTAAACTTTCTCCATTTTGTTATTTTATCTTGGAAGAATTCGAGAAAAGGAGTTGAGTACACAGAATAAATTGTATTGTGTGCATTGAGTGAGAATTCTGTTTAAGTTAATTTGTTAAGGCTCGGCTAAACCTCTGGCCTACTCCGGCAAAGCAGTTTCCGAAAATGTATCTCCTTTCGAAAAATTGCTAGGGTATTATAGAATCGGAATAATATACATGACTAGAATTCCTTCTAAAAATTCGTGTGGCTTTGTTTCGCTTCTGTCTAGATACGCCCACGAAGCTATTTCGAATATCTAGACAACAGTATTGAAAGCAAACCACACAAAGATTTGTGCGAATAATCTGGAAGGAATTCTAAGGAGATGTAATTTTTCATGTTTTGGAAATGCATATCGGTTTTCCAAAAGAAGTGAAAATTCCGAAAACGGCTTCGCTGGCGTCGGCCAAATGACCAGTCGATCCTTAAGATACGGTTATTTCAGGAACCTGTGGAATATACTCCCTGTATCAGAGACGTTATAGATTACAGAAAGAACGAAAATAATGCTAGTTAATGGTTAACTGTGTGTAGATGAAATCGTTTGATTGATTGATTTAGTTTGTTACTCCGTTTTTCTGACACTTTTGGCTAATCGCGAAGGCGAGGATGAGTGACGGCATGATGAAATTGATGATGGAAACACTCGCCAAGAACATCCATGTCCAGGCTGGGATTCGAACCAGAGATCTCTGGTATCGTATCGCACTGTGATAACCATTCCACTGCAGAGGTCGGCTATCGTTTGAGAGACTATATTCCGTCTCGGGAGTTTCTGGAGGAAGCGAAGGAAAACAAGTCCTCTACGCAAGCACTGACTGGAGAGGGCAGTGAACGCATGAGAGGGAAAGGGATTGCATGTAGGGGACAACACGACTGCAGCCACCAGCCGTTTGCAGTACTGCTTTGCTCCGCCCACTCGCTTTCTCCTCTTCTCTACCGTTGTGGACAGCGTTGCTCCACACATTTCCGAGACAGACTGTACAGGTAACAAACTAACAATGCCTCAGGCGAAACGAGTGCAGTGAGAATTGCGCATTAATTTTTACAGTTTACTCAAGAAATGTTGATTAAATCTTAAATTACTTGTTGGTGCAATAAGCGAACTCTAACTAACTAACTAACTCCCTAGCCTTCTTAAACCCGAAGGTTCATGGCTGCAATAACACAGGCCTTCCATCTTTCCCAATCTTGAGCAAGTTCTATATACTCTTTTCCATACCTACCTATTTCCCTTAGGTCCATCTCAACGTTGTCCCTCCATCTTCGTCTTGGCCTTCCTACAGGTCTCTTACCATCAGGTTTCCCAACAAGAATCCTGTAAACTCCTCTTTCCTCTCCCATTCGTGCCACATGGCCGGCTCACCTAAGTCTTCTTGATTTAATTATTCTAATAATATCTGGACATGAATACAAATTATGTAGTTCTAAATTATGTAACCTTCTCCACTCACCTGTCTCCTCATCCCTTTTAGGTCCAAACATTTTCCTAAGGATCTTATTTTCAAATACTCTCAATTTATGTTCCTCTTTCAATGTAAGGGACCAAGTTTCACACCCATATAATACTACAAGCAATATTACTGTTTTGTATATTTTAACTTTTAGTTTCTTAGATATTAAATGAGAAGACAAAAGTTTATGAAGAGAGAAGTAACATGCATTTCCTGAATTAAGCCTACTTTTTATTTCCTCTTTAATATAATTTTCATTTGTTAATGTTACTCCTAAGTATTTGAATTTGGAAACTTGTTCAAACGAGTTGTTATCAATAATTAGATTTTGATTATTACCTAACACTTGGTTTCGGCCTGTAAGCATATATTTAGTTTTCTCTTTGTTAACTTCCAAACCTATCTCTTTAGCAGTTTTGAAAAATATTTTAGCATTATTCTTAATTGTATTCACATCATCCCCCAGTAAGCCTACATCATCTGCATATGCTAACAACTGAGTCACACCATTTAATTTTAGTCCTTCTTTAGTTTCTTTTACCTTCCTAACAGCATATTCTAAGCCAAAATTAAAGAGCAATGGAGATAATGCATCTCCTTGTTTTAACCCATCATGAATTGTAAATTTGTCAGACATATTAATACCCACACGAATTTTACTTTCTGTTTCACTGGTGCATATTTTTATCATACTAACAAGCTTCTTAGGTATTCCAAACTCTACTAATATATTATATAATTTATCTCTTTTGACCGAATCATATGCTTTTTTGAAATCAATGAATAGCTGATGGACATTCTGATTATATTCCCACTTTTTTTCAAGTGTCTGTCTGATGTGAAAAAATTGATCTGTAGTTGATCTGTTACGTTTAAATCCACATTGATAATCACCTATAATTTCATTAGCATATAGTGTTAGTCTTGTTAAAAGAATGTTAGATAATATTTTATACGTTGTTGAGAGTAGAGAAATTCCACGGTAATTATTGCAGTTCATTTTATCACCTTTTTTAAACACAGGAACAATTATGGATTCTTTCCACTGTTGAGGGATTTCTTCTTTATTCCATATTAAACAAATTAATTTATGAATTTGACATATTAATGAATTTCCACCATATTTAATTAACTCAGCTGGTATTAAATGAATGCCAGGTGCTTTGTTATTCTTTAGCCTTTTAATAGCATCTTTAACTTCAGTCAAGTTAGGTTCTGGAACTAAAGGTTCTGCTGTGTGGACTTCATTTACTTCTGATTTATCTCCTACATGGACATTTAAAAGGTCATTAAAGTAGTTCTTCCATCTATTTAGATTTATTTTGGGTCAGCTAGAAAATCACCGTCTTTATCTTTTATCATGTTTACTTTAGGTTGCCACCCCTTTCTAAACTCATTTACACCTTTATATAAATCTCTGATATTTTTATTTTTGCTGTTTGTTTCAATTTCGTTAATTTTGCTTTTCAAGTAATCTCTTTTTTTACTTCTAAATAAGCGAACAAAAATCATAAATTTTGTTGATTGACAAGCTGAAGAAAACGCATTAATTTAGGTTGATGGTGTTCAAAATGCATTCGGTGCACTCTCTTTTCCGCGCACAAACAAAAGGAAGTAAAAAATCGAAGCGAGGAAAACCAACTTCCCGAAATGGTCTCTCTCAACTTGGACCCGTCGTATCCAGTGACCCTAATGAGTTGCGGTCCCGACGTCTTGAAAGGAAATGAAACAAAGGACACAATTGGGTTGGACGATCAATCATGCCGCTGCTAAGTTGGGTCGCCTCAGTTACCCGACGCTCCGGCGAAACCAAAACAAACGACTGTCAAAATAAGAAGAGGAAGAGAAGTTTCGCTTTCTGATGTCGACTTTGCACGTCTCTTTTTTTTCTCACTTCTACCCCTTTCGTTGTCATTCTCCATCAACCTCACTTCGGGAAAAAAGCACACAGCTATCCTGGTAGATCTAGTTTTCTGTTTCCTGTTGGTATAGTTTCAACCAAAACTGAGATTTTTTTTTAATATTCTGCATGTACTTCGTGCATGTGTGAACCCGGCTCAAGTTTATTTTAATGTTCGACAACAGAAAAAAAGGATCTCAAGTGGACGATTCCAAACGAAAAAGGGAAGTGGGTAAAAATGTACCCGAACTGCGCTCTGTGTTTGAGGTCGTTATTTTGTTTGTCTGTTCGGTTATGTCTTATCGTTCGCTCCTTACTTCGATGACGTTATGACGTTTGAAACTTCAATGTTCTATCAGCAGCAGACGATTGTCACGGTGTGTGGAACCTGCTTCCTAGCCTGCGTTCCACTTGCAGCCGTCACCCCTATTGTGCCATTGAACTCGCCCAGTTAGCGCATGTGTGCTTGCATCGGTACGCGAACAATATTCAAGTATTTATGAATTGCCTTACCTTCTCTGCAGTTATTCATGACATACTAGGGCAAATCAAAAAGGAAGTTACACCCCCCTGTATAAAGCAAAGAAAACACATTAGAAATAAAATAATTATTGGACAAAAATGTATGAACATTTAACTTATTTCGACATAGTCACTAAGGTATTCCAAGCACTTTTCGAATCATGTGACCAGTTTTTCCATTTCTTGTGTGTGAAAATTCCGTCCAATTTCGATTGCCTTGACTTTTGTGCTTATCGGTTAGCAATCGCAGCACCCAGTGAGAGCACAGTTTACGATACACCCAACTGGTCATGGATCAGCATACACACACTATCGTAGGATATGTTCAGTTTACTTGCAATCTCTTTTCATTTTCACGTGACAGTTAGCAAGGATGATTGCATTCTCACGCTCCGTTTAGTCGATAGTGTTCACAGTTGCAGGCTTCCCAACACACTGTTCGTCGTTCACGTTCGATCTTTCCTCTTCGAACATCTGGCACCATTTCCTGATCAGGGGGTGTGAAATTGCATACTCACTATACACCTTGACAATTTGTATTTCACTCCGATTATTCCTTCGTGCCCACAAAAGTCGGCCGTCAGAGTGCACCTCAATGTTGGACGCCACCTCAATTCGACGCACCATACGGTTACTACTCGCATACTAAACCAACTGCAGCATGGCTGCTTTGGGACATTGCAGACAGAGTTGACACCAAGCATAATTATTTTATCTCTTTTAGTACAGGAACACGGCTCGGGTGTAACTTACTTGTTGATTCGCCCACGTATATATTTTTAAATTGCATTTGTGATTCTGGGCAAACCCCAACATTCATCTGCCTATTCGCTACCTGTTACTTCGAATGTATAAGAACATTGTGTGGCTTTGGAGACAGCGTTGTCTTACCACCTTCTGTTTCGGTAGGTATGGTATGGTAGATTTAAAAAATAGCAAAAGATCACACACTTGACATTCACAGCAAGCAAGCTATCTGGAACATTTGAACATTTGGCGGAGTGGTTAACACAGCGCTCTATGACGCCAGGGGTCCCGGGTTCGAATCCTGGCCTGGGCATGGATATTCTTTGTGTTCGTACCTTCATCAATTTCATCATATCATCAGTCACCTTCATCTTCGCAATTAGCTAAGAGAAGCAGAGAAGAGAAGTAAAATAAATCAAATCAGTCAATAAAGAAGAAATAGTCTTTTGTGAGGGGACGATTGTCTCAAAAGTGAAAGTTCCTAAGTTCCCATAGTATACTCCTAAGACCGGATAGACTTTAATATTTGAGTATCGCTATTTGGTAGTTCAGTTTTTGTGAAAGTGGGTGGGTGCGTTCCTCAACTGTGAAGTAAGATACGAATTTTATACCGTAGATTTTGTTGTTGACTCTGACTTGGCTGGGTTCAGGCTGTATCTGTTTAATGTCAAATCTTAATCCATTCGTGGTGGGGGTGTTGAGACTGAAAGAAAATTCCCCTTTTGTGCCGAATCATATAATTAAAATTCTTTCTTTGTCAGGTTAATTTTTTCGTTCTTGATGCTCCTGGCTAAGACAGGGGTTTTTGTAGTCGCACTGCATAATGCTCAAGTGGATGCTTGTTCCTGGAACTAGTTGTATGATTCTTGCCTAGAGGAAGTTTAATAACAGACACTGAGAAAGGGAAAGATACAATTGAAAGTTGTACGCGAAACGCAAACAAAGTTTTCCTTCAAAGGGCATCTGAAATGTACCTTCTTATCTAAGTGTTCAGGCATCGCATAAATTGTTAGTTTAATAAAGGGGAGACAAGACGGCCTTTCGGTGAAGATCAAAGGAATCGGCTTTGTGGCTCCTGTAGCGTGCGACAAAAGAATTCTCTTTCCAATTTATCTTTCCTTAAGTAGTCATCGCTACCTTCCATGCATTGAAATGTTTCTCCAATGCATCGGGAAGTGAAGATTTCTCGAATAAAATCAGTGTTGGAGCAGGATGGTTGTTGAAAATTTGGTTGGGCCACGTCTTCAAACTTAATTTTCACATTGTTATTACGCGATTCAAACAAGAAAGGTTTACATTGGATATTTCATCTTATTTTTATTGCGAAATTTTTGCCTATTGCATTTGGACAGGCGAATCTCGGAAATCGTATCTCGGTCTCCCACATTCTGCCAGCTAGGGACCTTCAGAATGTGTTTCATTTTTGCATTCCTGAATCATGGAAAGTCGAGTGGGATGAGACAAGGGGGAACAAGCTTCGTACTACCGTGCGTCCATTTCGATCTCCAGCCGAGAGATCTGGAGAAGCGTGGCGGGCGGCGCTGACGGAGATGCCGACATTTGCGGCCTGTAATGCCCGCTTATTTTTATGGACATATCTAGACATTTATATGAATATTGCAAAACAAGCACTAACCTGTGTTATAAGAGTTGTTCAAAGTGATGTCCACCTACATTCACACATTCCTGGCATTGTTCCAAGTTCTGCCCTTATATTGTCTTTCAGTTCGTCGATGCTATGAGGGTTTTTTCGGTAGACTCTATTTTTTAAGGTTCCCCACAAATAAAAGTCACATACGGTAAGATCTGGCAAACGTGAAGGCCATAAACCTCTAGAAATTATTCTGTCATCAAACACCTCCCTTATAGCGTCCAAAGAATCAGCGGCGGTATGGGCTGTGGCCGAATCTTGTTGAAAATACCCATATTGCCTCTCATTATCTAATAACAACTGAAAAAACGGCGCGAGTATTTGTGTCTGAATTTATTGCGTCTTCAAAAAATATAGGCTCTATTATTCTTTTTGCACTTACAGCACACCACACACCAATTTTTGCTTCACGTAACTGAACTTCGTGTATTATTCGGGGATTTTCAGTGCTCCAGTGCCTATTCTTCTGTGAACAATCATGACCACGCAAGTGAAACCATGCCTCATCCGCAAAAAATATTAACTGTGAATTAACAATACCATCTACAATATTCAGTATAATATACAATATACAATATTTACTCTACTTACATTGTCAGGGGGCCGTAATTCTTGCACTATAGAAACTCTGTACGATTTTAATTCTAGTAGCTTAGTGGCTGTATGTGCTGATAATTCTGACACGCCCATCTCCTGTGAAACACGACGTAGAGGTTTGTTTGGAGAACGTTCTAACGTTGCACCAATTTCATGGAGTTTTGCTTCGGTTAGAATCCGTCGTTTTTTCTTAGGTGTTTTACAATTTAACGATCCAGTTTCTCGTAATTTAAGGACATGATGTCTAACCGTATCTCTATGTGGAGGTGAAACGCCTGGGAATTTCTGTACAAATTGCCTACATACGTCTCGATACGAGTCACGTAAGTGTCATACATAAAAATTCTTTGTTCTACGAGGTGGGGGGGGGCTGATAAGTTCTCGGCCTGACCCCCTTCCGCACATGTCATCCTGAAATCATGCATTGCATTTGAACCATTGATCTTTTGGAAGTTTAAGTGCCAGCTGGGATGATCGTATCACTAACGGTTTTTCCTTTACAGGCCATTGATTGAAGCATGGTGCAGCCAAATGTGGAATTTACCAAGGAGGAGTTGTGAGGTGTCATGAAGTTCTTTTTCCTGTAACAGAAGTCGCCGAAGGAAATCCATGGTTGCATGCTACACACATTGGGTGTACATTGCCCTTCACACTCCACTGTGAAGAAATGGTGCTCAAACTTTAAGCGTGGTGATTTTTCCACAGAAGATGGTGAAAGGTGTGGGAGGCCAGTGTCAGTGTCAACTCTGGAAAAAGTGGATGAGGTTCATGACCTGATTTTGAGTAACAAACGAATTTGTCTTCAAGCGATAGCTGAGACCTTGCACATATCCAAAGAACGTGTCTGGTCAATAATCCGTGATCAGTTTGACATGCACAAGCTTTCCTCGAAATGGGTACTTAAACGTTTGAACGCCGATGAGAAACTCAAACGTGTGGCATATTCTCAGGTGATTTTGCGGTATTTTGCGAACTCTAAGGACGGTTTTTTGAATCTGCTTGTTACCCAGAATGAAAGTTAGTTCCACTACTTTGATCCTCAGACCAAGCAGCAATCATGCGAGTGGCGCCACTCAGGATCTCCCAGGCCAAAGAAATTCGAAGCACAGAGGTCCGCAGGTCTGCTTGCCTCAATATTCTGGAATAAGGATGGCGTTTTGTTATCAGACTACCTTCCAAAGGGACAAACCATAACATCAGAGTATTACTGCAGTCTTCTGGCTAAGTTAAAGGACGCTATTAAAGAAAAGCGTCGGGGAAAATTGAGAAGAAGTGTGTTGTTTCTGCAGGATAATGCTCCCGTTCACAAGGCTCTGGAAGAACAATGGATTTTCTGAAGGACCTGGGGTTTCAGTGCATTGACCACCCACCTTACTCACAAGACCTTGCGGCCCTCTGATTATTATCTCTTCGCAAGACTGAAAAAAGTTCTGAAAGGTCAGAAATTTAGAAGTGATAACGAGGTTATAGCAGCTGCCGAACAGTTTTTTGCAGACCAGGAGATTGATTTTTTTTCTTTTCTTGGAGGGGTTAGATAAGTTGGAGCAACAAAGTGCCAAGTGTGTAGACCTTTGGGGAGAATACGTTGAATAGCCTGAAACTTTCGTGCCTGTAGCTAAAGTCCTTCTGGATCGGGCAGAGAACTTATCAGCCCCCCCCCCCCCCTCGTAACGTGAACCTTGCGGCTGACATTCCAATCGTCTCACTGACACAACACACATACACACTGCAATAACACAAACAAGTAACGGCAAGTAACCAAGAATAACACTCTTGCGCACAGTACGAAATTAACACGCTCTTGGTTTACATCTGCTCGCCACTATATTAACAGTTCTGTCTTCATCTAGTCGCGAAGGAACAAAAAACTCGAGCTCGGAGATTTCGGATTGCAAGGAAGCTCACGAAAATTATTGTCTTTTAATGGTTTCGTCTGCAGCGTAATCTTGATACAGTGTTGCACATTCGAAACCTCCAAACGATCCCCATCGACACAAAACTCTCTCAAGGACATAAACTTAAGCAGCACGTTACTGGTCAAAACTATGATTAAAATGTTTATTATCTGTGTCTCTTAACATTGTTTCTAAAGCGTATTTTTTGTGTATATAAGGGCAGAACTTGGATGAATTACACATGATGAATTATAACACAGGTTAGTGCTCGTTTTGCAATATTCATATAAATGTCTGCATATGTCCAAAAAATAAGTGGGCATTACAGGCCGCAAATGTCGGCATCTCCGTCAGCGCCGCCCGCCACGCTTCTCCCGATCTCTCGGCTGAAGATCGAAATGGACGCACGGTATAAAGCCCGTCACTGGTGCTTGGCGTTCCTCGTCTCGTCCCTCGCACCGAGAAGAAGTGATCCTAACGTGGCTCCGAATTGAACATAGCCGTCTAACGCATCACCATTTGCTTCAAGGACTGGACCTTCCGTTGTGCCGTAGTTGTGACGTTATTTTAAGTGTTCGACACATTCCTCTTGAATGTGCAGTTTTAACAACCTCAGACAGTGTTTTAAACTTTCCAAGGACTTGTCATCCATGTTGGGTGACGACGTCAGTGCTTTAACCAATGTTTTAGGTTTTTGAGAAGAGCAGGTCTCTTCCACTGTTTCTAGGTAGTTTTAAGATTTCCTTATTTTTTTTTTATTTGTTGTGTTTCTTCAATGCATGTCCATTTACAACCTGCATTTTTTAACCTTTCTTGAAGGGCTTTTTACACCCATTTTTATTTGAGGTAAGTGTTTTAGGTAAGGGGATCTTCCTCGTATTGAAGGGTGCAAAATAATGGCCCGATGTGCTGACGCATCCAAAACAATTTTATTTCAATCAATCTATCTCGGTCTCGTCTAGAGTTGAATATGTCTGTTTTTTTCTGTCTGTCTCGACTAGAAAACAAAAACTACAATCTCAGACTCGGGATATTGTCTAAGTTTTGTCTTCAGTCTTGAAATGGTAGATACAAAAACACATTAAATTAAATCACTTTGTCAAACAATTAGTCTCTCTAAAGGTAAAATTGTCATGCCTACATTACACTACACACACACACAAAACTAAATGTATCAAAAAATGTATCGATTGATGCATTAAAGTGTGTTTCATTTGTCTTTTCCCTGAACCCGGTTTTACTGTTTGATGCATTTTTGTGTATCGTTTGTAGTAGTAACGCCAAAATGTATCATATGTTGTAAGTTAGTATTTCTTTCTATATCGAGCTGTATTTCAATCCATCAGTAGATGCATTTTTGATGCACCTTCCTGCATCCTTCTCGATGATTCACTTAAACATTTGTTCTGAGCTACGCATTTTTGTTTCAACCGATGCATTTATCTTTCTGGTGTGTAGATTACCAAAGTCTAGAACATGACGAGATTCCCAAACAGTAAGGCTGGATATCGTCCCGATTTCTTGATTCCTCTATCGTCCATAGATCAATGCAGGGAAAAGAAACAAAACATGTGGAATTCTAATCACTAAAGATGTAAGAAAGATATATTTTATGTATGCGAGGGTCTTTTTCATCCGTGGCAACTTTCCATAAAGCGGGAAGCAGAACGATTAAATCTGCAGAACATATGGAATATTTGCTAATGCCAACGTTTTCCATTTTTTTTTCAGGCTGTTTGTCTACGGTACGTAATAGTTAGTAACCTGTAACATATCGATATCGTAGTTGTTATTGAATGGAGAGGGGAAAAATATGATAAATTAAGTTCAAATCAGGCAGTATTATTTTGGCCTTTCTGTTCACCAACATGTATTTGTCTTATTTTAGAAACAATATAGAGGATGGCTAATGTACAAAGTGAACTCCGCTGACCCTTGGAACATGGAGTTCCAAACCTAAAATACAAAATTTGAATTTGTACAAAAAAAAATCTTTGGATCACCTAATAGCAATCTCTCCACCATTGTAAAAAGGGGAGTACCAGGTTCGATTTCTGATGGAAGCAGAATAAAGAATCAAACTTTTGAATCGGCACATATTATTACATTATTCCATCTGAGCATAAAATGGACCGAAATCCTCCTCCCCCTCTCTCCAGACTAGTATCTGCCACCCTCCACAAACAATACAACCAATTCTTTTATGAAAGAGCAAAATTGAAATTCTTGTAAAATTTAAAAAATCATCAACGTTATTTTCGTTGTCTTTTATAGTTTTACATTAAAATATTTCATAGCTCGAGAGCGGATGGCAATTGCAGAATTTAAGATCGTAGAAACATTTGAAAAAAAACCCAAGCTGAGAAAGACGTATCGCAAACGACATTGTAAATGAAATTCCTCGTCCTCCATTCAGATTTTCCTCCCACTCATTCGTAACCAGTTTTCATCATTTTTTTTACCTGAATCTTTTCTCTTTTTAATCTCAGCATAATAACAATGCCTTTTCTCTCTCTCTGACGTTGCATCTTCAGTCTTAGGCAGCGAGAGGAGACGCTGTGTCATAAGGTTTGGATCACATATCACACGCTCCGCTTGCTTTATTAAGCGTCCAATTTCTTTTCCTTGAGTTCCACGGCTTCAGCCAAACCCCCAGAGTGACATTTTAATTTTCAAGGGAAAATTATGAGTTCGCTTTTCTGCTCTTCCAGAAGTTATAAAAAGAGCCGGACAGAGACGGAGATTGTGCAAGACAATGCAGCTATTAAGTTGAGTAATTCTCATTGCTCTTTAATGGACTGCTTGTAGGCTGAAAGAGTTGCTGTAAACGAATTTCCTTTTGCTACATTCAGCCGAAAAAATCATAGGAAGAATAAGGACATACTATATACAGTTTCTTACATGGAGAAACGAAGATCCAAGACCGTCAATTGACCATGACATCCTACTACACTATTAGAAGTTACCGTAAAATTTACAATATTTCACAGTTATAATTTAACACTCTGCCTGTTAATTTATAAAAAAACGAGGCGCAGAGTTTTTTTTTAAATTGTATATTCTATCATGCATTATAGTTGCGTGTAGCGTAAATATATTTCTAAAAACTAAATTACATTAATTAGGTTAACTATATAATGGCTGTTAATACTTTAAAAACTTTAATGGTCATTTTTACGGTATAGTTGGTTGGAAGCGAAATTTGACGGTCATGGGCCGTCATTTCTGTAGTCAGCTTTGTACAGTGTACCGTAAAAAATTACCGTGACTGTTTGTAAAATCTTAACAGCTATTACATATTGGCTAACCATAATAAATGTAATTTTAATGATTCCGTTTTTAAAATATTTGTGTTAGAACAACTGCAATTTTAAAAAAATCTACGTCCATGCAACACAAAAGTAATTTCATCGTTGACATTAGCCGGAACTGGCAGAAAAAAGAAAAGAAAACTCAAGAGTTGCAACTTTTGGTCGGGCCCTAAATGATTGCAGTGTACACTATTTACACTTAAATTAATTCCTTGTTACATGAACTCTACAAAGAGCTTTTACTCTCAAGCAATACGTAAAAGCATGCAATATGCAACTTTAAACAACCTTATACAGCAAATGCAACCTTTCACGCTGGAGCGACGTGACACACTGCACATGTTCCTAACGATTGTTCCAAATGTTATGCCTGTGCCATGTTTAAAACAAAAATATTTAACATATCTTGTTTTAAACGTTTGGAAACACGAGTATGCCTTTTTTTAAAATTAACTTAAAACAGTTCTAAAATTACCGTATTAAATGTGCATTGTTGTTAATGCCAATGTATTATATTGTGTTTATAATAGTTCGATGTTTGAGAAAAACGGCGTAGAACCACAGAGATTGAGGGGCCTGGCAAAAGTGCAATACCTTCTCGAATAGCCCACACCAGAGATTTTCAAATAACGTAAATAAGAATTTTGACAATTTTATTAAGTGTTTACGATATAACTAGAAACACAGTCCTTGATTCTATGATTCCAAGATTCATTTTCAAGCTTTTCTTAGCAAATAAGTTTTCTTGATGTTTTAAACGTTTTATTTGTTTAAAATGTTTTTCATTAAAACTGTTTCGTATATGAAAATGCTTTCCTTTGTTTGGGGGGGGGGGGACAAATTTTGCTAACTCTAATGTGGCATGCCACATGCGACGTGTCACTTTGGTGCGAAACCCTCCTTGTAGGTTTACAAAAGGAATGTTTTAACTATGGGGCTGAGTTGTGCTAGTCTGTATAGTCACGACGAAAGTTCAGCTTGAGGAAAAGGGGGGGGGGGGACGAGAACGCACGTAATTCTGAAGAATACATTGAAACCCATCGACTTGACGTACCTGGAACAAATGAAAACGTTTCCGTGAACGCAAGAAATAATTGTTCGAATGCCGCACGTAGTTTTGTTTACAGTTGGGCTGATAAGGTTCGGAGGGGGCGAAAGGGAGGCTTAATGTGCGATATCTCGCATGCGATCGACGGTACAGAAGGAGTCACATGATCGTTTGACCTCTTCGACGCATGCAACATTCGTGTCTCTTGATTAGCAACGCATCCATGTATTTACAGCATTCTGATTACAGAAGGTGCGATCGATCGTCATCAACGGAGAAAAGGAAGAATAAATATTTACCCCTGAAGCTGAAGCAAACGATTACGTTCTCTGTTATGTTGGTTGCTAAATAACGACCTATTTTTGGCAGATTAAGTTGCTGTTGTACTGTGTATCCAGTGCAAACTATGACGCAGTTTCGTGTATTTCTATTAATTTATTCAGCGCAGACAATTCCTTTCTACACACTATTTCGCCCTGAAGTACTTCTTTCCGATTTCTGGAACGGAAATTAAACATTTCCAAGAAATTTCCAACACGTTATAGTGCAATAAACATCTACAATCAAACACTTTCAATCATTCTTATATTCTTGTGATCTCTCATTGATTCTTATTCAAGCATATTGATTCCCAAGGTCTATATAATAAAAATAAATAATAAAGCAAAACTCAGAAGTATAAGAGCAGATTAGGGATTCCGGGTTCGAATCCCGGCATGGGCATGGGTGTTCTTTGCGAGTCTCCCTTCATCAACTTCATCATATCATCTTTCATTCTCATCTTCGCGATTAGCTAGAATTGACAGAAAAGTAACGTATAATAAACCAAATCAATCAGTCAATTGCATAATACACTTACAATAACTACACTTTAGATATATCATTACCATCAAAACTTTGTAATAATTTTGATAGAAGCAGAATTATTATTTCAAATGCATTGTAGCCATCTTCTCGTATATTATACAATTATACAACCTTAGTGACAATGAAGTTCGACCAGTCACAAATATAGTAGTGCGTTGTGAAAGAAGGAGAACACATCCATATGCTGAACATATTTTATTCAGCAGGCTACATGGAACAAAGGAAAACATAAATTTCCGCTGCAACGCAGCAATGTATGGTGTCCACACAAAATAAAACATTTTCGTCCATCTACACGTGACATTGAAGTTCGACCACTGTTAGAGGGGATCCTGTTTAACATGGTGTGACGCCACCCCGTCGGCGAATAACTGTGGCAATGCGTCGGGGCATGCTGCGGACGAGTCGTTCAAGGTATTCCACATCGATGCGGTGCCATTCCTCCTGCAGGCAGGCGATAAGAGCAGCCACTGTCGTGGGTCCCCTCTGTTGCACACGTCGCTTAAGAACACGCCACACATTCTCAATGGGCGAGAGGTCGGGACTCGATGGTGGCCATGGCAGAGTTCGCACGTGATGGCGAGTCTACCATTCTCTTGTCAGCCTCGCTGTATGAGGCCTGGCATTGTCGTGTTGAAAGATGAGACGCCGCCTGTGGAACAGGTGCCTTCGCACCGTGGGAAGATGCCGCTCCAGTATGCGTGTATAGGCGTGTGCATTCACGATGCCCTCACGGACGTGTAGTGGGCCAACCCCAGATGCCGTCATGAATCCCCATACCATCACTGACGCAGGTTTCTGTACCCGACGTGCATAACATTTTGCTTCATTCTGTTCCTCCTTCCGACAAATGACTGTTTTCCGTATTTTCCCGTACACAACATTGAAAATGGATTCGTCCGTCCGCAAAACCCTGTTCCACTGCCGAAATGTCCATCTCCGGTACATTCGTGCCCACCGTAGTCGATTGCCTTTGTTCAACATGGAAAGGAAGGGTTTACGTTTCGCCTTGTACACTCGGTAACCGCATCGCTGTAGGTAACGGCGAATGGTTCTGGTTGACACTTCAATGTGAAAGCGTTCTCGAGTCCACAGTCGTAATTCGGCCACAGAAACATGATTGTTGGTCTGGATATAGCGCCTAAATATCCGTAGGTCACGCACGCTCAGCAGGCGTTTTCGACCGGGGGCCTTACCTGGCTCTGTAGTACCCGTATTTTGGTGGTGTTTGATGATGCAGTGGACGGTTGAATTGTGTAAGTTCAGTTGGCGCCCTATTTCCCGTTCACTGAGTCCATCCCGTTGCAACTCCACCACTCTTCTCCTCACGGTGTTGTCAATAGGTTTGCCCCTGGCCATGGTGATGATGCACTGCCGTTCCTCGGTGCACAGCACGCGCTTATATACGGCGGACTCCCTTCTCGTGTCCGTGACGTCATGCTTCCGTCGAATGCGCCACTATCTGGAATTTACCGTATGGGTCTGGTGCCTGGTCGAAGTTCAATGTCACGCGTATAGTTCCCTGTTTTCGTTCTTTACGTGACCTTGGGTGCAACATGCTGGGATCACGATTCTTGCCTGCTCACACGCCTCCTCTTACACACATGCGTCACTTCTGCGGGTCACCCATTCCACCGCCTAAGCCTCTGTGCATTTAATCACGTATTCCTTTCTGGTCGAACTTCATTGTCACCAAGGTTGTACATGCATATACAGGGTGTCCCAAAAGCCTCCATACATAGTGTACTTTCTTTGCAGGCGAGACGCCAAGATATTATTGAGACGTGACAAGCGCACCAACCTATAGAAATTCAATAGCGGGAACGTATTGACCTGTGCCGAACTCTGGAAGGCTGTCACTTTGAGTACATCACGCAAAACTTAATTTTGAAGTGACATTCCCTATGTATGGATACTTTGGAACACCCTGTATATTCATTATGTATCCTTTTACACAGGTCTTTGTTCTTGAATGGCAAATGACAAATGAAAGATCCCGAATCGTTAATTGGATTCTTTGTCAGTATTTAATTGATTACTTTTGTTATTGGTCTATGTATGTTTGTATGTATGCTAATTGTATTATTTTTATATAGTTTTGTTTATAAACCACTTTGTTCATCTATCTTATATAACAGGCGAGTGAGTAAATAAATAGATATATCTCGTAAAGTCGGTGATTTCCCGAAATAGAGATCACGACAGTTGTTTTTCAGAGGAGCATACAAGTTGTAGAAATTTCAGCTTGTTTTTCAACAAGTCACAAACAACGGCAATTTTCTTCTGGCTGTACAGAAACATGTAAACCTAGTATTTATGTTTGAAGGAAAAAAAACTAAATTTGGAGATTGCTTCAGTTACTTCTATCAAGACCCACTCACTTTTGATAATAATTTATTTGTATCATTTAGCAAAAGCCAAAGTTAGTGAGAAGTCCTCGAACCGCAAAAGCAAAATATTTAAAATTTATAAACAATTCCCTAGATATTGAATTTATCTCGCCCATCATTATACAACTTCATCTTAGTTTCTTTGTCTCCATTACAATTGCAGTAGAATAAGTGTCCATGTGTTAAAGTAATTGTTAGCAAGGAATGTGGGTGCCGTCCCGTGAACAGAAGCTTTAAATTCGCCCGGTTACTAGACCAGAGGGCCATCAGTAGCGACATTGAGGCAGACCGAGAAAGTCGTTCCCGGACCACAGCATCCCACGTACGCAGTCAATACTGGGTCTCGACAGGAGATAAACGAAACAGCGACTGGGAAGCAGCAACTTAAAATTGCACAACCGTGTGCTTATGATGCTACGTAGATACATGGAAACTCACGAGCTCGGCTGTTTATAGAAATGTGTTCAACAAAGACGTGGAATTCCACACGAAGTATACATCTACAGACGTTCCCTAACGTTTTCGTTTCACGACGCCCTTAGCCTTCTAAGATTTTTTCCCGGCGCCCATGTCAGAATGTAGCCCTATCTAACACTTGCAACGCTCAGTTAGTATGGTCAGGTTACTTGCCTTAAGTTAAAAAATAAACATATATTTCAAATTCAGAAACATTTTTATGTACAAAGTACTAAACATATTGAATTTTAGTGAAAATATTGGAACATTTCGCTGCTCTCCACTTTGGGAACTACCGGTGAAGGTCGGCGAAACGGGAATTTTGAAAATATATCCAAAAAGTCATAAGCCCCATCAAATTCGCTGCAATTTTTGACTTTGCAGCACCGACTCGTCTACGTACTTCGTTGATTTGGTGTCAAGTAGTGCATTTCGTGTCTGCACCACGTTCTGGAGCGGTGTAATTTGTGGGGTATGGTCACGTGGTGCGTGGTGCGTGCTAACTAAGCAAATGAACGTTTAAAGCAGCAGACAGGCATTTGTTGAATCTTCTGAACTTGAACACCGCTATTCGTCTGCTTGGTTGAACCTCATTTCCTTATGAAAAACTAAATACGTGGTCTGTTAGGAAAGTAATGAGACTGGCAACACTGTGCACGAACCGGCAATGCTGCTGCCCCCACCTTCACACGGCCTGTAGGTGAACGCTTGCCATTGACTCAGTACAAGTTTCAACTTGCTACAGTTGCTACACGATTGTTGAGAGCGTCTGACGTGAAGTTGTGTTTGTGAGGTGCGTTACGAAAATGGACTGGCAAAAGTTTGAACAACGTTGTGCCATCAAATTTTGTGTTAAGCTTGGCGAATCCGCTACTGTGACTTATGAAAAGTTACAAAGGGCTTATGGAGAACATACACTATCTAGGGCACAAGTGTTCAGATGGCAGAAGTCCTTTTTAGAAGGCCGAGAACAAGTGGAAGACGAACCTCGTGCGGGAAGACCTTCAACCTCAAAAACGGATGACAGTGTGGAAAGGGTGAGGTCAGATCGTTGATTGACGGTGAGAATGATCAGTAGTGAGTTAAATTTGAACGTGTGTACCGAATGAAGTCCTTGCAAGACTCAGGAAAAGGGTTGCACGTGTGCGACCAGGCATTGCACGCACTTGGATGCTGCACCACGACAATGCAGCATGTCACACGACAGTCTCCATCAATGTTTTTTTTTGGCAAAAAAAATCATTCCTGTGGTTCCTCAGCCCCCTTATTCACCGGATCTCAGTCCCTGTGACTTATTTTTATTCCCCTTGCTCAAAAACCACTTGAAAGGACGCCATTTTGATACTTTGGATAATATCCAGAAGAGCGTAACCGACGTGCTAAAAGGTATTCCAGCAGAAGCCTTCCAGCGCTGCTACCAACAATGGAAACAACGCCTCCATCGCTGTGTAGCTGCCCAAGGGACCTATTTTGAAATGGATAACCTTGATTTGTAAAAATAATAAAATTCATCGTTTACAGAAAATCAGTCTCATTACTTTCCTAACAGACCACGTATGCTGACCAAGGCAGTAATTTATTTTCTTAAAAACATAAACTAAAACGTAACGTTTCAACCTTCTAGCAAGGTCTTCATCAGACTCTGTATCAAGTACTTTTGTACTTGATACAGAGTCTGATGAAGACCTTGCTAGAAGGTTGAAACGTTACGTTTTAGTTTGTTTTTAATAAAAATAAATTACTGCCTTGGTCAGCATATTTAGTTTTTCATAATCATGGAAACAAGGCTTAATGGTGTTATAATCTCATTTCCTTGCACCAACCTGACACCGGGATACACCTGCACTGCACCTATAGCTCTTGGTCTTACGGAGGGCGCCCTATTTGCTGGCAAGGGAAATGGGTAGTGGAGAATACGCCACAGACCAACCAGTCAACAGAATATGGTGCAAGCATGCCAGAGATCTAAACTATAGCTCGACCACAAGGAAAAAAACCTTCCGTCAAAAGCGTTCGCGCATCTTGCCTGCCGTTATCCGTGCTCGGGGCAGTGTTGCCAGGTTAGACTTGAAAAAATCGGGAGATTGTTCCTTGGGAAACCAGAAGATCTGCTACAAAATCCGATGATCTAATAGTAGCGGATGAACAACATTCTCGGGGGCGGGGGGCGGCATATGCGTGCGCACTGGGGAGCAAGGAGACGTCCACAGATTTTTTCCAGCGAGGGGGAAACAATGTATTTTTATCCGGCGGGTAAACGAGGCATATTACCCCGTAATAATGTTGCCCTCTCAGGAAACACCACTTGAGTTTGAAGTGATCCAGTTCCTACATCCCTATTATAATAATGGATGTTAATTACTGTGACTGAAAGCAACTCATACGTCTGAAATAATAGGTACTTTAATGTCAACATTAATTTTCCACAATCTTTCAAGTCGAATGCTAACAATAACAAATTAATTTGCCTTCTGATGGTATTCGGTGTACAGCTATCTTTAGGGGTGGGCACGCGTCCTGCACCATAATGAGAAAATGCATTACGTATGTGAAGTATATTTGGTGAATTAGACAGCATGCCTTCCTCAATAATTCAAGATAGCAACGCTTATGCTAGGGTGCAACCTATCCTCCCCATCTTCTAGAAATACACACAAACACACACACATGTATAAAATAATTTGCCCACCCTACGAAGTCTGTGTTTCTACCTAGTAAGACATGGACGTTTCACTGTGTTTGTGTCACTTCATCCATTTCATCACTTCTTCATTCATCCTTGTTGTCGTACTTACCCGTAGAGACACAAAAGCGACGTAAAATATCTAAAATATCAATAGATTTTGGATTGGGATAAAATACAGCCATCTAAAAATAGTAATGTAGTATTAGTAATAATAATTATTATGTCCTAGCACAATTGAGTAGAGGTTTGGCATAATTTCACAGTTCAAACAGCACTTTTTTCCGGCTGAGTGGAGTTCCACTCCAACTCTCCCCTTCATGTTCAAGTAAGATGAGCAGGAAACGTGTTTTTGAGCAGGCCGTTGGAGGTTCCATAGCAATAGTTTATTAAGGAATTCTCCCGAGAAATCAATAGGTCTGGCAACACTGACGTGAACCGTGCTGAAGGCTTCTTCTCCCTGTCCTTCCCCCACCCGCCAGCGCGATGAGGTTCTGCGCAGGTTTCTTTCCTTGTGGTTCCACTATAGTACAGATTTTTCAGCACGCTTATCTAATCTCGTATACGTGTTTGGCAATTGTTGTCTCACATGTCTCTTTACTCATTACCTTCTGTAAACCATGATAATATTTAAGTACGTAATTACTGACAATTTTACGGCGTTTAATGATCATAATGAATGTGAGCTAATGAGGTAAAATAAACATCCCAACCCTCACAGGAATCTCAACACCCCATTCGCACCCCTACATTCCAAATCTACCCTTGCCGCTGATGTAAACTGACGCCACTCGTTAAGACCTGTTTCCACACACTGCAAATTCTGCAAAATTGCATATTCTGCAAATATAAAAAAATTGTAGTTCTGAACCTTTCCTTGCACTTCTTTATAATTACAAAACCAGTAATTGTCTGTAGTTCTTACTACTGTAAGAAAAATTTAAATCCACTTTATGCTCAGATAGGCTATACTCTGTCCTCTGAATCTGTGGACCAAAGCCGCAAATAACTGTAGAGAAGGGAGTGGGCGGAGCGAAGCAGTACGCGCTGCTACCTATACTCTGTCCCAGGTAACTCTGGAGCAAGGACTCGCATAGCGTCAGAGAAGGGGAGGAAATCGAGAGAGCAGAGGGAAGTACCACACGCCGCTGCAAAGGCTGGTAACTGCAGTGCACCCCCCCCCCCCAACTACTTGCGCAGAGACTTGTTTTCATTCACTTGCTCCAGAGATTCCCGGGAGAGAGTATAATCGTAACTGGACCAATTGTTTATATTGGTATCCGAAACATTGTGCAGCGTATTTGTACAGTATTTTCGTTATTTCACGTCACTATTTTGCCACTTTTGGCTAATCGCGACGATGAAGGCTGGTTACATGAAATTGATGAAAGGACACTCACAATGAACACCCACGTCCTGGCGACCTTGAAAGTCGACCACTTAACGTGCAGTCTGCTTTCACCAGGAATCAAACCCGGTATCCCTGGATTACAAGATGATATCTCCGTTACATTAAACTTCGATACTTTACGCGAATTTGTAACATTTGTACATCTAGAAAAATAAATGTTAATATATTCATCTGCAAATTTGTTACAATGACCTATGTCACAGGTTTTCATCACGAAGAGCCATTTATGTCAGTAATTTACCTAGAATAATGCATGTCTCCTTTCTCGTTGATAGGGAAAAACATAGTTACCTAACATTACATGGGAGTAAATGCACTCTATTTTCATCTTGACGTCGGTTGACGCTGCATCAATCATTCAAAGCAACACAACAATAATAGATACGAGGTCACGAAAGCTAAATAGTCACATCACGACAAAATCATATGCATCATTGCTTTTTTGCTGCTGAAAAGTCGAAGTAATTAAACCAACAAAGCCCGTATGAACATGTCGGAGTATACATGTGCAATTATTTGGGGGGCTCACTTGACGTAAGACTTGTTTCCACTTCACCGCTGTTAAAATTATCCGTCTAGATCCATATCGTAAAAGCTAGATTTATTGGCAGTCAGTTGAGCATATCTCCGGAAACAACTAATATGCTATGGCGTCAAAAGGTAATTGTTGTCGGGTGGGTTCAAGGGTGAACGAATTATTTTCAAGTGATGAACTTGGCTAATGAGAGCCTATGATTATCGGAGGGCTGGGGGGAAGGGGGGATAGCGAGTGGTGAAACATTTATTTTGGTTCATTGTTTTTTTTATATTGGAAAGTAAAATATATGTTCTCTTTTAAAATAGTTCAAAATAAAATATTGACATAATTTCGAAGTACGAGTATATACTACTTGCCCTCCCTGGGAATGTGTTGTTGACTCCAGTAACGACGCCAGAAGGGGGCAAGGGGGACGGGCGCCCTACAGTCGCACTTCACCCCCCCCCCCCTTGTCCGCCCTCCAACTGAAGTTAATGAAATATCGAATAATAAGAGAGTTCATTTCTAAGAGTGTGACGATTTTCACTATTTCTAAGTGGTGTATTCAGCATGATATCACTTTTCATGCTTATAATACCAAATTGACTAACAAATATTAATTTTCGTATATATATATAATGTGTGTGTGTGTTTGTGTGTGTATGTGTGTGTGTGCTTGTGACTTTCGTTCAGATTCGAGCGCCGACCTGGCTGTAGGCCATTTCTTATTAATTTATTTCCTATAATCGTCGCGATTAATCTAAGTATTAACCAGTTTTAAGAACTTGAAAAAAATCGTTGAATGTGGATGGTTTTAAAACATCACGAACATTCTGAGGACCATAAAAAATCATCTGTAGTACGGGTAAATTATTCTAATCGTGGGTCGTTAGTGACAACGCTATTTAGTAAAATACATTCAAAGTTTTGGTTGGTTTGTTGATTTGGTGTTTTTAGCCCACTTTATGCACATTAAGGCTAATCGAGACTGAACCTACAGTTTAAATGCCTTCACCGCGTATCGAACCCGGGACCAAAAGTGATCCAAGATAGCCGACACTACATGTTAGTTGTTGTGGATGCATCGCGGTTTCTTACTAGTCACGGACTTGATTTTCGAGATGAGTCTGAGGCAAACCTTACCAAAGGGAATTTCTTCGATACTCTTGAAGTTAATTTCAAAATGAGGGGATATTATTCGGAAATGTATTGAACTTGTATCTTAAAATGCAAATTTCATTCAAAATTATATTCAAAACAAATTAATCTGTGTAATGTCCACACTTATTCTCAGCAAAATAAGCCAGGAAGTGGAAGAGGCGATATTATTCGCACTGATGTCAGATGAAACAAAATACATTGCGAGATAGGAACAAGGAAGATATTTGTATCGTGGGCAGGTAAAAGAACGCATTTTAGGATTTGCCACTTTTCGATCATTAGAAGCAGGTTCGCTTTTTCTCGTACATATCAATATCGAAGAACTTCTTCCCAAGAACTCCATAGGTGCATGTAATTGTGTAACACAAACATACGTTGGAGTGGTAGAGTGACAGGTGCACCAGGGTAAGAATATTTCTTGGATTATGAGATAACTGTAAACTTTTTCAGATTTTGATTCCTGTGATAACATTTCCTTGAAAGATGAAACACAGATTTTACTCAAAACTCTTCAGCGTTACGAAGAAGGAACGAAAGTACTCCACTTAATGGATTTAGATTTCTTCGAAATCCTAGGAAAGTATAAATTGGAATTTCACAAGGCTCACACTCTAGTTGTATTCTCTCCAATGTAGCATGTTAAAGAACCTTTCCGTGTTTGAAACCATTGAAATGCTTTCCTCGAAACAGGATGCCGGATACCAGCTGCCTCATTTGTCTGTCCTTGCTATTGAGAAGAAATGTCAAGTCCTGGACGTACCGAAGGTGGGCAATGTGCTCTCCAAAGCACATACGGCAGAATTCTCTTACAGGAGAATTGAACTTCACAAAGTAGCTTTCGTTGTTTCTAATACTTAAGAAGATTAATTTCCTCCAACGTCATGTTTATTTTCAAGAAAATTAAACTCTTCCAATTTTTTTTTTGTCATATATATTATGATCTTATAACTTGAATATTTATATCAGTAGTTTCATCTCAAGAAAGACGAATTATAAAATTATAAATGTCTTCCAATACTGAAATAGGCCACTAAAAACAACGCACCTTGCGGCAGTTCCAACGAATAAAAAAAAGAATTAATGCCTTTATTAAAGTGAATCATATGGAGATAAACTCGTAATCAAGAAGGGCTTCCCCGATGGTGCAGTGGTAGCGTCGCCACCTTGTAATCAAGGGGTCTCGGATTCGATATCCGGTGGGGGCACATAGTGGTTCGGATACCACTTTAAACTATAGGTCCAGTTCCAATTAGCCTTACTGTGCATACAGTGGACTTAAAACACCAAATCAATCAATCGTAATCAAGAAGTAAATTTAGGCAGTAAACGTCCACTCTGATTAAAGGACAATCACAAAACACCATAATGAATATAGCTAATAATAATATAAGTAATAATATATATATATATATATATATAATAAATTTATACACAGTGTTTTCGGGCGTTTCAATGTGACTGCCCGCCAACAATATTTGTCGCCCCCTTCCGCCTCCCAGTAACTTTTCCCTGGCGCCGTCACTGATTGACCCTCCCTGGAAAAAAAAGTCTTATTCCCCCCCCCCCCCCGGAGAAAAGTCTTGATACGCTCATGGATAGTTCTTTTCCTTCTCTTACATCTTTTTTCTGTCTTTCTAAAATAATAAAGCAAATCATATCATTCACTCCAACTGCCTTTCTTTTTCTTTTCACACTTCAACCTTTTTTTGTATATCTTTCTCTTACATCTCATTTTTTGTACATCTTTCCATTCTTTTATTCATTGACTCTCCCTCTTTCTTCATTTGTTTCGATATTCCCCACACCTCTCTCTCTCTCTACGCATTTGTTCCGTTTCTCTCATTCCTTATTACTCCGTTCCTCTCTTTCTATCTTTCTCTGACTCTTATATTTTCTCTCTCTCGCTCTCTTCCCCCTTTCTGTCTTCCTCTTCTTTTTCTTTTTTCTCCTTCCTCTACCTCTCTCTTATTCTATCGTTTTTCCCTTCACTTCTGTATCTTGATCCCCCTTTGTGATGCTCAAAATTACACATAGGATATTTGGGTGCTCAAGAGCACTGGTGTACGCAAGGGGGATCTGACGGGGCTACATCCGCTCCAAAATTTTGAGAAAATTAATATTTTCAAACGAAAGGAATAAACAACTCAGAAAAAAACACAGAGGTAAATGCAAATCCATCTTAAATGACTCCCGGTTAGCATATTTGTCTTTGAACAACTGTTCAAACGAAGGTTAGAAATGGTAAGAATTATTTTGTTGTGCACCCCCCGGTAGCTCGAAAGAATTTGCGTGCTTACGAGTTTGCAAAGTATCACCACTACAGCCTTAATGACGTCAGGATTAGTCCGCACACAGCATGTTTACTAAGTTAGTAACATTCAATATCGTCGTCAAGAACAAACTGCTCTAGCAAGGTTATCATGTACGCTCAAAAATAAGTGTTATATTCCCGAAGTCTCTATGAGGGCCTCCCCGATGGCATAGTGGTAACGTCGTCGCCTTTTAGTTAGGGGTCCCGGGTTCGATCCTCGGTGTGAGCTCGTGGTGGTTCCGATCCCACTTTAAATTGTAAGTCCAGTCCCGATTAGCCTATCTGTGCATAATGTGGACTTAAAAACTCAAAACGAAGTATGTGTGAAGGTTGTATAGCAGTTCAAGTTAAGAACTAGGGTAGAGGTCAAGGCAAGGAAAAATAGTATGCTGAGGCTAAAATCGCAGGTGTCGTTACGGATCACACACATTGATACTCACTGCCATATAATGCTGAAGGCAGGTGTGTACAATTACCTGAACGAGTTTCCTGTGACTCGTCGGTTCCCTGTAACCTGCAAATACGTGATGGGCATGTGCCGCCCACGAAGTGACGTGTGTGCTCAACTGTTCGATGCAGTGGTCCAATCATGGTGGACATTTATAACTCTGGTGGCAGTTTAAGACCATGGAACATATCCGGAAGTGTTTTTGCTCATTTTGAGCAAGTTGCTGGGACTAGAACAACAGGGGTTCCAAGAAGGAAGAGGCGAACAAATGTGTATGACCCCCAGCACCTGGTTGTGCAATACGAATAGACCTGTTATATCCTATTATAACCATAGACATGACTCTTTGAAAAGATAGATTAATACGGAAAGCGGGAAGGAGAGGAAGGGGATTGTAAAATGAAAATTGAAATTAGAAATGACGATTGACGGAACTGGTTCAGAACATGTCTTCTGTCATGAATCTAGTTAACTAACCTTACGAGGGAGAGAAAGCCAGTTATTCCACATAACTTATAGCCAATGAAAAGGAAATGCATGTTTGTAAATGATTGATGCAACGAAGCGTGAGTTTTGTACCTTCTTTCAGATGAAACAGAAGTGTAGGCCTGGTCCTAGTGTATGTAAGTGTGTGTGTGTGTGTGTTAAAGTAGTTCATTATTTATTGTTGATAGTAAGGTTAAACGCTTGCTTATATGATTGATTTTAGTGGCCTCCCTGATGGTGCAGTGGTAGCGTCATCGCCTTGTAATGAAGGTGTCCCGGGTTCGATACCCGGTGGAGGCACATAGTGGTTCGGATCCCACTTTAAACTGTAGGTCCAGTCCCGATTAGCCTTTCTGTGCATAAAGTGGGCTTAAAACAACAAATCAATCAATCAATATATTGATTTTGCATCCTTTAAAACAATACGGAACAGCTTTCTATACATCTATAGCTCGCTCTCTAATATCGAGTGTGTATGTGTGTGTGAAAGACCGTAACAGAACGAGAAAAGGCATAATGGCATATGTAATTTTGAAACTAATTTATATCAGAGATTAACTATATAAACCAAAATGGAAAATTGGCCGTTATTGCTTGAAAATAGATTTGAGTTTAAGCTTGTTTAAGTCCACTTTATGTACAGATAAGCTAATCGGAACTGAACCTATAGCGTTAAGTTCAACCCCAACCTCTTTACAGTGTGCCTCCATCGGGTATTGAACCCAGAATCCCTTGATTACATTACCATCGGGGAAAGACTGGTTGTTGTTTTTATATATAAATATATATATATATATTACAGTTAAAGAACGACAGTTATATTTCAAAGGCTACCCAGAACTGCCACTACAGTTTCTAGTGTTTGTACTTACCACTTTGAATTTTACCGAGTTCTTCACTGCTTTCATTTTAAAATTCTGATTTCTGTATGGGCTGCACCCAATCAGCTCCTTCCTGCGTACGCCAGTGTTTAAGGCTGCAGAAAGAACCACTCCGATTGTTGGCCACTTTGATTTTTCTAAGGAATACAGAAAGGATTTCCGCACCTCAAATTTCATGTAAGGCGAAATGGCGGCAAAAAAGAACAAAACATCCACTTCCGTTCTGTTCCCCTCTGAGCATCCCCTTAAAATTCTCTCGGCAGCGTCGGTCGAAAAGAGGATTATGCTCGGCGTTTGTAATTGCCGGCTCCAAGACCCTAGGCCTCATTAATTAGTGATTATTTACAGTGGAAATAGTGCGTGAGGGGAAATTAGTGCGTTTTCCACCTACTGAACCGGGGAGGAGCGACTTTACACCTGCAATTTGCATGTTTCAAAGCTGGACGTCGCGTAAGCTCCGTCATATGAGTACTCGGAACGCGCTAACCTGCGCATTAATTTCTGGTTGTTCTGTTTGTGCTAATTGCGTTCGGGCGGTGCGCTGGTGTGCAAACAGTTGGAGTAATTGATTCCTTACATATTTACTGAGAATCCCTCGATGTAATATCGAGAAATAAAATGGCGTTGATATTTTAAATTCAGTTACATAAATCATACATGGCACAATCTCGTGTGCACACACACATGTTTGTGGGTTTGGAAGCCAATTATTTAATACCACAACCAAATGGAAGGGCAATTAACAGTCAACCGAGATAGATCAATAAAGTTGTGTAGATACGTTCGAGCTGAATTACAGTACTTACAGAAACCTATAAATGTA
Organism: Lepisma saccharinum; assembly: GCF_977018435.1. NCBI lineage: Eukaryota > Metazoa > Arthropoda > Insecta > Zygentoma > Lepismatidae > Lepisma > Lepisma saccharinum. The sequence goes on along the minus strand of NC_139229.1, from coordinate 190,951,290 downwards.
ATGTTTTTTTTTCATTGGAAATATATGACTTCTCCAATGGTACGGTTGTAACGTTGTCGCCTTGTTTATTAAGGGGTCCCGGATTTGATCCCCGGCGGAGGTACAATGCAGTGTAGTTCGGGTAACTTGAAACTGTAAATCTAGTCCCTATCAGCCTATCTAAGCCTAAAGTGCACCTAAAACAAAGCCATTGTCATTTATGATTTGAAGGCAGCCGAGAGTGTTCAATCACGGTTTCGAGTTTGATCTCAAACATGAGTGCTTCTTTGTTTCTGCCCTTTCGTGTACTTATGCATCACGATTAACTTAAAAAAGGTAGGGATTGTCGAATTGCATGTCTTACTGCACTGTTTGGAAATTTTATTCCAGTCGATATATACATCTTACATGTAAGATATTGTTTCTTTTTAAATATCCTGCCTTCTTTCGTAGAAGGTTCAACCGAAAATTGAACAATACTGTCTCAAACATTTCCCAGCTGCTTGCGTGAAAAAATACAGTCATGGACACTTCTGGGTTGTAACAATACTCTTTACTTTCAATGGGATTGTTACAACCCAGAAGTGTCTGTGACTGTAAAATCAATGATAAAGAGATAATGGTGATGTTGAAGACAATACAGATCTGAACAATGCAAGAAATTAAGAAAAATATCAGCAAAGATGAGTAATTACAATACAGTTAGGAAAATTTAAACACACACGATTTCGATATTCTCATTATTCTTTTGACCTCGTATGTGTGTGTGTGAGGGTGTTTTTTAGAGGGTGTTACAAAAATGTATTCCCACTCAAAGCTCTGGAATTACTCCACAAGGGAAAAGGAAAACGTTTTCCACCGATTGTCCGAGAAATGCATAATTTTCTTGTTAGCGACGTAACAGGAATCAAAAAGAAGTATGGCCATTATAACCGATATCATGTCTGAAAAATACAAATAAAATCTTGGGCTAAGAGTATATATATATATATAACATATGTATAACAAACAATGTACAGTCACAAGCAAAGGTGAACCAGTTGTAAATCCCGAATGAAATTGGTGGCAGAGCAGGTTGATTGGTCGATACGTCGATACACAATCTCGCATTTCTGAATTCGAGTCCTGTCCTAGTCATGGGAATTTAGATCTAATCATCATTTATCCTCATAGTAGCGATAAGTCTAAAGAGGCATAAAAGTGACGTACAATATGAAAAATATAGAAGTAAAATAATATTCTCAGAGTTAACACTATAGTGCAGTTATTAGACGTAACATGTGTTAAGAGGTTCCGAGTTCAAAATACTACATAGTGAAAATAGTAAATTTCCTCCATATATTTGCAATGCAATTTCTGTAAATGTTCCACTATGCTTATATTTAGTTCGGTAATGGGTACACCACCACTGTAGGCTAAAATTTTATATCGATGTACTATCGGTAAGGCGGTAAAGGTTTCTTATCTCTCCTTGCATATACTGTATATTCGATAACAACGAGAGAGGCCGGCTCCCTTTCGTCGTTAGTACCAGTAACTAGCACAGCCTCGATTTCACTTACCGACCATCTATATGCTAATTCACATTTCGCCTCGGACCTGATTTTTGTTCACAACCGTTTCACGCGCGGCGAAGCCTTGTTCCGGCTGGGCTGGTGGGGAGGGGAACGGTCCCATTCCCGACCTTTTTCTCTTTTCTTCCCTGACAAAAGCGATAAGAAAAACACGGCTTAAAAGTTATGCATTAGAAGGCGGGCTCGTTGCACGAGAAACGTAACAATTTCTCCCCCTGTTCTGATTCGATGCTGAAGATTCGTGACACTGGTATGGGCTCTTGGCACGAAATACCCTTCCAGCCTTCCTCAAAAACGCCTTTTTTAAAAATTAAATTGAGCACTGGTTTCGTGGTGTGGCGGTTACCGTGATGTGAATTTAAAAATCCTGGGTTCGAACACAGGTTAGGACATATGTGCAAAGACCCCCACAGGATTTTTTCTCAGGGGGGCAGAGTCATAGAAACTTTTATTATTAGTAGTAGTAGTAGTGCTATTATTATTGTTTTTGTTATTATTACTACTACTACTACTTACGTTGTTTTATAAATTACACACACTTGTAATTTCCGTATTCTGTATATCTATCTACTGCAATTTGCATAACTGTATACTTAACATATTAATTCATGTAGGACATAAAGCTGTTTCTATAGTTAGATAATCAGTGTAAAATAGACTGTAATCTTAAATGTAATTCTTTTTCAAATAATAATAACAATGGCGACGATTGGGTTCCAACACTAGGAGGGGGGGGCAAGGACAGTTTGCTTTCCATTGGTAGATAAGGTTTAGCATAGTGCGGGGGCAAAAGTGGCAAAGAGTGAGGGGCAACTGCCTCCCCACGCCCCTCCTAATCGCCACCAATTAAAATTATTAATAATAGTAGTTGCTGTAACTTGCATTGTCACAGAAAACAATATTTTTGTTATAAAATATCGCTAAGATTTCACCACGGGAGGCAAGTGCCCCCTCTACCCCCCCTCAAAAAATCCATATTAATAGCGCGCTGTGCTAACCACGGAGGTCGTTGCTAATTGAACGAAAACAATTCAAACCTGAATAGAGACCAATTTTCCTCCTTTGCGGAACGACACTAATTTTACTTTAACTGAGTTAATTTTTCTTATCTGAGCAGTTAGTTGCAGGTTTTATTTGGTTTTTATTTCGTTATTTTAAGTCGCTTTTCTACGTTTTGAATTAATCGCAACGATGACGAACTTATGAAGTGGATGAAAAGATAGCAGAATTCAAGTCTGGGACCATCATGTTACACGTCCACACAGAGGTGAAATTACATTTAGTTAAGATTGGTATTTCAACCTTGTTCTTCGTGTTTTTAAAGATAACAATGGTTGTTCTGCCAATATTGAGGGACGTTTAAATATGTTCACCGCTGTGTACGGAACCACACCAGATTCCAACCAAATGTTACCGCAGATAGAATTTTTGCTGTTCCACCGACACTTTAATGAGTTACGAATACGTTCTGCATGATGGATTTGTTCTTGACCCTTCCCCGCCCATGATATAACTAGAGGTCTTCGTCAAGGTCGAATCGGATCTATTTGAGAATTCATTATGTAACACGCCCAACGAACTCGCCCCAGCGGACGCTTGTGGAAAGGGTACTCGCGGCCTATCGTAACCGTTCGAGTTGGAGGAAACTCCGGTTGAATGCACGATTCTTCCCAATACTTTATCACAAGACTGTGCAGAGACTGTTGTCTACATTCAACGTCACCATTGGCAGGTCATGGATCACAAGACGATATCAGTTAAACGAAGTCACCGTATTTGCCTATTCAACACAAATCCACGACTGTAGTCCCGTCTAGTACGCTGCACTTTTTGACACTTTGTGTAGTGCAGGTGTATCCCAGTGTCAGGTTGGTGCAATGAAGTGACAATCAACGAAGTAGACGAACAGCGATGTTCAGAAGATTCAACAAATGCCTGTTTATGCTTCATTTGAAAAGGTAGCACGCACCACGTGACTATACACCACACACTGCACCGCTCCAGAACGTAGTGCAAACGGTGCAGACACGAAATACACTACTTGGCATCAAATCAACGAACTAGAGTGCGCGTCAAATTTCCTACATATAGCCTTGAACGGCTGAACAGCATCAGCGAATAACAGAGGTGCGGCGTTGCCTACTTCCCTGACAAGGTGTTTCGCTCAACCACGCTCTCTCTTTTCCATGTGAGATTTCGATATGGCATCGCTGCAGTGCGCTGCTATTGGCTATCGCCATATGCAGGAGATTTGCCGCGCATTCTAGACGCATTGGTGTTACATCGTGTAACCAACTATAGAACACTTTTGGTAATCCAATAACATAGATGCTTGATGGCAAGCAGGAGAGAATGGTGGGTACGTTTGATACTATTGCAAGTTGGTAGGAAAGGCAAATTGTACGATTTGTACCCTAACAGCCGGTTCGTTTGAGTTACGAATGGTACCGAGGCTGAGGAACTCGATAGGATTTTTGATAAATCAAGACGAGAGCTTGACCAGACCCTTCAAGATTTGTGTACATGAGACTTAGTGTTCGAGACACTCGATTTCGTTCCACATTTTGGCAAACCAGATTTGCTGATTACTACAATGTTAGATTTCTTCATACAAAGCATATCTATTTGATGAATTCTAGTTAGGGCACATCAAAACTTTTATCCAATTGCAAAGTTAATTCATTAGTGGCAACTGCGTATCAGTACATCGTGATTTTGAAGATGGAATTCTGTGTTGGAGGGTTCGCAGCATCGAAACGAGGAGTCAAACATCTAAACGTTATTGTCGGCCTCCGTGGCGGAGTGGTTAGCACAGCATGTTACGTTGCTAGGGGTTCCGGGTTCGAATCCCGGCCTGGGCATGGGTGTTCTTTGTAAGTGTCCGTTAATCATATCTTCACTCATCCTTATCGTCGCGATTAGACAAAAGTGGCAGAAGGACGACGCTAAATAACATAAATCAAATAAAAACGTTAAGAAAATTTGTTTGCCTTAATGATCTCTACATGATGCAAGTTTAAACAATAAAGCGATGTATATCTTGTTCATAATATGCATTTCTGGACCGATACGAGAACGAGAGACGGATTTTAAATCGAGATCTCCTAGCGCACAAGCCGAGTCGGCCAAATCTCGTCCCCGTACCGTCTCTAGTTTGAGTATAGAGGAGTTTGTTGTTGCTAGGTTTCTGATTACCTGTTGGATTAAACGGAGCAGGTAAACATATTTGCGGGTACCGACTGGGTGATATCGAGTCTGAATCTGGCTCTTGGAAGGCCCGTTAGGGGAATGGCTTCGGAAACGTAAGGGAAATCTTAGGAATTTACAGCTCACGCATCGTCAACACGGAGAACTTCCTACCTCCTCCCTTTAACGACTGAGGAAGGCAATAATGCCTTTGTGCGACTGCACCGACACCTGTCCTGACTTCCCACTCCGCTCACGTCACTCAGGCGGCTGTTTTCTGGCCTCCAGACAGAATCTCTCTCTCATTTTCCTCTTTCTCTTCCTCTTTTTTTCCTTTCCTCTTCATTCTCCCTGCTTTGAAATCACCTTCCTTTCCTCCCTCTCAATTATTCATGCGGCCTGTCTCTCCAGTACTCTGGAGATGGAGCTTCCAGGCTTCTCCAGAACATGAAGTTCATCTAAGGTCCATATCCACTTGTTTTATGGCACAGAAACAAAAGGGGTAGCGGAACCCAGGCTGAGATATGGATGTCAGAAAAACACACACAAAGGTCCCTCTTTATGCAGTGAGGGAAGCGTTGAGTAATTTATCATGGAATCTGAAGCCTCAGCTGAACCTGTATACAGAGTGTTCATATTTTAATGGTCGTATTAAAAGTGATGCATCAAAGTTATGCTGTACTGTATGGGCGGTTTGTGCGTACGATGAGGATTTTCTTCACAAGTAGAATCTTTGAGGGACTGCCGTGTGAATATTCTGTCAGTAGGAATATACAAGTATAAAACAGAGGAGATATAAGAATGTGTGGCAGGGTGAGAAGAAACTTGACACAGTGAGCACTTTTAGGAAGGTGCAGGCTGGGGTACCACTGAAATGTGTCGTCACAAGTATATTACTTTGCTATCAGCGTTGCAACTGAGCGCGCAAATATTGTACTTAATGGAATTTCTCTAGGTGACATCACCTAGATTGGCAGAGTAGTTTAATGTTGACATGAAGGATTTCACCAAACCAACAATGGCAGGAAACAAGAGAAGTTGCCATGCTCACATTGAGGCCCAGAAGTCAAACAGAACACTTGCAAACAAATGTTCTGTACTCAAGGGAAATGAACCTCACACCGCAAGTTTTGGCATACCTGAAAACTTCGCACCTAAATATCACTCTCAAATATTGGATAAAAATGTGCGGCCTGTAGAAATATAGTAATCCCCTTTGTTAATCTTGTGTCCTCCTTGTGATACAAAGTACAACTCAAAGCACTACTCAAAACTGATCTAACAAATAAATCCAAGTAGTACAGTTAAAACTTGCGTTGTAAAGAAACTTTACCATATTTATTATTCATACTTGAATGTGTAACTATTGACGGTTATAGACTAAATACGAGAAGGACACAGTAGAGGACATAATGATATACATCTAAAATGTCTCGGCATGTGATTGTGCCGTTATTGAAACTTCGTATAAACGCATGTGTTCCTTTTCATACACAGTGGTAGATATGGAATTATATACGACAGTGATACATTGTATAAAAATATTATATATGGACAAACTAAAGTTGTGTTATTCTTTTACTACGGCTTATCATTAGGAGTTTTATGCATGTTCAAATATTAGAGGTTACAGCGAAAATTAAAATATTCTCTTGTTAAAACTTAACTGTTTGTTTGTCGATTTACAAAAAAACAGGACGCAGCCATTGTCACCTCTGTGTGCTGTAGCCAGAATGACATATAAACATAGAGTCGGTATACTTCTGGATCATTAAACACAGACACACACACACATTGATACATGTTATACAGGGTGTCTCATAAGTAATAGCGCAAACTGACACAGGTGAAAGTACACGATAATAGAAGCAAAAAAGTCTCGGTAAACATAGGTCTGCAAACAAGCCGCTTTCGAGATAATCGCGAATGTGTGATTACAAGCCGCCACTGACTTCATTGTTTGTAAACGTCGTCCTAGTTGGTAAAATTCTAATAATACAGTAAGAAAAGTGACTCCCACAGTACGATTAGACTGTGTACTGATTGTATCCATCCTGTTTGATTACAACGCCACCTCTCGGAAATCTTCTGTTTTGTAAACAAAGAGCAAACCTCGGACAGCGAAAGGAGTAAAGCACTCGGTGTTTACAAAATGCAATCAATGAGGGCTTGTACCCACACATTCGCACACATTATTAGCATTTTACCAACTATGACGATGTTTACAAACTATGAAATCAGTGGCGGCTTGTAATCACACATTCGCACACATTATTAGCATTTTACCAACTATGACGATGTTTACAAACTATGAAATCAGTGGCGGCTTGTAATCACACATTCGCGTTTATCTTGAAAACGGCTCGTTTGGAGATCCATGTTTACTGAGACTTTTTTGCTTCTATGATCGTGTACTTTCACCTGTGTCAGTTTGCGCAATTACTTTTGAGACACCCTGTATGTATGTATGTAGTAAAGCATTGAGACAAGTATGGAAAATAGACGTATTGCGGCAGAGAAAATAAAATAAATGTGACATTCTTCATCTTTCGTCAAGAAACTCTCGAGAGCCAATGAAGAACAATAAAAAATGTGCAGAATTCAGAGAACGTTTTTAGAATGAGATAAGGAAATAGTCTTATTTCATGGTTCACGAACTCATTTTTTCTACATATAAAGAAGCGAATGGAGGTGGGGGGTAATTGGTTTTGTTTTTCATGTTCATTTTATGAAAGCTGTTGCCATATCTGGGTCCTCCAATACCACGGCCACTTCAGAAATATGACCCCTCTCTCTCTCTCTCTCTGCCGCTGCAGAGAGCTGGATGTTTCCGCTTTAAGACGAGGCCTCCATGACATACCCAAAATGCGCATCGAGGCCCTGGGTGAAACCGCCCAGCTTTAACACGGTTAGCGTAACGGCACCAAATACTCGGCCGATAAAAATTGTGCACGGCCACCGCGCCGTGTTCGAGAAGAGCTGTTGGTATGCTGGCGAACGCATCATGGTCTCAGCTGAGCTTTCGATTTGCATTTCAAACAAGTATCTCCAGCACGTGGAAGCGAGAGTTACCCGGAAACTCCGGCAAGACAAGGAAAGCCACGGAGAAATATCTCTCGCTAGATTCTTCTTGAGATTGCATTCTGTAGGGAGAGTAGAGGAGCGAAAAAAGGGA